>NC_092822.1:34072500-34440000 GCF_023375885.2 Dermacentor andersoni | reverse complement strand
TATTGAAGTAGCTCAACCGCCATTGCAATGGAGATGTGACGCCACTTTGATGCAAGGCTTCGAATTATCAAGTGTCGACTGCAGTTCTCTTTTTCCGGTGATGTTTTTCTGCTACGCAGGCATTTTTCTACTGCACTCGCTGACGTCATATTTGACGCCGGTTGATGTTATTTGCGCTCTTTCCTGTTGCGCTGCTTTGTGTCAACGCATTGCACTTCGGGAAAAATCAAACTTTTTTTTTTCCGTACGCCGAAATTGTGCGGAACCTTGCTCTGACTTAGTTTACTTTTTTACTCAGCAGATTTATTATACGATGTCCGGGACAGTGAATGCGAAGACGAGCAGAAATTGCAGGAAGGGCAGCGAACGCAAGGACGTGATAAGCACCATGGCTCGCTCCTTCGGTTCTGTAGTCCAATATGTGACGTCACGGTATGCAGCGCAACAGCATTTGTCGTGTTACTTTGGCGGTGTTGCGTGCATGCGCTGAAGCACTTCTCAATGTTCTTGTCTGGCTGCTGTGCTTAGATTTCGCCGCGAACTACGTCTTCAAGTTGGCACGTGTCACTGATGGTGCACCCAACTCTTCATCCGTTACCGTGACAACGAAATGAACCCGCCCTTCACTTCTAGCGGCAATGATTTAGACTTTGCAGAGGGCATCGGGGAAGCGAACATACACCCGTGGACCGTCAGTGCGGCGACTGTGGCCGGAACGTTGGCATGGCAGATCAGGGAAAGCGCGCGCAGATGCTCAGGATCGTAGGCCACGACGTCGTCGGCGTCAACTGGAGGCCGACGCGGATCGCCGAGGACGTGCCGCAGTCTCGTATTTGCGGCCTGTGCGGCGTCCTTCCCAACAGCACGGTCGTGCTTCCCTGTTCGCACTTTCTGTGCGAGCTGTGCCTCAGAGCCAGCGTCCAGGATGGCGGCCGCGTGTGCCCTCTGGATCGCGAGCCCTTCGACGAAGAGGAGTGCGAGACGATCCGCTTTCCGGCGAGAAAAGCGAACAGCCTGAAGGTGAGCGTGAGTGGTCGCGTAGCGTTGCAGATGAGTGCTATGCCAGAATGAAACTATACGCTCGTTTACCCACGCTGTAGCGCGTGCCGCCATGTTTAGTTACTTAATGACGCTTCCTGTGCTTGCATCCGTGAAATCTTGGGATAGAAGGTCCCCGAATAAGATAGACTACTTCGTAACCCACGGGAGACACCATAGCGGAGGGCTACGCAGCATTTTTTTCTACTCGGGGGTTCTTTAACATGCACCTAATGAAAGCACACGAACGTTTTTGCGTTCCATAATTGTCGGAACGTGGTTACCCCAACTGGGATTCGAACCGCCGTTGCAGCACCGTGGCATATCCTGCGACAAGAAATCGTTGGGCACGCCGGAAGTGTCACCTCGTTTTTAATGAGCACGATAGTCGGCGGCCTCTTAGATTATAAGCGTGCCTCGCAGTCCTGGACTGGCCCGAGGTGGTGCTCTCAGCCAATGACTAACGGATCGAGAGTTTCTGGCAACCCAGGACATAGCCTAACCTGACAATCGTGACTTAACAGCAGGGTGTCGGAACGAAATGCTTTTCGTTCTGGTTTTAGTTCTTTTCCACTGAAAAGCGTCCCCTTCCGGTTCTGCTCCGGAACGAAAAAAAAACAATGATCTGCTACGGTTCATAACTGTTTTGGTTCACACCCAAAAGTTTTCGAAGCAAAGCAACGATAAAAACGTAGTAGTATTTTTTTCAATAACTGAATTATGAATTCAGAGAATTCAGTGCATTGAGTCAATGCACTGAGCAAGATCTCAGAAGCAGCACTTCACCCAGTGTACTCGCCGAAATGCGAGAGCGCTGTTCCGATAAAACGAACTTAAACGAATATAACTGAACAATCAAATACCGTTAACAAAGTGTCGCGCCCGTAGAAAACAATATGATACGCTCTTCAGCGTGCAAGCTCTGTCTTTTCCTACGATGCCGATCTGCTAGTGCACTGATCGGCAGGCTTATAGTAGAGCGTTCGACCGGCTATCACTTGCACTATCCCTACCTGAGATAAGCGCTAATTCTTACGTTATCTGACGTCACTTGTTTCGTATTTCAGTCTTTCTCCTTGAACCAGAAACCGATGAAAAAAATATCGCCGTTTCGTTCCCAAACGAAACAATAAGTGACGCTTCAGCTACGTTTTCGTGCTCGTAAAAATCTTTTTTTTTTTTTCATTTTCGCTCCGTTCCGACACACTGTTTAGCAGCATCTTAACTGTCGCTGACGCTGTGTTTTGATGTACGCCTGCAGCGTTAGCACATACACGTGCTGTAAGTTTTCTTTTTCGGTGTTGCGTATTCAGGCCCACTGCTGGAACGAAGCGGAAGGATGCGAGTTCACGGACACCGTGGAATCCGTGCTGCGCCACTACGAGGAAGACTGCCTCTACCACGCGGTGGAATGTCACCGCTGCGAAGAACGAGTCCTACAGCGAAACCTGCCGGCCCACTACCTCGGCGGTTGCGCCGTCCCCGCTGGCACGCAACAGCCGACATCGAACGACGGTCGTTTGACGATCGACGAGCTGAACACAGCATTGGCCGAGTTGACAGTGCACTTCAGTGACTCGTTGACCGAGCTTCAAAATCGGAGTCGAGTGAACGAACTGTTCCAACAGTCCAAAATCCAAGGCCTGCAGTTGCTGCAGATGACCCGCACGCTGCAAGTCTACGAGCGCGACTTGAGAACTGAGATGCAGCGAGTGTCGGAGAGCGTGAATTCGGCGGTCAGCCGAGACCACAACGAGCTGGTGGAAAGACTCGACCGCCACACCGAGCAGCTGCTCCGGGCGATCAGAGACTACGACGACGGCTTGAAACGCGAGATGGAAACGATCGCGGGCAGAATCTCCGAGAAAGTCCACCGAGAGTTCGAATCCCGGCAGCGGCCGATAGCTCGTCGTTCGAGGCGAGACTCGGCGCCCGAAGTTCGTCCAGGAGGAGGAGGAGGAGGAGGCGCAGTTCACGAGGAGGCGACCGATTCGGGAACTTCGTCCCCGTCGATCAAGGAGCGGGCGATCATCCTTAGAAAGCTGGAGGTGTTCGCGAGCGTCTCGCTCACGGCCCTGGAACACCTGCGACAAAGCGCCCCGTCGTACGATCGTCGACCGGCCGCTTACTGCGAGCGGCTTCCGAACTTCTTGCAATTATTCCCGGACGAAACTCTGGCGACGTCGCAGAGAGTAGCGTTCGAAGAGAACAGGCTGGTGACGTATCGCTTGACCGTCAGGAACGCCGACCGTCTGTTCGCGTGCCCGGACCGGCCGTCTGCTCAAGTGGTGCGCTGGCACCGGACCGACGCCTGCTTGTCGTTCGCGGTCCGAGCGATGTCCACCTCCGACGCCCTGCTCGTGGCCGTGTCCTGCACCGGCTTTCTGCGCACGTCGCGCCTGCTTTCGCCCGTCACGAGCGTGACGATGCTGCACGAAGATCCCGAGAGAAACTGCGCGCTGGAAAAATACTTCGCCGAACAGAACAGCAAGGCGGATCGCCTGTTCAAAACTGCAGTCACGCAACACCGGGAGGGTGGCTTCATTCGCGACGGTGAAATGAAGTTTGACGTAGTCGTAGTCGACGAATAGGTTGGGGCGCCTTGTTGAAGCGCTGAGTGTCTTCTGTATGTAGCCTCGATCCCCATGACGCCAGGTACAGTTAACAGCAAAAGATTGCGGGATGCGCGAGCGCGTGGCAAAGTGACCCTCCTCCCCTTGTAGTGGTGCACCCCTGGTGTCGAGACCGACGCCTGCACGCATGCGCGTCCCCCAGAGACTCCAAGCGTGCACGTTTTCCCGCTTCCACTTCCGCTTCCTCCCGCCGCCACAGCGCATATCGCAAGAGTGCTACCTTGCGGCTACATTCGGATATCGCCGGCGCGCAAGGAGGAAGCGCGGAAACATGCACGCTTGCAGTCTCGGAGGGACGCGCATGCGTGCAGGCGTCGGTCTCGACACCAGGGGTTCACTGCTAGATGGGGAGGACGGTCACTTTGCCACGCGCTAGCGCATCTCGGAATATTTTGCTGTTGACTGTACACCTCGGTCTTTGCTCGCACAAAAATATGCACTGTTGTACGCACGCGATGCCACTGCTCAGCCTCCTTGCTAGACGAGTGCGCCCTGTAACTGAATTTGCGACAAAGGCTTTCCCAGCCGGGTGCATATGTTATTGCGTGAAATTTACCAGTGTCTGCATAAGTTGTCGCCAGACGTGCAAGTGTTGTGTATAACGCCTTTAAAAATACATGTTGGCCGTTCGGTGTTAGTATGGCCATCAAAAGTAAATGGGCATCTTGTGCTTTTGACAAGGACCTCCGTAATGGCGCTATTGCTATGTTGAAATTTCTCATTTTTCATATTTACAAGACAAACTGCTTAGCATGTTTTCAACGCTAAAATCGACAATAGGCAGTACGCATAGGCTTGTTTGCATTGCATTTTTGTTGACTGACGAGCGGGAAACAATACTGGCGCTTCTCTGTAAGTAAGAATCACGTAATCTCCGACAAGTCTTGGTATTGTGCTATTTTTGCCGGAAGCCTTTCTCATTTCAATTCCTGTAGTTAAGCAAATATTGCCAGAAGGGGGACTAGAGTATTGCTGTATTATTCCCGGAAGGATTTTATTAATGAAGCAATCGGCACGAACCCATTTATACCTTTTGCTTTTATTGGCCTAATATTGATAGAAACCTTATTAACGTTTCCTCAACATTTTGAACCATAGTAACGTGCAGTTTTTCACTGTGCTGGCTGTAAAACACTGACGACTGCAATGATGGCAGTAAAGCATGAATTCTTTTTTCTATTCAGAGCTCTGTGCATTCGTATCTTCAATGACGCTGCGACGAACGCCGACCCATCACACCGGGAGCGCTTGAAAACATGAACAGAAAGCACGGGAATCGACACTAGACGAACAGAAGCATTTCTGTTTCCATCCCAAATATGCTAGATGTAGAAAGACGAATCGAAACAATCAAGCTCTTAGTGCCACTTACAGATCTTGGTAAAAAAAAAGAGTCTGTGTATTTAAGCTCAATTCAAGCACTACGAGAGAACTTAAGAAACCACTACGCAGTGCGAAAGTCGCACACTTTACAAGCACGACAAGTTTTCCCTTCGCATGCCCCGAAAATCGATGGTCCAGCAACTTACCGTCGTGAAAATATTTCAAGATGACTTTGGCATATGTGATAACTGCGTGAACTACCCTAATTCCTGCTTTAACTAATTCTATATTAACTATGAATTTGCGATCCTTCAGTGAGAAACGAAAAGGGAAAGGTAGGGAGGATAACCACGGACGTGCCCGGTTGGCTACCCTACACTTGAGGAAAGGGAAGAACAGATAAGGAGAGAAGAAAAGTCATTTAGTAAGTCTCAGAGGAATTTCCGGCAAGCTCACTGTCTCACACCGCATGGTGACCAAACAAGCTTAAGAATGATAACTCATTTGACGTGTATAGAATTATGCCAGGAAATGCACTGTCATTGGGGATAAGTTTTGTTTTATTGCCACTGCTGCCAAAAACGAATACTTCTGCGGTGCTTCTGCCGCGCCATGTTACATATCGAAGCACTCAACATGTTCTGAATGCCGTCGAGCAATACACGAAGTGTATGATCCGATTAATGCTTACTTTCTTTAACTGCCGTGACGTGCATCTCGTTTATTGCGCCCAGCGCTTAATCACATCCTCGCTTCATCAACTTTCTGCTGCCCATGTGTATAACTCTTCTATGGTGTTAGATTATTAGATTATTAGCCGAGCATGTAGAAATATATCGAGCGCGCAGTTGTAAGGAGCGCCAATTATGCTTGTTGTCGGGATAGTTGATGCGTTTTCGAGGCAGTCCATTGTCTCAGCACATACAAAGCATAGGGGAGGAAGAAAAAAACACAGGACAGAGCGCAGACCACTGACCACGGAAAGCACGAAAGCCTCGGAGTAATTCTCGTACTTCAGCACACCCAAAGCTTACGGAAAGAGAACAAAGGACCAAACACAGTATGGACCACGGCTAGGAAAAGCTCAAAATCATCCGAAAACAGCCTGCACATCAAAAGTCAACGTTTTTTCTCGAATACACAACGGCGACGTTCTGTGTTATTGATTTAAGTCAGTAATACAAAACAGTAATATTATATCAGTAGTAATACAATAGTATTGCATTACTGACGTCCGCCGGTAATAGAATGCTACTGACTACTATTGATAGTACAACATTACTGACGTAATTCAGTAATACAAAAGGTTGCCATTGTGTATTCGAGAAAAAGCATTGACTTCTGATGTACAAGCTGTTTGCGGATGCTTTCGACCTTTTTCCTGGCCGCGGTCCGTGCTGTGTTCGGTGCTTTCTAGTTTTCTTTCCATACGCTTTGGGTGTGCCGAAACAGTGCCACGTAAAAGAAGGGTGGCTTCTTTACCAAAATAAACGAAACAAAATGTCCCGGATACCTCTAGCACGGTTCCAAGTGGTCTGTTTGTTTACGGACGAGTCGAACTTCACCGGATACGGTGGTTATAGCATTTGTGCTGTTCATGCTGAAGTGCAGGGTTCGAGTCTTAGCGGCGGCGAGGGTGTCACGATGGTGGCAAAAAAAAAAGAAAAAATTGAGGTGGTTTAAACACTTTGAGCCAACCCTACCTACCTCTCACCACAAATATACGTCTGAGAGTAGTACGTATACTGCTTTGAGGAATACTTCTGGTCTTAGCGCAGAAGCTATTGCCGCAAAGTATGCCATGTTCGTTCAACGATTCCATCGTCCCCCAACATCTTGCCACTTGTTGGCCGCACCTGGTTTTTTTCACTTCTGATAAAAAAAAAAAACTAAAACGTTCTTGCATAAAAACTATAGCTGAAGGACTCCCGAATCGCAATTTCGGTGCCTCATGTGCCTTGTGTCGGCGATGGGCTTGCGCATCTAGGCTCACTGCACCCCGCTCCTTTATGATATCTCTATATCAGCTGCGATGATGATTACGAAAATGAGGGAAATCCGCTTCTTAACTGAGCGGGTGTCGCGCGTCACTATCCAGATGAGTTCATGTGTAGTATTGCTATCGTTCGATATGTGTTAATACCAACTCCATGATGTCTACAATAAACCCATGATTACATCATTAGTAGACTATACACCAACTTTTACTCGACAACACTCTTCTTTTTTCTACCTATAAATATTCTGAATGCCTCCTACCTACACGTTTAGCGTACTCCTCTTTACACATTTAATCCCCAAAGCTTCATGCAGACTGGCCAGAATTTTATACATATAAATGTATATTCTGACCCAGTATTTTCGGAGGTCGCGGTATGTGGCTCCATCTGGCATGTACTCGGCAAATGACTGCTATTGGCTCCTAGGTTTGGGTGCACAAATTTCAGTCTTCTCTGCTTTTCGTTTTTCACAATGTCATGCATGTGACAGAGTCACACGCAATTCGTAAACCAGTGAAAACGCTCAGTAAAACATATTTTCAAAAGCCAAATGCTCCACGATTTCACTTCATGGAGGTGCACGTGGCAGAAGCCTGGTTAGTCTGCCGAAAGTATTGAAAGTGATGTGCATATGTTTTATTCTTGTGATGGAGAGGTAACACAATTTTGTATTTCTTGCCTGTCTTGGGTTACTTTTGGTAGGTTTGATAAACAAAACGTTGTCATTCTTTTATGTCAAGAACCTGCTTACGTGTTAATGGCAATGGTATTAGTACCATGTGCTGCTTGTCTCCATTTTTCTTACCTCCTTTGGAGGTGATTTTGTTGAACATGAAATTTGTTTGTCTGACTTTTGAGCTTCGATTGCTGATACTTTACTGACTTGAGTCCAAATGCGAAAACTGCTGAACGCGTGTTTTCTTCGTAGTTAATTGACTGTAGATTGATGTTTGCAAAAAGCTTCTTTATTGCCACAAATGCTCCTATTTCAACAGCTATAATCATTCTTCAATTATTTAGCAATTTATTCTTTCCAACAAAATAATTAACCAGATAAATGTATGAATACATGAAGCAAAGGAGGTTTAGAAGGAACGTCGCAAAGCATTGTCAATATTCTTGCTGTCAAACAAGGATAGTTAAGCTGGTTTATGAAAACTCTTAGGAAACTTGCATTAAATATGAAAAAAAAAAGCCTCAGACGCATAACAATTCCACCAAAGGCTCGCATATATTTCTAGAATCAAGCCATTGTTTCATGTAATTCTGAACATCTATCTCTGTCCGCCCGGCAATGCCGATGTTTTATGAAAATTTTATCTTACCTATTCCTTATACCTGACAGACGGAGGGGAGGCTAAAAGATTGTCTTTACAGCAACAACAACAACGACAACAACAAGCTTGACCACAACTCCATGGCATATTGTCACGCTGATCGGCTGACCTTTTCTGTAGGTTTGACAAAACAATCATGCTGCGCTAAACTAAACCTAGAAATAGGGCAAACACTTTGCTGCTTCATTTACTGCTTACATTTGTTTATTTTTTACTGCGGCTTCTGTTTATCTGTTTTTTATCTGTCTCTTTATAGGACAGAAGAAAAACACTAGATGAGTTTACACTGATAAATTTCTCTTTGAAAACTCCATTTCCGTTAATTTAGTAGCAAAATATTTGTTATTAGGATAAAAATGAAGATCTAAATATAGTTTCTCAACCTTCGCCCCGAACCCCAGCGCCTGTATATGTCAGTGTGGCGTCATCGGATTTCAAATTATTTTCTCGCATTTGGGCCGCTTTGTCACTGCTGAAATTCTCAAAATATTCTATGTTCAGTATTTGGCTCCATTAAGATGCCATGTGGTTCATATTTACCGACAAAAACGTTTGATAGGCCTGCTTAGTCAGCGTAAAAATAGATGACGTCGCTGGCAGCTGGTGCTAGATTATCAAGGCACTGTCATGAACAGCCCTTTGTTCCTGTGTTTGTCCTGGCTTAATTTGCCTCTTCTCACAGTATGATGGCTATTTGTTAATGTAGTAGGAGATTCCGCTCACACATCCTGACCTAATTTTTTCTATTTAGAGGGCCCTTAATGAAAACTCACGTGATCAAAATGAATATGAGAACCTTTTGCACCCCTTCGTACTGCTTCTGTCAAGGACCTTCAGATGGGCTTCATTAGGATAAAACTTATTGTGTGAAAGGACTCCTCGCACCTGTCGCAAATTTCGGCTATGCTCTGGACGTTGTACGGTGCTGTCTAAGGAACGCTCAACCTGAGAGTTTTTTTTTTTTCAGATCTGTTCATTAACAGCGGAGACAAGGGAAATTAAATTGTCACGATCCCACGTTGCCAAGGGTCGCGCTTCTCGGCGTAAAGAGACATACACTCTGTTTGCCTCAACTGGCATCCGCGATTAAGTTCTTCCCGGCCCTCTCTCATAAAAGAGCCGATAGAGTGAGTGACTGAGTGAGTGAGTGAGTGAGAGAGAAAGAAAGAGAGTGTGTGTGAGAGAGAGAGAGAGAGAGAGAGAGAGAGAGAGAGAGAGAGAGAGAGAGAGAGAGAGAGAGAGAGAGAGAGAGGCGTAGTTGTTTTTCGCAGTTCAACCTTTGTTGATGGTTAGACTCTTGAAGTTTTGTGGAGCGTTTTGGATAAGAAGACCGGCACGCCGCAAATAAGGGCGTGAAAGGAAACGCGCCAGTTTCTTTCCTGTCCTCGCTAGTACACTCTGCTTTACTATTAGAAATCATGACATAATAGCGGGGTCATAATATCGTTTCTCTCTCTAACGGCAGTTTAGTTTCGTACGTTCGCGACTAATTCGTTTGGATGACGTACTTTTTGGCTCAAAAAGCAATCTTGACGTGTTAGAGCGATGGTAAACACGAATACCTTACTAACAACCCTTACGGTGAGTAATCGTTTCCCATGTATTCTAGAAAATAGCTTTCGTTGCGATGGTCCCCAAAAGAAAAGATAAAAATAAGTTGAGCGATTTCGATGAAAGGCTAAAGGAGAGATTGCCGTGCAAGGAGCTTGCGCTGCTAGGAGGGCTTCAGTAATGTTTCTCACGAGTCACATTTCCTAAAAAGCAAGAATCGTAATGTTTTCACAAATTCGTGTACGTCGCATCATTCCCATCCTGCTTCAAAAATAAATAAATAAATAAGTAAATACAGAAATAAAGTGAGGAGTGGGCTTGACGTCCGTGTTTACAAAGCCGGAAGTGAAGTCTCCGCGGTAGTTCCTGCGCAGACAGACAGACAGACAGACAGACAGACAGACAGACAGACAGACAGACAGACAGACAGACAGACAGACAGACAGACTGACAGACTGACAGACTGACAGACAGACAGACAGACAGACAGACAGACAGACAGACAGACAGACAGACAGACAGACAGACAGACAGACAGACAGACAGACAGACAGACAGACAGACAGACAGACAGACAGACAGACAGACAGACAGACAGACAGACAGACAGACAGACAGACAGACAGACAGACAGACAGACAGACAGACAGACAGACAGACAGACAGACAGACAGACAGACAGACAGACAGACAGACAGACAGACAGACAGACAGACAGACAGACAGACAGACAGACAGACAGACAGACAGACAGACAGACAGACAGACAGACAGACAGACAGACAGACAGACAGACAGACAGACAGACAGACAGACAGACAGACAGACAGACAGACAGACAGACAGACAGACAGACAGACAGACAGACAGACAGACAGACAGACAGACAGACAGACAGACAGACAGACAGACAGACAGACAGACAGACAGACAGACAGACAGACAGACAGACAGACAGACAGACAGACAGACAGACAGACAGACAGACAGACAGACAGACAGACAGACAGACAGACAGACAGACAGACAGACAGACAGACAGACAGACAGACAGACAGACAGACAGACAGACAGACAGACAGACAGACAGACAGACAGACAGACAGACAGACAGACAGACAGACAGACAGACAGACAGACAGACAGACAGACAGACAGACAGACAGACAGACAGACAGACAGACAGACAGACAGACAGACAGACAGACAGACAGACAGACAGACAGACAGACAGACAGACAGACAGACAGACAGACAGACAGACAGACAGACAGACAGACAGACAGACAGACAGACAGACAGACAGACAGACAGACAGACAGACAGACAGACAGACAGACAGACAGACAGACAGACAGACAGACAGACAGACAGACAGACAGACAGACAGACAGACAGACAGACAGACAGACAGACAGACAGACAGACAGACAGACAGACAGACAGACAGATAGATAGATAGATAGATAGATAGATAGATAGATAGATAGATAGATAGATA
The DNA here is from genome assembly GCF_023375885.2 of Dermacentor andersoni. Lineage (NCBI taxonomy): Eukaryota > Metazoa > Arthropoda > Arachnida > Ixodida > Ixodidae > Dermacentor > Dermacentor andersoni. The sequence continues at coordinate 34,428,617 of NC_092822.1, read as the reverse complement.
GATAGATAGATAGATAGATAGATAGATAGATAGATAGATAGATAGATAGATAGATAGATAGATAGATAGATAGATAGATAGATAGATAGATATTTTGAATTCGGCTACACGACGAAAGATTGGCGCTATGCATTCACAGTGTGGAGGCCTCGGCGGGTGTGTTCGAAGTCTGCTTTTCTTTGTCCACATCGGTCCCGGTGTCTCCCAGCGCCACCATGCCTGATCAGCGACGAGCGAGGCTGTACCGGGTCCGCGGCCACGCGGTCGGCGGCGTCAACTGGAGGCCCACCCGGTTTGCCGAAGACGTTCCGCAGGCACACGTATGCTGTCTGTGTGGCACAATTCCACCGAGCACGGTGCTGCTTCCGTGCGCACACCTCCTGTGCGAGCCATGCCATGGGGGCAGCGCCAATCGAGGCAATGGCTCGTGTCCCTTGGACCGAGAGCCTTTCGAGGAACATGACTGCTCCGTAATTGTCATGCCAGTCAGGAAGGCAAGCAATCTCAGGGTACGAGAACATTATGTACACTTTACCCAATGCCAGAGCGAAACGTTTCTCGTCCTTTCTTTTTTTTTTTTTTTTTGATCATGCAACTCCCGATGACTTGATAATAGTATCAGCAATGGTGGAAGAACGGACACATCGGTAATGTTGCATCTCTGGTAAGCAGTGCGACGACCGACGTATAAACTCAGAGGAAGGACACGAAACAGCGGTGACTTGCAACTTTGATTGCGCATACATGCCAGGGTGATATACCAAGCTCTAGCATAACAAAGGAGACGTGGAGGATTACACGAGTACGCATTTTTCAATTCCAGCATTACAACAAAGAAAAAGTGTATCTAGATATTGCATTTCGTTATCAAACAGTGACAGTGACGCTCTTTCCTGTGCCTTCTCTCACTTCCTGCGTCAGTCGTCTAGTTGTTAAGCAAAGGTGCATTTGGTATCAGGACTCAATTCCTCGAACGCGGAACAGGTCATTATTTCCACTGTCCTTCGTTGTAGCGAATTCAAACTGCACGCCAAATGGAACGCTCTGCTTCTGACATCTCGAGCAGCACTCCCATCAAAGTGAATCGGGGGCTGTTGTGGCTTGGTATAACGCTTTACCGATTCCCAACGTCGGTCAGTCCGGTGCCCTGGTTTTAGTTCACAGTGGAACGTTTTGTGAAAAACTCTGGGAAGCCATATTGGGCAGATAAGATGAAAGCTACGCTCCACATTGGGAAATAACCTTTATCGGAGGACGATAAGAATCCTGTGTTGACACGGCGAAGGTCGGCGTGCCTCTCAACGACTGCGCGAGAGTGACTACTGCAAAAGTCAGAGGGTTTGTGATGCGACGCGACCAGGACCGTTGATATATCAGAAACGTGTAGTAGTGCCGAGAATATCACCACCACGTCATGAATCGGCTCCCCATTTGGCGTGTTTTAAGCGGGCCATTAGAATGCGTATTTAATGCTTTTTGTGAGCATCAGAGGAAGAACCTTAATACCGTGGTCACAGAATCTGCACCACATATAAATCAACTCGACCAGCACGGCGATGTCGCCTTGTTGGTCAGACATATTTAACTAGGATTAACTGTACGTTGTGTGCCTGTTCCTTCTTATGGTAATAGCCTGCTGTTAAGCTAGGCTTAAACCAAGTTATCATCATCAGCTTATTTGCCTGTCCACTGCAGGACGAAGGCTTTTCTAGCGATCTCGAATGACCCCTGTCTTGCGCTAGCTAATTCCAACCTTGCGCCTGCAGATTTCCTAGTTTCATCACTGCACTTAATTTTTTGTCGACCTAGACTGGCGTTTTCCTTCGCTGGCAACCATTCTGTAACTGTAATTGTCAACCGCGTATCTGCCCTACACATTACATGGCCTGCGCAGCTCCATTTTTCCTCTTAATGTCAATTTTAATGTAGGCTATCTGATACACACAGCTCCCTTTCTTTCTCTTAACGTTACGCCTAAAAAATGTTCGTTCCATCGCTCTTTGCGCCGTCCTCAACTTTTTCTCGAGCTTTCTCGTTAATCTCCAAGTTTCTGCTCCATATGTTAGCACCGGTATTATGCAGTGATGGCACACTTTTTTTTCTCTTTTAACTAAAGTGGTAGATCCCAGTCAGGAGTTGGTAATGCGGGCAGTATGCAGTGCAATCCATTTTTACTATTCTGCAAGTTTTCTTCTCATGATAATGATCTCCCTGTGAACAATTGATTTAGTTAAACGTACTCCTGCATAGACTCGGGATCCCAATTATATATTTTATGCAAAGAAAAAAGAAAGAAAAGCGACAAACTTGCTTTTGAAGCCGGTACCCCCCACCACCCGCCGTGGTTGCTCAGTGGCTATGGTGCTGGGCTGCTGAGCACGAGGTCGCGGGCTCGAATCCCGGCCGCGGCGGCCGCATTTCGATGGGGGCGAAATGCGAAAACACCCGTGTACTTAGATTTAGGTGCACGTTACGGAACCCCAGGTGGTCAAAATTTCCGGAGTCCTCCACTACGGCGTGCCTCATAATCAGAAAGTGGTTTTGGCACGTAAAACCCCATAAGTTAGCTTCAGCACAAAATTTGAAAACAAAAAGAAAACTTGAAAAAGAGAAGCACGCCCACCTTATAAAGCTCGTTCGGCCAGCTGTATTGTCTCGCGTACACACTATACCGGGTGTTCAAAATCAAGCTTTATGGTTTTCTTGAAATTAGGCACTGGGAGGCACGCGAAGAGCACCTGTGCAGATTAGTTATGTGGCCAGGTGGACACAACGTGAGACGATAGCTATCGCTGTCAGCAGCCCAATTAACTAAATCTGAATAATCAACTTTTTGTTGACTGCAGTAAGTGGGTATGTTTGCAGTGAAAAGTTAGAGGCAGTTGTCGTTCTACACAGTGTAAGTTAAAAGTATTCTTCTAGCGTGTGTGTGCTCCGAGATCTCCGACTCCAAATTTTAATTGTTCTTCGCATGATTACGCATGCAAGAGAGTTAGGATCGGCGCAAAACTCCTCCCTGATGTGATGCGGCAGTAGCATGGGGCATTTAGTCTGACAACGGGGCGGAGACATTGGCAAGGATAATAACTGTCCCCCTTCCCGTCTCGGCTGGCGAAATAAAAAAAATTGATGAACCCTGAACCGCTGTGGCATCACGCGGTCGCGACCTGTAACGATGGCGGCAGCTGCCATGCCGAGATAATGGCGCGAGCGGTGGAGCCGGAGGGCAGTGCGCATGCGTAATGGTGACTAGACTAGCGGGCACGGTCCTTGCCTGGGCTAAGCAAATAAAGCGGCTGCCGATTTCCAAGCACTGTAAGTTTTATTGAAATCAAGAGCAACAACTGCACGTCACACACGTTGTCATATCTTGATTTCGCCAGCCTATAGAGGGGAAGGGGAACAGTTATCATCTTTGCTTATGCCTCCGCCCTGTTGTCGGACTAAATGCCGCACGCAACAGCCGCGTCCGATCATGGAGGAGCTTTGAGCTGATCTTCACTGTCTTGGATGCGTAATCATGCGAATGACTATTAAAATCTGGACTCTGTTACCTAGGAGCACACACACACTAGATTGGATTGGATTGGAGACAACTTTATTTATGCCTGCAGTTGGGCGCGCGCGCGCCCCGACGAGGGCCTACGTCATCCTCGAAGTCGCCGTTACTCGGCGCGGGTCTCCGCTCGCCGTTGCCGGCTCGCTGGGTCCCTGCCTTTCGAGCGCCTCGAGGACCTGCTGGACGGCCCAGAGCTGATCGTCTCGGTCATAGCTCTTCGCGGCTGCCTCGAGCCGCGGTGGGAGTGTTCTTGATTTTGAATCTTCTGGATATTTGACGCAGTCCCACAAGACGTGCGTGTAGTCTGCAGTCTCCCTCCGGCAGACTCTGCACATATCTGTCGGATATGTCTCGGGGTACATACGATTCATCAGTTTCGGGCTCGGTAGCGATCCGGTCTGGAGCTGTCTCAATACTACCGCCTCCGCTCGACTCAGTCTTGGGTGCGGGGGTGGGAAAGTCCTGCGAGCCAGGCGGTAGGCCTTCGTGATTTCACTGTAATCTGTCATGCGGTCCTTGGTTCCGAACCACGTCGGACGGTCTGTCGCCGGGGCGCGGTTGGTTAGCTCTTCCAACTGACACTGTGTAGAAAGACGGCTGCTTGTAACTTTTCTACACAAACACACCCACATACTGCAGTCAACATAAAAGTTAACTATGCAATTTTAATAATCGGGCTGCTGACCGTGATAAGTATCATGTCACTTTGTGTCCCCTTGGCAGCACAACTTACTTGCACAGGTGGTCTTCGCGTGCCTTCCAACGCCTAACTTTAAGAAAACCATAAAACTTGATTTTGAGCACCCTGTGTAGAAGAAAGCGTCTGATAGCGTACTGTGCTGCATTCAGAGGAAAATGTTGTGGCCAATCAGCTCGGAAAGCGTGCAGCCGGCCACAGGCTTTGCGTCGACAAAAAAGGATGCGTACGTCAATGGTAAATATTGAAAGCAGAGATGATGGGAGCAAATGAAATCACAAAAAAACAATAGTGATTGGGCCAGAAAAACCTACGAGTCATCATCATCATCAGCATCATCATCGATAGCGATTGCTTCGCTCTGTTTAGTACAGAGAGACCATGGGATTACTTACGTCCGGAAATCTGAAGCCGAAATAGCCCTTCTCCGTGTAAGAGCCGCACCTCGGGCGGCTCTTACGCATAACCCCTGCATTAACGTAAAAAGTGCAGCCTTTATACGTTAGTGCAGGGTAGTGTCCATTTGCACATGCTGGAAAGAAAAAATGACGGGGAAAATGTGAACTCTCCGTATGTTATTTTTTGCGCAAGCAGTACGGTCACGCATTCGCTCTCCGTTTCTTCTAGGCTCACTGCTGGAACGAAGCCGCGGGCTGCGAATTCGTCGGTGCCTTGAAAGCTGTGTTGCGGCACTACGAGCACGAATGTGACTTTCACACGGTGGAATGCCCACGGTGTGGCGAGACGGTACTGCACAAAGAGCTGCCGACACACTACATGTCCGAGTGCCTCGCGGAGACCCTCTCTGCAAAGGATGGAGACCCGTCGTCTAAAGATGGCACTCTCACCACTGAGGATCACAATGCAGCCGCGAGGGATTTGAAGATGTGGCTGAGCGACGCGCAGAGCGATCGAGTGCCGGCCCTCCAGTCTCAAATAAACGCGCTCGTGGAACACGGGAAGAACCAAGGGGCGCAGTTGCTGGAAATCGCGCGCTCGATCGCGGAATTCCAACGAAGGTTCACTGAAGAAATGGCCCAACTGGTCGGCAGAGTGCCCTCGTCGTCATCCTTCAGGGAAGGTCTCAATTCAGATGGTCTCGAGTGTGGCTCTTCAAAGCAGGAAAAGGTGGCTCTCCGAGACAGGGGTTTCCTTCGTGAAGGAGGACTTACTCGAGAGTCCATAAGATGGAGTCTGGAGCAAAAGCTCATCCTGCGGAAGTTGGAGCTCTTGTCCCAAGCGACGGTCTCCTCCATCGATGGCTTGCGTCAAGAAATGCGTGCCGACCGGCGAACGACTGCCGTTTTTTGCAAACCGGTCGGGCCTTCGTTGTGCCACGTGGTGAACAAAACTCTCTCGTGTTCATTGAATCGTGGCACTGAGTGGGAACGGCGGACATACCTGCTGACCGTCAGGAGCGCTTCTGAGTGATTCGACCATCCAGGGCCGTGTCGCAAGTTCGCGGCGGTGACACAGTTCCACGACAGAGATACGTACTTCATCTTCTACCTCTCGGCCGGCAGAAGAGAGGGAACTGAGCAGTTGATACTAAGCCTAGAGGGCGGCGGGTTCCTCGATACGTCGTGCCTGCTGTCGGCAGCCTTCGATATGTGGGTGATCCACGATGAAGAGGCCAAGGATCGCCCCATGCAGAAACTTAGGTCAGGATTTCCCTTCGCCGGCATCCACTTCAAGACGAAATTGCTCGCATTGAAGGCAGAGGGTTTCCTTCGAAACGACGAACTAAAGTTTCGGGTTGTCATCAGCAGCTAAATGTAGCTCCTGGGACCAGGGCCGCCGGTTCCCAAATGCAAATAAGCAGCCAGCAAATCTCCCAAAGTGAAATTCCCACGGCTTGAAAAAGGACGCAATGTGCAACATCACGGTCGCCATAGGAGCTCCTACTTGATTAGGTGGCCCAATCCTAATTTAAGTTCACGAAAGACCGAACCAGGAATTGGGAAAGACCTTAGTGTGGAAATATTGTAGCCCAATGCACGTTATTGTATTAAAAGGCATTGCTGGTAATGCTGTCTGTTGTCACCGAAGCTTGTGCAATGTGTTTGCATATGCGGCGCGAATTGTGTGGAACTTTCTGGAAGACACACGGGTACCAGCGATTACTCTGAATCATTCGATGACTTATGCATAAAAGCCGATGCGATTGACCGGCAGATCAGATTTTTGACGATCGCCGATTGTGTTCGCCGCTATCGTTGTTCTTTGAGTGTAGCCTGTCTTTAAAGGCACAGGTTCACCCAATAAAACGCCACTTACGCCAAACACAGTTTTACTGCCTTCTGCACCGTCACTAATACGCACCAAGTTTTATTCTTTTATTAATACGTGACAGTATGCACCGACTACGGCGGAATCCGCGGTAGATATCTACGCGAAACGACTGTCGCCGCCGATCATGAATCACTTGTTCCTCGCCGCGTTGCAGAGGTCGAAGTACGAAAAAAGCTCGCAATTAATGTACGCGATATTGAGTGCAGGGATCGTTTTATCTGTCCTTGTTGCTATTTTCGCCAAAGTGTATGACACCGCTCAGTAGAGATAAGCTCGGGGAAAAGGCTACTGCGCTCTTGTGCGAACCTAGGACTCGTGACTGAGAACACCGCCATGCCGGATCATGGACAAGGACGGGTGCACCGTTTTCGAGACCACGTCATCGCCGGCGTCAACTGGCGACCGACGCAGTTCGTCGACGAGGTTCCCAGTTCACGTGTATGCGGCCTCTGCCGAACGATCTCAAAACGGACGGTGCTGTTGCCGTGCTCGCACGCTCTGTGCGAATTTTGCCATGGAGCCATCTCCCAAGGTGGTGATCGACGATGTCCCTTAGATAAAGAGCCATTTGAGCAAGCAGAATGCCATGGTGTCGACTTACCTGCCAGAAAAGCTAGCAGCTTGAAGGTGAGATGAAAAAAGCATTTACTGTCACTCTTTCTTTTAGAAGCGAGGGTGGGAAGGAGGGAAAGCATTCATCAGCAGTAGTTGCGCTACTGTGTATCGGCATTTCTAACGTTAAGAGTGCCCGTTTTGTTGTTGCCGAACGGTAACATACTAATTGACCCGAACTAAAGGTTCATTTTTAGTCTTTCAAAACTAACGCAATACAAGAACAAAAACTCACTGTGGGTTCATGTGAAATATTCTGTCGGAACTCGATGGTTATTGATTTCCTAGTGTGACCGACCGAGAGAACGAAATGAAGAGAAATACTTTGAATACTTTGAAATGCGTGACGTCACACTGACGTTTTGGCTTTATAGTTTGGACACAAAATGCCAAGAGAAATTGATCCATTTTATTTAGTGATAAGAATGGCTTTCTTTTCAATTTTTCCTTCCCTTGAACTCAATCATGGGAAACATAAGAAAAAGAGGTTGTGTACACCACAAAGACAATTCACTAGTGATTCTTTTACATAGTGTCGTTGCTTCCGACTATATATCTTCTTCAAATTCTTACTCTGCGACCACTGGCGTTGAATAACCGCTGGCGCCCGCCCTGTTTTCCCAAACCAAGCACCCCATGACGGCAGTCTTGGCTCCTAGTGCGCAAGAGCATTTATTCGAGGAGCAAGCTATCAAGCGAAAAGGAGATGGCCATCCCTACTGTTCAACAATATTGCTGTCGCCGCAGATGGGCTAAGCAGGAAGAATAGTTGAAGTATGTTGACCGTTCCCCTCGATTCTGGCTTATCAATCTTGCCTTTCGTGTAAAAGTAGCTATCTTCATATTAGAAGCGGAATTAGGTGATTCACCTTGACCGGATATTCATCTTTGACGCCTCTTTATTGTTTGGACAGCGACAGAAAGTGCATGGTGATTTTGAACATATTTCTCTATAGAATTTCACGTATACCTTGGTTCAGAGCAGACTTCATGTAAAAGGGCCTTCTAAAAGTGGAGGACAGCGATACAACGCACCTTTAATGAAAACGTTTAGTCTACAAAAAAAAACTGCATTGGTATTGTTTATTTATTATTTTGCCTCGAAGGTATACTGCTAGAACGAAGCGCACGGCTGCCAGTACACGGGCACCGTGGACCGCATGCTGGAGCACTACGAGAACGAATGCAAATTTAACACCGTAGAATGTTTGCGATGCGGTGAGGGAGTCCAGCACAGAGAACTGCCAACGCACTACGGGGCCGGATGCAGTGTCGGTGTTTCTTCCGCGATCACGGAGTCCTCGGAGCATACAGCACGGACCCTTCCAGCCGTGAACGCTGCCCTTGAAGACCTGAAGGCGATGTTTGGGCACTTCAAGCACGAGCAGCGGCTGCCAGGGATTCAGAGTCAGTCGAATGAGCTTACAGAACAAGTCACAAGCCAAGAAGCCAAGTTTGCTGAGATCACTCGTGAGCTCGGTGCATCCGAGCACAACCTAAAAAGTTAGACGGCTCAAATCGCGGCTGCGATCTCATCGACCGTGTCGCGCCAGAGGACAACTCTGCGCAATGCGGCGAAGGAAACCTGTACGTCTTCATCGCTGTCGTTGCGCTCTGAGCAGTCGCTGATACTTCGAAAGTTGGAGCACTTCACCGACCTGTCACTCAATGCTGTGGAACACTTCCGGCAAACTTCCCTGCAGCCTGATTCCAGCCGTATCATTGCTCACTGTAGGCCTTTGAATACTGACATCCGGCATTTAACCAGTGCGCTGTCAACTACAGCCAAGCGGATTAAAAGAATTGGGAGCGTGAATTATGTTCTGACCCTGGAAAACTGTGGCGAAGTCATTCAGTGGCAGGGAGGCCCAAGAAAGCTCGCTCAAATTACGGTGTGGCACATGAGGGACACGTACTTTACGATTGCCGTCTGGATGCTCTGCTCCAATTCTACTTGCCATATAGATGTGGGTATCGAGTTTAACGGAATACTGGAGGATTCTAAGTGTCTGCCGCCAATTTGGCACGTGATGATGTGGAACAGTGCAGTAGCGAAAGCTTGCGTCTTGGATTCTGATCAACAGCTTTGTTCATGCAAGCACAATGGAAACCCATTGGTGCACTTTCACCTCCTATTCAGTGCAGAATTTAATTTACTGGAAATTGGTCATTTCCTCGAAGACGGAAAGATGGGGTTCGGCATTGCGCTTCACCGTAAAGAAATAGACGGCGGGGTCAGAGGAGCACCTAATGTTCATCACTGAATGTGCATTCCAGTGCTGTATGCTCCTTGAGACTTCCCATGTGTGCGACATGAGCTTAGGGAACTTTGCCACTAAAAAAATATAATGGACCTTAGAGCAATTCTTGAAGAGTACTTTCACCCAGCTAGGGTGGTTTATAGGTGCCAATAATTAATTTAGGCACCACTGTCTTATGTCAAAGAAAGAGGTTATCATTGGAAGTCTACAGCTGCAGTGATTAAAACGTTCCGAAATTTCAAATTCCTTCTTAATATCTTCAGAAGCTCTTTAATTAGGTAATGGAATGTCCAGCAGCACTGACAATAGAATGAAATCATGATAATACATTTAGAGAACTGATAAATAGAGTCTGTTGTTGATAATCAATGTACTGTGCTATCTTATATGTGAACAGATTACAGAAAAGCAGCAATAGTAGTGTGCATATGTTCAGTGTGCACGCACAGTTCATTCACGAATCAATAATCAGTACAGGCCAACATCGTAAAGCAACACATGAGTATTCGGTTTTTTTTTTCACATTGGCCTAAAAAAAGACCAATCACACGAGAATTCGGCCATCTTATTAATACGGCACTCCTTGCTTGCCTCGATTCAAGAAACTTTCACGTTTGCAGAACTGTTTACGAGCTTTTAAGGAATGGACATGGCACTAGTATTATGGTTAACTTTTGCTTGAAGAAGTGTCTGAATTAACTGAACTGCTAATTATCTGCTTCCACTGAGGGAGTTTGCTGAAAATACGAAAGCATGAACGTTATAGGAAGCATTTGGAACCTATGAATGTTAAGAAAGAAGGTAATACGCAATGTTACCATTTGCATGACACTCTTACGGAACCTGTGAAAGATGTGGCTAAGTGCACTGCAATGCGGACATAGCACAGAGTCGGATAAAATATAGTGCAAAAAAAAGTGACACGTAGATTACACAGATGCAAGCATTCTGCTTCACTTTAATGCTGCAAAACTCGGCAGTTACAGAAGTGCTTCATACACTGAAAGAAAATAATGTTTAGAAATATGTTCACTATTGAGTTCTAGATTGAGTACGCAACAAGTTTGCATCCTACAAGTGGTTTGGAGTGTTCGAAGACAGACATCTGGCAAGTAAATGCAAGAGCACGGTAAAATGCCGCAAGTGCTCCAAAATATGCTACATGATAAGGAAAATGACAAAAACAAGAACGTGAATGAAAAGACCACACTGCCCTAAAGCCTAATTTTAGCAATGTGTGTAAAGTTTTACAAAACATGATTACAGCTTTAAAGAGGACAAAACACCAACAGGATGTGCAGTGAATGAATGCTGGGCATCCAGTGAGTTCACTTAATCAAGGTTCACATGCGTAAAAACCTCACATTCGCACGAAATTTCACAATACGCGACATGTAACGCGTGTCGTCCATGACATGACAATGCTTGGCGATTGAAACGCGACAGGCGGAACGCATGACTGCCCGTAGTTTTCGCGCCACAGGGGGACACTGGGCGCACCGAGATGGTGCATGGGTGGACAAAGATATGCGGATCCCACGCACTGTGGGAATCGGTGTAAGCGAAGCTTTGTGTGCTATAGTTGTTTATTTGATTGACTTTAGTTATCGGGCTTGTCGCTTCTGGTAGTGGGGCTCACCCCACTCCTCGTCTTCCGCGACCGTGACGTTCCCGTTCCGATTATTGCTTCTGGCCGTAGTGCTCACGGCATCCGTCGTCTTTCGTGGGCGCCACGTGTCGTTGTCTTGCCTCAAGTCTTGGAGCCGGCATACACTCGCTTCCTGCACCACGTTTTCCTGCGTAGTGAAGACGCTCTTTTTCCTCGCGGCGCGATGCTTCTTTCGGGCCTGGGTGTCCTTGAAGCTAAGTGCTCGCTTTGGAGCCGTTTTTCTGGCACGTGTTTGCGTGCTCCTTCTGCATACGGCGTCATCACGCTGCTGAGACGCCATCTCCAAGCGCTCTTTTTGTTCTATGGATGATTGGAATGTTTGCACTATCACAGCCGCGCACGCCACCTGCACAGCCCAGCACCTGCATTGTTGACGCATAGGAAAGCAAGTAAGCACAGCACGTGACGTAGGCGCAATGTTGTGTAACGCTGCCGCGGGGACGCCGGCCGGGATGCGCGGAGGCGAGCGCCACCTGGCGGTGTTGCGAGAAACCCAGGGGCACCCGCGAGTAGAGAAGAGCCAAAATACCGGAGAAGAGGCAAAGAAAGCTTTGCATTAAAAGTAATCTCTGTGAGGGGGTATGCGCCAAACTCATCAACGACATCAAGGACATCATCATCATCATCATCATCATCATCATCAAAAGTAGCCAATGAGCGATATCACTGCCGCTATGGAAGCTCGTACACGACGGTGATTGCTCAATCGATAATTAGGTATCATAATTTTAAGTCCACGAAATACTGAACCATGAATTGCGAAAGACCTCGATACGAAAATACTGCAGCCCAATGCACGTTATTGTGTTGAAAGATGTTACTTGTAATGCGATATACAATTGCTGATGACATTCTATGATAATAGCAGCATCCTTCATGATAGTGAGATAGCTGATGGTAATTCTGTAAGTTGTGCAGCAGCTACAGGAGCCCGAAATTTTCGCGGACAGCTGGCGAGTAAATATTGTCGCTTTCATAATTGTCATTTTCGCAATTTGTCACACTTTTTCTTGCTATTACTTGTTAATCTACTATATATATCCTCTTAACATCCATCTTCGCCATTTTAAAAGTTTTTTGTTTAGTTTCTACTGCATCCCGAGTCACGGCCTGTATCCCATAATCCATTGCACCATGTAACGTAGACTCCATGAAAGCTGTTGCCATTTGCTTCTTCCGAGCGCCATTTACGTGAAACCCTTGTCTACACTTCTGACACCACATCGCGTGGCGTCCCTGTCAATCCGTGCTGGCCGGCCACGACGGAGAGGAGCATGCCAGAAGACAAGCACCCCCGTTCAGAACCAAACTCCAAGTGCTTTATTTCGTACGCGCCCCCTTGCTCATGGCCAGAGGGAACCACTGGTCAGCAGATGCATGGCGACCACTACAGTCCACGTAGCGTAGGACGGGGCCGTTGAACTCGGACCGAGTCTTTGCCGGAGACTAAGGGGCACCGCCGCAGAGCGTGGCGTACCAAGCCAGACTGGCGCGGTGCCACTGGTGTCCTCTTCCTGCCACCGGTTCACCGCCTTTCCGCCAAGTGCTCGACCGCACCTCTTGATACTTCTTCCTCTCTAGCGGTGTCCTGCCACCCCGTTGGTCGCTCCTTCCAGGCCACGTCAGCCTTCCTCCCCTTCCTTCTTTTCTTCTTATTGCGTTCTTCTCCGGGTGGGACAAGGGTCGAAAATATACTTAACAGGTGTGGCCGATCATAAGAAGTTATAAGTGTACAGACCGAAAGCGCGTCTTTAACTGCTATTACTTTAGGCTTCTGTGAACCCAATTTTCTGATGGCCAGAATAATTGCCAGGAAGTCAGCATGGAATAGTGAGGGTAATTTTCCCGCTTGGTGCTATATGCTTTGTCTTCTTCTACTTAAGCTCGAGAAAGTAGGGATCGGGCCTGAAGACACCGCCATGCCGCATCATGGACAAGGACGGTTGTACCGTTTTCGCGACCACGCCGTCGCCGGCGCCAACTGGCGACCAACGCGGTTCGTCGACGAGGTGCCAAACTCACGTGTGTGCGGCCTCTGCCTCACGATTCCGAGACGTATGCTGCTGTTGCCATGCCACCACGGTCTGTGCCAATCTTGCCATGCAGCCATTATTCAAGTTGCTCATCGGCGGTGTCCCTTAGATCAAGAGCCATTCGAGCAAGTAGAATGCCATGGTGTCGACTTTGCAGCCAGGAATAGGAGCTTGAAGGTGAGTAGCAAAAAGAAAGCAAAATTCTGCCGTTCTATCTTGCAGGGTATGGTGGGAAGGAGGAGATTTATGCATGAGTATTAGTTGCGCTACTGCATATCTGCATGCCTAACGATAAGAGTGGCCGTTTTACTATTGCAGAACTGTAATCTACTAATTCACCTTGGCTAAGTGTTCCTTTTATCGCGGTAGAGCAATTATATGGACACTCCAGGCGCATTTCTGACGTCGGCGTTGCCGTGAGGTTCCGCATAAAGTGCAGGGGCGATCAAATCGTTTCGACGCGCCCTATGGTGTATGTGTGAGTGAAAGGGTGCGACGGTGAGCAGCAGGTCGCGGCTCAATCTCGTGCGCGAAAGCGAGGAAAGAGGGGAGGATGGTCGCCGTGTTCCGTCGCGCCGAAGGCTCCGGCGGAGGGTATGGGGGCGAGGGGGAGCGTCTACTTCAGGAGGCCCGGGCGGGTGCGCGCGCCCGTCCAGGCCGCTGCATCTTGAAAGCCATCTGCGAGGGAGCAGAGTAGGCCCGTGCGCTGTGCTTTTGCGGCTTAGTTCCCGTTGATGCGAAACGCAGCACGAAGGCCAATTCGCTCGCTCCTGCTGCCGCACTTCCTCACTCCAGCGCTTTGACAGCGAGTCTCCGCAGCTATCGAGTGAAATGTGTTCATGTTTGCTTGTGCGAGCGTGACACCATGCTTGTTTATTTAGTTAAGTGTGCTTATATATGTTTGGAGGTTTATACGGCCATAAAGCTATCTTGACTTCGCATGGTCGGCCACTAATTTGCTATCGCAATCGATGCTTCGCCTATCAGATGAAACTGCGACTTTGTGTCGATCAACACTATCACACTAGTACAGCACAAAGTCGCGGTGCACTCAAGTGAAATATTGTATTGGAACTCAATATTTATTAATATCTTAGTGTCACAGATCGAGAGGAAAATACCAAAAAAGGCAATCTTTTGAAATGTGCCATGTCACGCTTACGTTTAAGCATTCTCGTTTCGACGCTTAATTCAAACAAATCGCTCAATTTCATTTAGTGATAAATCACTCAGTCTTCAAACACTAATCTTCCTTCTCTTGTACCTTGCAGTGAAACATCATAAAAGGAGGTTGGGTACATCACCAAGATACATTTACTAGTTATTTTTGTAATAGAGTTGCTTCCGACATTACATTTTATTCAAATCCTTAGTTTAATGCATTATTCCTCAACCGCTTCTGCCCTCCATGTTCCCCCCCAATTAACCACTCTATAACAGTTATCTTGGCCCGAACTGGGTGAGCTAATTTATTTGAGGAGCAAGGTAGGTTGCAAAAGTGGGGTTACTTAAATATCCTTACGTGATTTGAATGCGAAAGCATAATGACTCATCTAAGTTATCACCATCAAAGACTTCTTAAGTATTACAACCTCGTTGCGTTCAGTTTGCTTTCATTTGTCTGCTTTCATTTCTCTTTGTTCATGAATCAACCATGCAGAACTTTTGATGATCTCATTCGGAACTCATCACCGGAGCTATCCAGAATTCATCGCCAAGTGAAGTTCATATTGTGATTGCTTCATTATACCATCATGGCACACACGCGACTGATGTAAACACAATTAGGTGATTAACCTTGACCTAATATTTATGTTCTATGCCTCTTAATGTTTAGGCAGCCACAAATACTGCTGGGTGATTTGGAGCATATATACTTCCCTATAGAATTTCGGTAATACTTTCGTTCACACCGGAGTTCAATTAGAAATACGTTCCAAGTCTAAGGAAAAGTGATAGAACACGCTTTTAGTAAAAATGTGTCTGCCAAAAAACTCTGTTTTTTTTTGTTATTTAGGTGTATTGCTGGAACGAAGATCACGGCTGCGAGTACACGGGCACCATGGATCGTATGCTGGAACACTACGAGAAGGAATGCACATTTCACACCGTGATATGTTCGCGATGCGGCGTGGGACTCCTGCAGAAAGATCTGCCAACGCACCACGTGGCCGGATGCAATGGCCGTGTTTCTTCCGCGACAGAGTACCCCTCCTCAGAACCCACAGCACTGACCCTTGAAGACGACAGTGCTGCTCTAGAAGACCCGAAGTCGGTGTTGGGATATCTCAACGACGACCAGCTGCTGCTGCCAGTGCTTCAAACTCCGTTGAATGAGTTTACAGAAGAAGTCAGAAACCAAAAAGCCAGGCTCGCTGAGACGACTCGCGAGCCCGTAGCATGCGACCAGAATTTCAAGAACACGATGTGTGAAATCGACGCCACAATTTCATCGATCAAGTCACGTCTACTGACACTTCATCAAAATCCGGCGGAGGAAGTCAGGATGTCGTCGCCGCGGTCCTTGCGCTCGGAAGTGGCGATAGTACTTCGGATGTTGCAATGCTTCGCCGAAGTGTTAATCGTGTCATTCATCATCACCAAAGCCATCACCTTTGTAATTTATACGCACGAATAGAAATCTGTATTGAAAATCAGCTCAGCGCTTAGTAATACTGCCAGTTCTGAGCCCATCTTCTGGAACCGTTGCAGCAAGTTTCCCCACAGCCTTATTCCTGCCGAAAAGCATCTGCCAATTGACATTCGGCCGTTAAGCAGTGCGCTCTCAACGATACCCGTCCGGATTAAGGCAATTGGGATATTGAGTTATGTTCTCACTCTGGAAAACTATAAACGAAATCATTCATTTGCAGAGGGGGAGGACAAAATTTGTTCATATTGCGGTGTTGCACGCGAATGACACGCACTTTTCGCTTGCCGTCTGGAGGAACAACTGTAATGGTGATCTCGTTCTGCAGATCTAGTTTTATGCGATGCTGGTACACCCTAGGCGTTTGCCGCCTATTTGGAGGCTGGACGTGTGGGACAGAGTACGAAAGACAGTTGATGTGTTGACTTCCTTTCGAAATTTTCGTAACTGCAAGTACGATGAAGACTCATTGGTACACTTTCGCCTCGCATTCAGGACCGAATTGTGTTCACTGGAACATGATGGTTTCCTCCGACACGGACAGATCGGGTTCGTGACCTATCTCGACGATTAAGAAACGAACGGTGGGGTCAGAGGAGCACTTGCTGTTCACCACTGAATGTGTATTTCACTCTTGTATTATCCTTGCCACTTCCCATGTGTGTGACATGAGATTAGGGAATTGTGACGTTCTTTTTTTTTTCCAAATTAAATTAGCGCTGCGAAGTTTCTTCTTTGAAATTCGCTATGCTTCGTAACTGTCAACTTATTGTTTTAAAAGTTTACTGGTTGTTCATTTTCTTGTTTGTTTATTTTGATCCTATACAGTTTGTGTTCTTTATTATTGCGCTCCTTTTGTGCTTTTCCGGCGGTTTCCAAACTCATGGTGTCCGCCAGGATTCTCATCTCTCTATTAATGCCGTGTGGCAGCTAAAGCAATTGATTTCAAGGCGACCTTCGTGGTTGATACTACGCTGTAATGCTGCGCATTGGCCTGCCTTCGAAGTGCAATTGTTAAAAGTTCGGTGTGTTCAGTCCTGCGCTTATGATGTTACACATTGTTTTTGGCAAACTACTCGTACTCTCCCGTCGATCGACGGTGCAGTCAATGTGCTAATATCACTCGCAATCACACCACCTACCGTTACTGGAGCTCGATTGGTCCCATAATTGCCGCTGTGGGTGATAACGTCTTAAAGAAGAAATCTCTTTTTTTCTGTACTTCTGGATTGGGATGCTGCTTCGACCAGAATAGAGTTGTTGATGAGTACGAACCTGCGTCCATACATCGTAATTCTATAATTCTGCAGGCACGTCTCCCCGAAGACGCGAGAAAACCTAAATAACTGTTAATATTTACGGGGAAGCAGATGGCGACGTAGGACAGAGGTATACGAGTTTTCCTGGTTGAGAGTGCGATGAAACGATTAACATGCTCACGCGGGCGTTTTGACCGTCGCTGCTTGGTAAGGTCTATAGTTCAATTTGGTGCTCTTTATGCTTGTCCTGCGTCAAATTTGCGATGTCCTATTTTATTTTATCGCTTTCAGGTATTGTAGTTATCTCTCGCCATAAGGACAATACACGCTTCTTTCTTTTCATTTTTGGAAGCATTAATTGCAAATCAGTGAAATAGCGACAACTTCCAGAGCGTTGTCCTAACTGCAGTTTAGCAATGAGACAGAAAATATGAGGCATGCTATTTATTCTTAACGGCTGCATGCTTCTACGGTGCATAGAAACCAACGTTCACGGGGTGTTTCGCTTTCCTCCACTGTTAGAACGATACCTTTTATTTACAGAAAAGCAACAATAGTAGTGTGCATATGTTCAGTGTGCACGCACATTTCATTGAAGAATCAATAATCAATACAGGCCAACATCGTAAAGCAACACACGAGTATTCGGTTTTTTTTTTCACATTGGCCTAAAAAAAAACCAATCACACGAGAATTCGGCCATCTTATTAACACGACACTCCTTGCTTGCCCCGATTCAAGAAACTTTCACATTTGCAGAACTGTTTACGAGCTTTTAAGGAATGGGCATGACAATAGTATTATGGTTAACTTGTTGCTTGTAGAAGTGGTGAATAAGCTGAACTGCAAATTTTCTGCTTCCACTGAAGGAGTTTGCTGAAAATGTGAAAGCATGAACGTTATAGTTGGCATTTGGAACCTATAAATGTTAAGAAAGAAGGTAATACGCAATGTTACCATTTGCATGAGACTCTTAAGGAACCCGTGAAAGATGTGGCTAAACCCGCCGTGGTTGCTCAGTGGCTATGTTGCTGGGCTGCTAAGCACGAGGTCGCGGGATCGAATTCCGGCCACAGCGGCCGCATTTCGATGGGGGCGAAATGCGAAAACACCCGTGTACTTAGATTTAGGTTCACGTTAAAGAACCCAAGGTGGTCGAAATTTCCGGAGCCCTCCATTACGGCGTGCCTCATGATCAAAAAGTGGTTTTGGCACGTAAAACCCCATAATCTTCTTCTCTTCAAGGATAATGGTCAGCTAGCTGGTGGAGATCACTTCGTAGTGCCTGCCACATGTGACGCAACCTATCTTTAATGAGATATCAATTATAGCGACACCCCAGGCTCATTCTTGCCGTAGTCGTCGGCGTCGCCGTGATGTTCTATATAAAGTGCAAGGGCGATAACACCGCTGCCACACGTAGTATGCTGTATGTGCGAGTAAAAGCGCGCGAGGGAAGCCAACGATCGCGGCTCTCTGGCGACCACGAAAGAACAAAGCGGAGGGCATGTTTTTTACTTCAGTTAGTAAGCGAATGTTCCACGTTTATAAGGCCGGTAAAGCTACTATCCTTACTTCGCGTAGCTGTATGCTTTTTTGCTGTCGCAATCGATGCTTCGCCTTTCGGGCGAAACTGCGGCCTTTTTCCTCTCCTGTGAATTATCTTTTCACGATCCATACTTCCTGTCATTACCTGACGGAAAAACGAGTTCTGAGTTGTAGCTGGTGAAGATGATCACGCTAAAGAAGTGCGACCACTGGGCTCCTGACATGTCTCGCTTCTTTTCAATGCACACTGCTGGAATGTAACGTGCGGCTGCGAGTTCGTGGGCGGAAATGGACGCTGTGTTGTGGCACTGTGAAGAGGAGTGCACCTACCGTGCACATGAACGCCAGCACTACCGGGTCGCAATCCTGCACGCAACCCTGTTGACCCACTGTACGGCGAGATGCGCCCACAGAGCTTCCCTTGGGAGCATAAAGGCGCCGTCCATGGTACGGCGTCACGTACAAAGTGGTCGCGACATGAATGTACTGTTGGAAGAGCTGGTAACCATGATGAAAGGCGCGCACCGCGACTAGCTGGGTGTCATTCAGAGTCGGTTGAACGAACTGCCTCAGCAGTCAAGCAATCTTGGCTTTTGTCTAAGCGAGGTCGCCCGCGATGTAGCGGCCTTTAGGGATAACCCGGTGGTTGTACGAAAACAACGCGGAAACATGCAGCTAAGCTTTTTCGAAGCTTTGTTAACTTACCGATGCAAAGAAAGAAAGAAAGAAAGAAAGAGAAAGATACGTCAGTATAGAGAATAGATGTGGGGGGTTTAACAGAATATTATTTGTTATTTGCATGAAATTAAAGCATTGCGTGTCAACAGGAAAAGAAGCTGCCTATGTGTCGTTAGTTTGTTTCGTTCATTCGTTTCAGCAAATTTCTTTATATCCGCTTGCTTAATGTGTCACACTTGCGTGATCGTTCATTTATTTGTGGGTACATTTGCTGTATCTAATGTAGGGCTCAGATTGTCTGTACTTGACTAAACTTTGCCGCCACGACCAAGTGTGAGTCCCGTTGCGTATCAACGCAGCAAGTTGGGCGAGGTGGTAGGCTAACATTTTTGAGTGCCCGTGCAGCGCGACGCAGACGAGGCAGGAGAAGTGGACGAAACGAGCACTGACTCGTGGCGCCAGCCCTCGTGACTGTACCTCGTCCCTTTATGTATCTGTGTTCCACGCTGTCTTCAGTAAGCCATCCTTTGTTCTTGTAGTTGTTGTTGTTGTTGTAGCAAAGTGCAAACACATACTTCACGAAGGTACGTCACAATCGGGCTGTGGATTGCTCGGAGCCTGAATCACACGCTCAACGGGTTGTGCAAGTTGGCACAAAGTTAGACCACACCAGAAATATAAATTTAAGCTGTATCGGAGGGTCGCTGTTCCTGAAGGATCGATAAATTTGAAGCGGAATGGTTGTATACCTTGAATTTTGGAGTCACGCATTTTTTGCGCTTGACGCTTAATGAACAGCACGTCGACACTCTGCAAGGTTTTCTTCCGCTGTGCCCTGGGACCGAATTACTATTTCTACAGAGCCATTCACGGAGAGATGTCACGCAAAGTTGTTTATTTGTAGCCGTGAGATGATTCTCCCGATACAATAGGGAGGGAATTCGTCTGAATCGAATAAGTTATAGGTTAGCTCTGTACTCTGGTCGTTTTAACTCGATGTTCAGTGCTAGAAATAAAGTGCCGGTACAGCGAATGCCAGGCTTGTGAAGATTAATGTTCGCAGTTCGCAAATTACCCGCCGCGGTGGCTCAGCTGCTATGGTGCTGCGCTGCTAAGCACGAGGTCGCGGGCTCAAATCCTCGCCGCGGTGGCCACATTGCGATTGAGGCGAAGTGCCAAAACGCCCGTGTCTCGTGCATTGGGTGCACGTTAAAGACCCCATGGTTTTCACAATTAATCCGGAGTCCCCCTCAACGGCCTGCCTCATAATCGAATCGTGGTTCTGGCACCCAAAGCCGCAGAATTAAATTTTCATTTCGTAAACTGTAACAGTAAATATTTCCCTAGTTTCCTTGGCATGGTATAAGTTTTACTAGAACAACAGACTCGTTTTGGCTCTGCGGAAGCATACAGACAGTGTCTCAGCTTGAGACGTTAAGCGCTCTGCCCATTCGCAACACAAACGGACGCTAAGCAGTAGTCAATAGCTTGCCCTTAGTTGGAGGGCTTCATATAATGATTGGTCACAATTTGTCTCTTCCCGCGTTGAGACGAAGTACTTGGCAGTTAATAGTCTGTCTTGGTTTCTTGAAGCTGTGTTCTGCTCGCTGATGAAAGATAACAAAAGCCTGTCAAAACAAAAGGGCACATTTGTAATTTTTCTTCGAAGTGCACGCCTTCTATTCCCTGTTTACTGAGTGTGCCCCGGCGGTTACGTATGCTGTGAACATGATATATCCTTCTCTCTACTAAATACGTACTTGTGACGTTATAGACTCTTTATTAGTAAATTGTGATTTTGAACCTGACGCGAGGCTGTGCAGCTTATCCCGTTACTAGTACAATGCAATGATGGCTTTTCGTTAAAATGCGAGTGGGGGAATGAATACACGAGGTTTCTTGTTGTTTTTTATGATTTTTTTTAATTATGGGGTTTTACGTGCCAAAACCACTTTCTGATTATGAGGCACGCCGTAGTGGAGGACTCCGCAAATTTCGACCATCTGGGGTTCTTTAACGTGCACATAAATCTAAGTACACGGCTGTTTTCGCATTTCGCCCCCATCGAAATGGGACCGCCGTGTCCGGGAGTTCTTTTTTATGATGGCGTTGTTCCTAATTTTATTATTTTCGTCTGCGTCACTGTGGAAAATAATTATGTGGTGTCTATAGAACTTTTTCGAGAGATGCCGCCTGCCCCATTGTAGCATTCAACTTCAATATGTCGATTTTGTTCGCTGACCGACATAATCTCGACCTGCTCTTGCTACCCGCACCCTTACTGCATCCAACGTCCTGCAAACTGAACCAGATACTCTACTTTGCATAAACAGTGAAATACGCTCTCTATATTCATCTTCTAAAGAAAGCTGCTGACTTGCTGGTGCTGAAGTTGCGCACGTGTCTTGCATTTTGCAATGTTTACAACAACGCTTGCATCCGTTACCCTGCCTGCACTCCACTCCCCCCTTCCCGGACCTTTGCTTCGTCCATTATAAATCCCATATGCTTTTTGCCTGCACTGACACCTCTCGTAAAATGTCGATTCCACTGAAACGGAACGGTGGCTGATTCTGAGATGCGCCGAGTGAAATTGACCACAACAACTAACACAAATAGTTAGTCACCTGAGAGGTCGAGAAAGCTCAAACCACCGACTCGTTTATTGCCGATGAAAAGTTGCAGTCGTACGAACTGTAGTCAATTGAGCACGGCTAAGTTAAAGGGACCACAAGAATATATAGATTTATTGGAAGTGGAAGAAAATATTGATGCGAAAAGTGGACACAGTGAATGATTGCCACGTGCCACATGTTCGATTTCTCGTTTAGGTCACATTTCCAGCCACCTCTATCTCTGATTGCGTGAGCAAGACAGAATGCGTATATGTCAGCCTCTTCGCCTATCCTCAGGGCCTCCAAAATTTTTATAGCAGCTTTTCCATTAGAGGAAATTACAAGAGCAGTTTTGTATAATTTTGGTGTGCAGCAACACATTCTTCAGTGCTCAGCGAAGTAGCTAGACACTTTGGCATCATTTCCTTGCTTTGGATATTTTATTTCTTTCTTAAGTTCCTGGAATTTTAGTTCCCGCACGCTGTCACCACCTCTATTTCATAGTCAAAAACGTTTTTATTTTTTTTTTACACAATACTGCAGGCAGCAATGTTGCCCAAGCAGGAGAGAGTTTACAAAAGATGCTTTATCAACATATTTTCAAATGAAACACAAGAAGTTCAATCAGCAGCACTTTCCGGTAAATGATTCCATTCTTCGCTCGAAAGTGGAAAAAATGATTTCTGAAAGCTTTTAGTTCGAGCAAAGTATGACTGAACTACTTTGGAATGAAAAAATACGCGACGACCTTTGTAGAGCATGGGTAATATGTGTGGCATTTGCTAAACCTGTTTGATTATGAAACAACCAGTAAAAAAATTTCAGCCCGGCGCTTTTACGGCGCACGTGGCTTCAGGTTAACTTAGCTTTCCGGAAAATTATTCACTATGGCCTTCTATACTAGTTCATTGTACTCATCGGCGGTCAAGACGACCAAGGCGTCCATCTCGTCTGCAAAAGTTTTCTATTTCTTCCCCTTAAGAGGGAGCTTAAGCTTCTATACATATAATGTAATAACGTAATGTAATAAGTACATGTAAAACGCAAAAACAATTTTATAAGAGAACCGCTGGACCTATTCTAATGAAATTTGTTGCATTTGAGAGAGGAAGCTATATTGTAATGACTGTTGATGCGGAATTTCGATTTAGGGCCTGAATTATGTTAAAACAAATTTCAAAAATTCGTAAGTTAAAAAAAATAGAAGCCCGAAGTTTACAATTTAAACGCTATGTTTCAAAGACAACTATCAGAATTTTGTAAGCGGCATCTATTAGACCATTCAATGCGGACAAATCTGATATGTCAATTTATATCTTACGTGAATTTGTTACGTTGTGTACAAGGGTCTTGCAAAAGCCGTATTAGATATATTACAAACTGTTTTAGTGTTTATGTGTAACGCATCAATTTTTTCCGCTTTAGATGTACTATTCGATACAAGTCATAAAATGGGGATAACATATTACGTTGCTGAGTTACAGAGTTGTAAACCTACTCAAAGACTCAAATCTATATATATATATATATATATATATATATATATATATATATATATATATATATATATATATATGTAGTATTACGATATGCTCAAGCGATGCTCAAGAAATGAGCCGCCGCGAGAACGACGACGAAGTTGGTCGGTGCGCTTGGCGCGAGCGAGTGTCAGCCTGGCTGCCTGGCTCCAGTGTAAATAGCCTGTAAATAGCCTCTTCCGTCTGTGTCTTTCCACACGCAACATTCTGGTGGAGGTCAGCGATCCCCGTCCTCACCACGGAACTCAGAAGTGGTCGGCACACCGAGCTCGTCACCATGCCTCCCGGTGACGCGCCCACCTCTGCAACGGCTTCGGCATGTCCCACTGCTCCAATCGTCACAGTCGCCCCACATCGCGACCCAGGTGTGTTCTCTGGCCTGAAGGGCCAGGATGTTGACGACTGGATCAAACTCTATGAACACGCCAGTGCTAACAACAGGTGGGACCCAACGATTATGCTCGCCAATGTCATCTTTTATCTCGGCGGCACCCCACGCGTGTGGCACCAAACGCATGACGACGAGATAACCAGTTGGGACAATTTCAAAGAGAAGCTACGGGAACTGTTCGGCGACCCCATTGGGCGCAAGGCTGCCGCGAGAAAGGCTCTTGCGTCTCGTGTACAGTCATCTACGGAGCCGTACGTTTCCTACGTCCTCGACGTCTTAGCTCTATGCCGCAAGGCTGACGATGATATGTCTGAAGCCGATAAAGTGTCACATATTCTAAAAGGCATCGCCGACGACGCTTTCAATTTGCTTGTTTTCGGCAACGTCTCGACTATCGACGCCATCATCAAAGAATGCCGTCGCCTTGAGCAAGCTAAGAGCCGCCGTATTACACACCACATCACACGGCTACCCAACACTGCTGCTACGTCGACATGTGAGGGTCGACCACGTCAGACCACCACCTCTGACGACGTCACCAGTATTGTTCGCCGCGAACTCGAGGCCACCTGTTCGCCAGCTTTCTCCACGACGCCTCCCGATCCGCCAGCAACCACCATTGCGATGATCCAGGCCGTCGTCCGACAGGAATTTCAGAACATGGGTCTGAACTCTGTGTGTTCCACGTCTCAACCCAACGTTTCCCGGTTCTCTAGCGGCCCTCTTCGTCCTCGGCAGTCATTTCCCGCCACATCTCGCCGCAACCCGTCAGATTGGCGTACCCCTGATGACCGGCCGATCTGCTTCCACTGCTGTCGCATCGGCCACGTCGCTCGTCACTGCCGCAACCGATGGCCACCAACTCCTCGGACATACACCGCCGCTTATTCCCGCACCGTTGGACCTTCCGTTCCCTATACCAGCCGTGTACCTATACCTATGACCGTGTACGTCGCCGTTTTTTCTGGCCTGGTCTTGCCCGTTCCGTACGACGTTACGTCGCCGCTTGTGAAGTTTGCCAACGATGCAAGAAGCCTTCCCAGCTCCCCGCTGGTTACCTGCAGCCGCTCGACATTCCTGCCGAGCCCTTTCATCGTGTCGGCTTAGACCTTCTCGGCCCATTTCCGGAATCTACATCAGGAAACAAGTGGGTTGCAGTCGCGGTGGACTACGCGACCCGCTACGCCGTAACCCGTGCTCTTCCGACCAGTTGCGCAACTGATGTTGCGGACTTCCTCCTACATGATATTATTTTGATGCATGGTGCTCCGCGTCAATTGCTAACAGACCGTGGCCGTACGTTTTTGGCCAAAGTCATCGACGACATCATGCGTGCCTGCTCAATACGTCACAAATTTACCACCTCCTACCATCCCCAAACGAACGGCCTCACTGAGCGCTTGAACCGCACCCTTACAGACATGCTATCTAAATACGTTTCCGACGACCACCGTGACTGGAACCTGGCTCTACCTTACATTACCTTTGCATATAACTCTTCCCATCTCGAAACTGCTGGCTTTTCCCCGTTTTACCTTTTGTATGGCCGCGAACCAACGCTACCACTGAACACTGTGCTTCCGTCCGCCACAGCTTCAACTAGCGCTTATGCCCGTGATGCAATCGCCCATGCTGACCACGCTCGCCAACTTGCGCGCAGTCGTCTACAAGTGTCCCAAGACAAGCAGAAGCAACGCTACGACCTCCGTCACCGTGATGTCCATTTTGTGCCCGGCAGCCTCGTGTTGCTTTGGTCACCTTCGCGTAAAGTTGGCCTATGTGAAAAACTCCTTTCTTGTTACACAGGCCCATATCGCGTGCTCCGCAAAGTAACCGATGTCACCTATGAAATCGTTTTAGCCACGCCCACTACGTCCTCCGCTGTGACAACCAGGGACATCGTCCACGTCGCCCGACTCAAGCCCTACGACTCTCCACGCGCCTTGGATATTTAACAGCACCGTGACGGTGCTTTTGCCGCCGGGGGGTAGTATTACGATATGCTCAAGCGATGCTCAAGAAATGAGCCGCCGCGAGAACGACGACGAAGTTGGTCGGTGCGCTTGGCGCGAGCGAGTGTCAGCCTGGCTGCCTGGCTCCAGTGTAAATAGCCTGTAAATAGCCTCTTCTGTCTGTGTCTTTCCACACGCAACAATATATATATATCTATATATATATATATAGCGGCTCCATAGCAACAAAATCCCCATAAAGAAGGGCGTGAGGCAGTGAGATACTATCTCTCCCATGCTATTCACAGCGTGTTTACAGGAGGTATTCAGAGACCTGGATTGGGGAGAATTGCGAATAAGAGTTAATGGAGAACACTTTAGAAACTTGCGATTCGCTGATGATATTTCCTAGCTTAGTAACTCAGGGGACAAATTGCAATGCATGCTCACTGACCTGGACAGGCAAAGCAGAAGGGTGGGTATAAAAATTAATCTACGAAAAACTAATGTTTAACAGTAGAACAGCAGTTTACAATAGGTAGCGAACCACTGGAAGTGGTAAGGGAATATATCTACTTAGTGCAGGTACTGACCGTGGATCCGGTTCATGAGACTGAGATAATCAGAAGAATAAGAATGGGCTGGGGTGCGTTTGGTAGGCATTCTCAGATCATGAACAGCGGGTCGCCATTATCCCTCAAAAGAAAAGCGTATAACAGCTGTGTCTTACCGATACTCACCTATGGAGCAAAAACCTGGAGGCTTACGAAAGGGGTCTGACTTAAATTGAGGACAACGCAACGAGCTATGGAAAGAAGAATGATGGGAGTAACGTTAAGGGATAAGAAAAAGGCAGATTGGGTGAGGGGACAAACGCGAGTTAGTGACATCACAGTTGAAATAAAGAAAGAAAGCAGGGGGCGGCAGAAAGTTAGGTGGACGGATGAGATTAAGAAGTTTGCATGGACAACATGGCCACAATTAGCAACATGGCCACAATTAGCGGTGTAGTTCGGGGAAGTATGGGAGAGACCTTTGACCTGCAGTGGGCGTAGCCAGGATGATGATGATGATGATGATGATGATGATGATCATGGTGTGTTGGTATACATATCTATTAAGACTTTTTTACACCGTTCTGTGATTACAGATTATTTATATTAGATTATATAAATCGATATAAGATTGGCACGGAATATAACAATACCTCGGCACTCAAAAATGCTGATGGTTTATCGTCGATCTCATCTCGTGCACAATCGAGGTCTGACACATGTTACGCCATCTTGCGGTGCTCTTCATCGCGTGTGCATTGTGAGACGCCCGGCAGCTGTCAGGGCGCTGTTCCCTCTGCAGAACCGGATAGTCCTTGAGGGCTACGTCGCGAGAATACATCGCAACCGCGATTAGTAAGAACACCGTCTGATTAGTTGAAGAGCTATGCTAAACCTTGCTATTACGCTCAATGATCTGCCCATCAGGCTGAACTTCTAAATTTCGTTTTATTCTATGATTTTGTTTGCATGGTTCGTGTATATATGCTATTCGTATGGTTGCTTTCGCCTTTCTCTGACATCAGTTTACAAGCAGAAAATTTCTTTACGACGTGCATTATGTTCGCTGATGATAAGAAATCAGTCGTTCTCTCGTCGTGTCTCAGTTGCTTAGCCATTTGGAAATGTAGGATGTCGGTAAGTGATAACAGAAGAACAAGCACAACAAGCACTGCGGCGGAATCTGCCGTAGATATGTAAAACGGATGTCGGCGACGATAACGAAGCACTTGTTCTTCAACGCGTTGCAAAGGTCAAGGTGGGGAAAAATGCTCGGCATTGCACGCGACATTGCGTGTAGGTCTGATTTTATCTGTCCTCATGGCTGCTTTGGCCAAAGTGCATGAGACCACTAGGTAGCGATAAGCTTGGTTGAAAAAGCTGCTGCACCCTTGAGGAAGCGGAGGATTCGTGCCTGAAGCCACAGCCATGCCGGCTCACGGACAAGGACGGGTGCACCGCTTTCAGGACTACGTCGTTGCTGGCGTGAACTGGCGACTGACGCGGTTTGTCGACGAGCTGCCGAATTCACGTGTATGCAGCCTTTGCCGCATGATTCCAAAGCGTACGGTGCTGTTGCCATGCTCGCATGCTCTGTGCCAATCTTGCCACGCAGCCAGTCTCGAAGAGGGTGTTGGGCAGTGCCCATTGGATCAAGAGGCATTCGAGCAAGCAGAATGCCATGATGTCGACTTTCCTGCCAGGAAAGCTAGCAGCTTGAAGGTGAGTGGAAAAAAAGAAAATTACAGTCGTTCTTTTTTGGGGGGCGAGGGTGGGAAGTAGGTGGATTAAGCATTAACATTAGCTGCCCTATTGCATATCTGCATGCCCGGCGATAAGAGGGCCAGTTTTGATCATCATCATCATCATCATCATCATCATCATCATCATCATCATCATCCTATTTTGTGTCCACTACAGGACGAAGACCAGTCGCTGCGATCTACAATTATCCTTGTCCTGCGTCCACCGATTCCAACTAGCGCCCGAGAATTGCCTAATTTCATCTCTTCACCTACTCTTCTGCTGTCCTCGAGTGCGTTTCCCTTCTCTTGGTGCCCATTCTGTAAGCCTAACGGTCTAATGGTTATCTGAACTGCGCATTACATGACCAGCCCAGCTCCATTTTTTTCTCTATATCTCAATTACAATATCGGCTATGCGCGTTTGCTTTCTGACCCAAACAGCTCTCTTTCTGTTCGTTAACGTAATGCCTAGCATTCTTAGTTCCATCGCTCGTTGCGCAGCCCTTAACTTGTTCTCATGATTCTTTGTCACTCTCCAAGTCTCAGCCCCATATGTCAGCACCGGTACAATGCACTGATTCCACACCTTCCTTTTCAATGATAATGGTAAGCTTCCAATGAGGACCTGAGAATGCCGTATGCGATCCAGCCCACTTTTATTCGTCTATGACTTTCCTTCTCATGATGAAGGTTCCCTGTGATTAGCTGACCTAGGCAAACGTGTTCATTTACGGACTCAAGAGGCTCACTGGAGATCCTGAACTGTTGGTCCCTTGCCCGGCTATTTATCATTATCTTTGTCCTCCGCATATTAATCTTCTACCCCACTTTTATACTCTAAAAAAGTTTACACCCTTTGGGGTGTATATTTGGCACACAACAAAATTCGTCATCTGTCTTGCCCGCATTCACTTTCTTGAAAACGCCGCGCTCGTTGCTTTCTAGTCAAGAATGCTCTGTCATGCTGATAACGCGCATGCTGTTCGTGATCTGAAAGTACCGGGATCGCAGCAACAAAGAAAGCAATTGCAGTCATGACAGATGATGATCATTGTTGTGTGGGAAATACACTCCCCAAAGCGGGCAACTTTGTTTAGTGTGTCCACTCTCTCTGTTGAGGCTTCAATCATTTGGTGTAACCCGTCTGCAGTGTTGCTGAATAGAACAATGTCATCGGCAAATCGAAGGTTGCTGAGATATTCGCCGTCGATCCTTACTTCTAAGCCTTCCTAACTTAATAGCTTGAATACTTCTTCCAAGCACGCAGTGAAT
Source organism: Dermacentor andersoni (assembly GCF_023375885.2). Taxonomy (NCBI): domain Eukaryota; kingdom Metazoa; phylum Arthropoda; class Arachnida; order Ixodida; family Ixodidae; genus Dermacentor; species Dermacentor andersoni. The sequence goes on along the minus strand of NC_092822.1, from coordinate 34,399,292 downwards.
AGCATTGTCTCCCTGTCTGACCCCTTTTTTATAGGTATCTTCCTGCTTTTCTTGCGTAGAATTAAGGTAGCTGTAGAATCTCTGTAGACATTTCCAAGGCACTTATGCAAGCGGTCTGTACTCCTCAATTACGTAATGTCTCAATGCCTGCTGGTATCTCTACCGAATCGAAGGCTTTTTCGCAATCTGTGAAAGCCATATAGAGACGCTTATTGTAGGCTACGGATTTCACGAGTACTTGATTGATTACAACATCTCTTCCTGAAACCTGCTAGCAGTCTTGGTTTTTCTATTGGAGATAATTTTTGTGAATATTTTATGTAACACTGGGAGTAATATAATTGGCCTATATATATTTTTTCAATTCTTTAGCGTCTCCCTTTTTGTGGATTAGTATAATGTTTGCATTCTTCCAGTTTTCTGGGATCCTCGTTGTCGCTAGACACTCCGTATAAAGAGCCGCCAGTTTTCCAAACATTATGTCTCCTCCATCGTTTAATAAATCACAGGTTATTCAATCTCCTGCCGCTCCTCCTCGTTTCATGTCTTGCAAGGCCTGTCTAACCTCATCGCTAGTTATAGGAGGAATTTCTGCATCCTGCTCATTACTGTTTCTAATGTAGGTATCCTGACTTCCCTTCGTACTGTACAGGGCAGTATAGAATTCTTCCACTGCTTGTACTATACTTTCAAGATTGCTGATGACATTACCCTGCCTATCTTTCAGTGCGTGCATCTTGGTTTGTCCTATGCCAAATTTCCTTCTCACTGATTTCGGGCTGCGTCCATTTTTTACGGCTTCTTCAGTCTTTCTCACGTTATCAATTCTAATATCACTTATTTTCGCTTTGTTGATTAGTTTGACAGTTCCACGAATTTTATCTTATCTCTTGAATTGGACACTTTCATTTTTTGTCGTTTCTGTATTAGGTCCTTTGTTACTTCGGAGAGCTTGCTTACTTGATGCCTTGGTGTCTTGCCTCCCAATTCAATTGCAGTCACTTCAGGTGCTCCCCAGGGCAGTGTCCAGGGTCCAGTGTTCTTTCTTTTATATAATAATGACATTGTTACCGTCGTCAAACCTGGAACACCAATAAGGCTGTTTGCAGATGACTGCGTTGTATTTCATAGTATGAAGTCCATTGATGATCAGAAGGACCTTATATCTAGCTTGAATAATATAGTTTTGTGGTGCGAAGAATGGGGCATGGCTGCAAACATAGATAAAACTGTCTCTCTTCACATAATGCATAAAAAGAATCCCCTGGAGTACGGGTATCAAATGGGATCTGTTCCATTAAACCAAGTTAAGAGTTACAAGTACCTTGGCGTAACGTTCACTAATAATTTTGCTTGGAACCTTCACATTGACAACACATGTTGTTCTGCCTTTCGGAACCTAACCTATCTGCGACACAAACTAAGAAATGCCCCATCAAACGTTAAGCTACTCACTTACCTAACCTATAACCGGCCAAAACTTGAATATGCTTGCGTAGCATGGGATCCCTATACTGAAGTCAATATTAACAAACTTGAGAGAATACAGAGAAAATCTGTTTGTTTTATTTACTCCAATCTCAAAAGTTCGGATTCGCCGTGAGAGTTGATGTTGGCTAACGACATTCCTTCGCTTGAACAAAGAAGACGGAAACACTGGCTAGATTTTTTACATATTCTAATTAATCACAAATTGGCTCTCGACCCTTCACTATATGTAAGTGATCTGTCCACAACGTATATACGACACCATCTTCCGGATACACTGACACCTATCTATGCTAGGACAGACAGCTATAAGTTCTCCTTCTTTCCCGGACTATTTCTGAATGGAATTCGCTGCCCGCCCCTTACATGTGACTGTGTTTTATGTAAGTTATTATTGTCTATTTGTTTTTTCATGGAATGTGTTATCCTTGGTGTTGAATGACCAAGGGAAGTCCTCGACTCTCAAACTCTCTTGCCTTTGGTCTGCAATTCCCTTGCCTTTTTTACATCGTTATGTTTATACCATGGATTGATTAAGGTATTGTATTTTGATCTGTTGACGAAGTGTTTCGGCGAGCAATATATCATTGTAAAGCATCTCTCTCTCTCTTTCTCTCTCTCCTGCAAGGACAACAATGTGGTCTGCAGTATGTACTAAATAAGTAAATAAATTTCGGCCTCTGAAGCCAGCCTAGTTACGGTTTCATTCATTACCTGTATGTCATCATCTCTCTGTTCTAAGGCTGCATATTTGTTTGCAAGTAGCAGCCTAACTTTGTCTGCTTTTACCCTTACTGCCTCGAGGTTTACCTGTTTCTTCTTGAACAATTTTACTCTTTCTCGCTTGAAATTGAGGTGAATCCGAGCCCTCACTAAGCTATGATCACTGCAATTTAGCCTACCTAACACTTCTACACACTGCACTATGCTGGGATCGGCAGAAAGCAAGAAAGGTATTCCATTTCTGGTTTCATCATTAGGGCTTTTCCAGGTCCATTTTCTGTTGCTACGTTTCCTGAAGAAAGTGTTCATTATTCTCAGCTTATTCCTTTCTGCGAATTCTCCTCTCGCGTTCCTGGAATCGACGCCGTAGATGCGAATTGCTTGTTCACCAGCCTGATTTTTGCCCACTTTTTAATTGAAGTCACCCATTACTACAGTATAGCGACTTTGCACTTTTGTCATCGCTAATTCAACATCTTCATAAAACTTATCTACTTCCTCATCATCGTGACTGAATGTTGGAGTGTAGGATTATACTACGTTCCATCTATACCAGTTTTTAAGTTTGATATCTACTACTGCTAACCTCTCATTAGGGCTGTAGAATTCGTCAATGTTGCCCGCCATGTACTTATGGATTAGGAACCCTACCCCGTATTGCTTCTTACCAGGGAAGCCTCTATAGCAGAGAACATGGCCCTTATTCAGCAATGCAAAAGCCTCACCAGTTCCTATATCACTAAGGCCGATGATATCCCAAGCAATCTCTGATAGTTCCTCAAAAAGTCCTGCTAAGCTCGCCTCACTCGACAGTGTTCGGCTGTTAATGGTTGACAAGGTCAGTTTCTATCGGTGGCCTTTCCGGACCCAGAGATTCTTAGCACCCTCTGCTGCCTTTTCATGTCTGACTGCCGCCTTGATCAGGTGCTCCGCAGGTGCTAGGGACTGAGGGCCATTGGCTATTTGGAGGAATCATGAGAGAGGTAGTAGCCGAATACTACACCAGGGAGGCCAATTCCTGTTCTGGTGAGGGTGTGTCTTGTTTAAGGTTAGTGGGCCTTCCTAATTTGGCTGTACCTGGATTAGTATAGCCATACTCGCTCTCGACGTCTTTTGCCTGTGTCAGGCGTCACTCCAAGCCTGCAGATGTTGTTCAGTGGAGGAGGTGAAATTCAAGCTCGCCATCGTCAGATTAAAAAAAGAACAAAGAAAGAAAACCCTTATAGGAGGATATCAACTTCCGACTATGGCAACCGAGCATGCGGCATAGGTCATTCAGATAATCCCGTAGGCGGCGAGGCTACATTATCGCCGACAAGTACAGCCCAGAGGGCCCTGCATGCCTAAAAACTTCTTTGATCTATCCGCGATAGATGTGTGGGTAGCTCAATATAGAACGATTTCTAAATGGTTCTGGCCATGTAGTTCCGGACTTACACGTGCGCAGGCAGCTATGAACTCGGCTAGGCTAACTATACAGGCGTTCCGACGACCTCGGACAGCGCTTAAAACGAGGAGTGGGATCAGAATGGGGGAAATGGTCGTTTCTCTCGCCCGAAAGGAGATGAGACACAAAGCCCATACCGCTACACGCGTTTAAAGTAACAATAATATGCACGATGCGATAGCTTCAATCACAAAAAGGGGGGCATCTCACTTTTGCTATTGCCGAAGCGTAATCTACTAATACACCTGGACGAAATGTTCATTTTTTGTGTCTTTGAAAACTGACACAACAAAAGACGCACACTCACTGCGGGCTTATGTGCAACATTCTGTTGGAACTAGATGTTTATTTACTTCTTAGTGTGACAGATAAAAGAGAAATACAAAAAAAGGCAATACTTTGAAATGTGCGACGTCACACTGACGTTTTGGAGTTGTTGTTTCGGTGCTGAATTCAAAGGTAAATCGGCCATTTTCATTTAGTCATAATTATTCCCTTTCTCATCAAGCATATGCCTTCTTTTTAACGAACCTGGCACTACTGAAACATCACAAAGGGAAGGGGGGTGCCTCACAGAGATACATTCACTAGCGATTCTTGTGAACAATAGCGTTACTTCCGACATTACATTTTCTTCAATTTCGTTAAGACATTATTCCTCAATCGCAACTACCCCCCACCCCACCCCCACCGTACAACCACCCGGTAACAGCTACCTTGGCCGTGGTGGGTGAGCGCATTTGCATGTGGAGCAAGCTGACAATCGAACCGTGTGGTGTCCACTGCGCAACAATGCTACGGTTGCCGTAGATCAGTTAGGAGCTGAGATAATAGGGGAAGTATGTTGCCTTCTTTTCTCGATTCGGGCATACTAAGCCTGCTTTTTTGAGTAAGAGTAGCTATCTTGCTATTGAAAAGCACAATTACGTGATTTACCTAGTATTCGCGTTTAATGTACCTTTATAGTTTACACAGCAGCTGGCAATGCTGGGTGATCTTGAGTACGTTTACGTCGCCATATAATCTCGTGTATAGGTTGGTAGACACCGGCCTTCGTTTAAAAACGCGTTACAAATGTTAGGGACAGCTTTGCAACGCGTCTTTAAGGAAAAGTTCTGTCTGTCAAAACAAAATATGTGTTGCAATATTTTTTTTTTCTATGAAGGTATATTGCTGGAACGGAGCGCACGGCTGCAAGTACACTGGCACCATGGACCGCATGCTGGAGCACTACGAGAGGGAATGCACATTTCACACCGTGGAGTGTTTGCGATGCGGAGAGCAAGTACAGCACAGCGACCTGCCAACGCACTACGTGGCCGGATGTACCACCGGTGTTTCTTCCGCGATCAGAGAGTACCCGTCCTCGGAGCGCACAGCACTGACCCTTGAAGACTTGAGCGCTGCCCTTGAAGACCTGAAGGCGATGTTGGGGGATCCCAACCACGACCAGCTATTGCCAGTGATTCAGAGCCACTTGAATAAGCTTACGGAACAAGTGAGAAGCCAGGAAGCCAGGTTCGCTGAGATCACTCGCCAGCTCGGAGCATGCGAACAGAATTTAAAGGGTGAGATGGCTCAAATGACCGCCATGATTTCATTGACCGCGTCGAACCAGCAGACATCTCAGCAAAATACGGCGGAGGAAGCCACGGTGTTGCCACCGCGGTCATTCCGCTTGGAAATGGCGGTGATACTTCGAGATTTGATATACTTCGGCGGGATTTCATTTATAGTATTCAACATCATCGTCTGGATAGTTCAACGCACAAATGCAAAGCTTTACTGAAAATCACCCTAACCCTTAGCAATACTGGTAGTTTGTAGCCCATAGTATGGGACACTTGCCGCAAACTTCCCCGCAGCCTGATTTCAGCCATTTGCTCACTGCACTGATAGTGCTACCAGTGCACTATCAACGACACCCGTCCGGATTAAAGAATTGGGCTAGTGGTCTATTTTCTTGCTCTGGAAAACTGTAACGCCATAGTTTAGTGGCAGGTGCGGTTGAGAAAATTTGCTCAGATTACGTTGTTGTCCGGGAGGGCCACGTACTCTGCGTTTGCCGTTGGGAAAGAACGCGTTAATTTGGCTTTTTTGCTCACCGTGGAGATCGAGTTTTGGGGGGTACTCGTGAACTCTATAGGTGTTTGCCATCTGTTTGGCACGGGAGCGCGTGGCATATTGTAGAATAAAAAATTTTCGTTCGCCGATTTTTTTTTTTCCCGACCGTTGTTCCCGGGAGCACGCTGAAGGCTCAATGGCACATACAGGACCGAATTGTGTTCATTGGAAAATTATGGTTTCGTCCGAGACGGGAAAAGGAAGTTCGCGATCTATCTCGACGATCAGGAAATGGATGATGGTGTCAGAAGCGCATCTATGTTCGTCATCACTGAATCTGTTTTGCACTACTGAATCCTCTTGCGATGTCTCATATGTGTGAGCTGAACTTAACGAAAATCTTGTTTTTTTTCTGCTAAATAAACTTAGCGCTGCTAAATTTATTCTCTGAAATTTTTTATGCTTCGTAACTGTCAACCTATTGTTTTAAGACATTTACTGGCTGCTCACTTTGTTGTTTACTTGTCGTGCCTCTACAGTCTGTGTTCCTTATTATATTGTGCTCCTTTTTTGCTCCTCCGGTGGTTTCTGACCTTACGTTGTCCACGTCGATTGTTTTCTCTCTGTTAATGCCGTGCGCCTGCTAAATCTATTGACTTCAAGGCGGCATTCATGGGTGACATTGCGCTATAGTACAGCGCATTGCGCTGTCTTCGAAATGCAAGTTCGGAGCGCTCAGGCATTCGCTTATGACGTTACGCCCAGTTTTCAGCAGCGCCCACCCGCCCGCCCAGGTTGCTGTATCTTGAAAACCATCTGCGATGGGGACAAAGTCCACCGCGCGCTGTTTTCGCGGCCTAGTTCGCGTTGACGTGAGACGCAGGACGAAAGTCAATTCGCTCGCTGCTACTGCCGCCGCGCTGCCTCGCTAGAGACACGAGGAACCCTGCGAGACTCATTGTGAAATAGCCCATCGGTATCGCTTGAGGCGTCGCGCGCTCCCACCACCGGCCAAGCAACTCGACAAAACGCAAGCGGTCGCGTTTCGGCGACTTCAGGCAAACACACACCCACACCCAAAATGCATTAACAAAATCACAGGGGGCACGGAAAGCGACAAATGTAGGCTCTGTTCAGAAACAGGAGCACTCACACACATAACGGGGGAATGCACCTTGCTCCCGTTCTCTCATCCCCCCGTCAGCAGCGAGACTGACTGGACAGCCTGGCTCAGTTCCGGGGACGTCGACCGACAACTTGAACTGGTGGACTGGGCGGAAAAGGCCAAGCAGGCCCAGGGCCTTACTTGAGCCCAAACCCTCAGCCACGTCCCTCTTTACCCTTCCGCCTTTCAATAAAGTTTATCACCACCACCACCGTTCTGACAGCGAGTTTCCGCGCTCATCGAGTGAGGTCTGTGTACGTTTGCTCGCGCGAGCGTGACACCGTGCTTGTTACCTTAGTTTGAACGCCTAGGTTTTCAAGTTTATATGGCCGATAAGGCTACTATCCTTGCTTCGCACAGCTGTCCACTAGTTTGCTAGCTCAATCGGTGCTTCGCCTTTCGGTCGAAATTGCGACTTTTTTTTTGTACTTCTGGATTGGGATGCTGCTTGGAACAAAATAGAGTTGATGATCATGACGAACCTGCGCCCGATCATCAGACCGAGCGATCTTCTTAATTCTACACTTCTACTGAAGACCTGAAAACGACTGTTCATATTTATAGGAAAGCAGGTGGCGACTGAAGACAAACGTATATGAGTTTTTTTTTTCAGCCTGGTTGCAAGTACGATGAATGGATAAGGATGCTCACCCGGGTGTTTTGACCATCGCTGCTTGGTAGGGCTCATATTTCAACTTGGCGCTTCTCGTTGCTTCCCTGAGTTAAACTTGCGGTGCCGTATTTCATTTTACCGCTCTCAGTTATTGAAGTTATCTCTCTCTGTAATGACTACACAGGCGCCATTGTTTCATTTTTTGAAAGCTTTAGTTGGCGAATCATTGCAGAAACGCCAAATCTGGGAACTTTGCCCAAACTACAGTTTGACTATGAGGCAGAATCTATGAGGCATGCGGATTCACTCTTAATGCATTGTTGCTGATGGGGTTCACAGAAAGGAACATAGACGGGAATTCTAGCTTTGCTCCACTGTTTGAATGATGTCTTTTTTTTTTAGGCAGCCTGAACTCTCGGCCTGCTTCTCATCAGACGAAAGCCCATCTTGTTGCGTGTGAGGGTCTACAAGGTAATCAAATACCATCAAAAGGCAGCAGCAAAAACACCAGAAATGTTTTCAGAATGCCTCGGTCAGCTTCAAATATAAATATACAGTGTGTGAGTCTATGTGTGCCCTTGTGTGCGTTCGTGCGTGTTTAACGACATTAAAAAATTCAAAAAAAAAAAAAAAACGTTTGCCACTTACAATTGGTTGCCGTGGTAAGTGAGCGGTGTCGCTTTCTTCAAAACACTTGCAGTTACGCATGTAGCGAGGAACAAGCACGAAAACTTGCCACAGTTTTCATCTTTTGCGCCGTAAGGGTAAAGCTTTCAAAGAATCCTTCACAGAAGCATTTCAATCTGGCAACTGACTGATCAAAGACAGCGAAGCTGTTTAACTGAGTTATCTCACCCATTGGAATTACTGGGGCACTGTTTGCTGGCTCACAGCTTAACTCGACGTTTCGTCAATGTTGTACACAATAGCACAAGCGCCAGCCCCATGCTCAGAACTCATCTGGTAACATCTGCCTGACAAGTGTACGTGTTTGGTGCCAGAAATACGTTTGCTGGCCAGTAATGTGGTGCATATTTTTCTTTGATCGTGGTGGCGATACTTTGTGAGTTTACGAACGTTTATTCTGTGCTTAACTTTCTATTGTATACTTTGTTTATGAAAAAAATGAAGCTAATTGAAAATAAGCAATATTTCTACATTACACTAGTGATTAAACTTGAATGAATATGCTAAGGTTTTGTCACAAGATGTGTTGTAAAGTTCATGGATATCATTGTAATCGGAATTTATGTGTGTCAGTATGTTATTGGAAATATGTTCAGTTTGTCTTGCGACGGGATAAAGATTTTGACCTTTTAAGAGAAAGAATGTTTCATTTGAGTTATACGGGGGCTACAGATTAAATTCAATTCAGCAAGCATAAATGCAGAAGCTGCTTATGAGTGAATCAAATATTCCCCTCATGTAATAATTGCGAATCTACATTGCGAGGACTTTCACACTATCGGACAGAGTACTCGAACTCCCTTCTGAAGAACTATAATCTCTAGTGAGGAGTACAAACACTCGGATTGAGCGAGTAGAAACACTAGGTTTGAAGAGTAGAAGTACTCGGTTTGGAGGAGTAGAAACACTCAGTCTGGAGGAGCAAAAACATTGTTTGGGGGAGTGCTGTTACTCTTCTGGGGAGGGTGTATTAGCACTCTGCGGAACAGTACCAGCGCTGACTTGCGGTGGAGTACTAAAATTTTGTCGGGGGAGTTATTCTGCTCTCTCGAAAGGGGTCGATCTATTTATGAAAATGGAGTTAAATATGGGACCACAGATACTCCCTCAAAGAGAGCTCCCGGAACTCCTTGTTCTTAGAGTGTACCTAATACGACAATCTGTTCTTAGAGATAGTGCTCTCGCTGTCTGCGTTGCAACATCACAGACACAGTTTACGCCTCCGCAGCTCTACAAGTACTTAGCCGACCTGCAACATGGAGCCGTTATAACGGGATGCGCGCAACAACAATTACGAACCACGAGCTAAACGAAACGTGCGTTTAAGTTCTTATCTAATATTGAGATATATGCTGTGTACCTTTTAGCTTAAAACTATTGGTAATTGCGTTTATCTGCAAATAACTTTTTTCACCTCGCGGTCATTGAGGAATGCAACTTATAACAGCGTTCTTTCATTCGCTCCCCTCGAGATGCTGACCCTGTGGCAGAGGTGGAACGCGCAACTTCTGTATTAGCAGCGTAACGTCAAAACTACTAAGCTACTAGGGTGGGTCACTCTAGAATACACAATGCATCTATTGTAAATTACAATATACAGAAGCCAAACAACAAAGAAAGAACACATTACAGAGATTCAGTTACAATATAAAAGTGTCGAAATACCGTCGCGGTGATCGAATAAGACAGTTCAGTAGCCGCAAGTAGCGCGATGAGAAGCGGCTCTGAGAGGAGAGAGATACTCGCAAGTTCCGTCGCCTATAGGTGGCGCACGAGGTGACTCAATATGGCACCCGCAGAGAGTGTATGAGACCCTGAACACATGTGCATCCTTCACGTCGACTCATATTTGGCTTAGTGCTTCAAGATTGCTCTGCCTTGTTCACAATCGCTGTCGCTAAGTGAGATCATGCGTAACATAGCCGCCTCAGAAACGCGCATACGGTACCTCATTAAAGGGGGGGAAATCATGAACGCCAAGCGCATTGTTAGCTGAGGCGTGAAGGCCTGCAGCGTATCGTCTGCCGCAGTGCAAGGACTTTGCCTGCATACGTCACATGTCTGGCAGAAGCCGCACGAGCTGGAATTTATTTATGTCCGGGAAGATTATATCGAAGTACTTTTAGCTTTTCCTTTCTTTTCTTCGCACTAATCGCGACTGGCCGGAAAGCATGCCTTTCACACTGTGCTATTTCGGAATAAAGAGCAAGTTTGCTCTACTGTGATGTTCTCGAGCCCCATTCACGTATTGATTTGTTACGAGCAGATATTTATATTCGATAAATAAAGCAATGATATGAGTAAAGTTATCACAATTGTGATTTTTCGGAAACCATTTTTTTGGTTGTCAATGCAGGTGTAGAGAAAGCCACAAGCCGGTAGTTCTACTTTTCGCTGGTGCTGTTATCTTTCGAGTGACGAGGAGTCACGACACAAGCTTCTTGCGTTCACGTCGCGAATTCAGCGCCTGTGTTTTATGTTCTATCAGTCTTGTTTTCATCGCCACTGCAGCTGCAATGCTTGGTCGCGCGTTGACGCACGGGGTGGAGTCCTGAACGTAAACGCATTCGTTTCTCGGGGGACGAGACAACGGCGATCACAGCGTGTGCTGCTGCTGCCGGTGAAACGCGGTCAAATGCGTACTACGCCCGCCCACGTAGACCTACTGCAGCATTCCTCTAGAGCTGCGACAAAGTGCTACAAACATGTGATGTTGCATTCTAAATGCTCGTGTGTTCTCGTTGCACTGGCCACGAGTACGCAGGTCGAGCATGGCCGCGCAGCGGAGCCCTGGGGGCAGCGAGAACGAAAACATGCGTTTCGAAACCGAGACACTCCGGCAACCACATACTACGAGTTGACGATGGCGGAACCTGAGCAAACAGTTCCGATGCTCGCCTATGTATACTGCATGCACTCGGCATGCGCAACAGCGTTTTTGCAAGCCGTCAATCGAGTTGCTATTGCATTCTAAATTTGGTACACTGCAACATGGAAAGGAAGAAAGAAGACGAGCCGGCCAAAAGAAACAACAGTGCTGATTTTTTTTTTCAGCGCTCTGTTCTTTCTTCTGCCCGGCTAGGCTTGTTTCTTCCTTTCCATGTTGCGCTGTACCAGCTTTAGCTTATTAGCTCAGGACGCCGTCTGTTTGCAATGCCCACATCTGCATAGTGACGGAGGAAGCTAAAAGCGTAGGCAGACGACGCAGACGACAACGGACCTGAGGTATGCGCTGTACGATCGACGACGACCGTGGCTGAATAGAGGCGCTCAAACGCGCATGCGCCACAACCGGGTCATGTAAAGAGAGCCTCTGAGATAGTGACGGGGCGGATGCTATCCCGGATGCCGTGGGTCCTATTCGGTTACGCAAGCCGAAGCCGCAAGAGGGCAAAACGGCATTGGCAGAGAGGCAGTGCGCATTTGTTGCACAAATCTCACTGAACAGCTTTCCAGTTGGAGCCAACGATCCGCGCAGCGCTCGCGGTCCCACTTACTCGTTCGTCGCTGCTGCAGCACCGCTATCTTGCGTACAACGCAATCGACGTGTGTGACGCTGCCTTTATGGGGACGCCCTAGCGGCGCTCGAATAAGTGGGCTTCGCTACTGACAGTTCTTGGACGACGGTAAGTCGACGCTGCTTCTGCCCAATCTAGGCTTTCGTTTGCTGCGTTTTACTGCATAAGTAGTGACAGCCATGTGGTATTGTGCCTCTTTACGGCGGGTACTAGTGCCGTTTAGTTCACATAGGCCTTAAGATTTATAGGGAAAAATCCGTAATTGCAGATAGCGTATATCCTGCGGTCATGGGGGGTGACTGAATTACTGCCTTCGATATGACACTGCTTCTTTTCTTGAGCGCTCTCGCACGTATTTTTTTTGTTTCTCGCAGTTCAACCTTTGTTGATGGTTACACTCGTGACATTTTGTAGAGCGTTCGCGATAAGAACACCGGTGCGGCAAAAATAAGGGCCATGTGCGTTCCTTTCCTGGTTACTGCACTTTGCCGTTATTATAGTAAACCGTTACACGCTAGCCGGATTTTCAGCTCAGCTGTCTCTCTAACGGCGGGTTAGTTTCGTACGTCCACGACTAATTCGTTTTGTTTGCGTACTTTCTTGCTCAAAAAGCATACCACGATGTCTCGGAGCAGAGTTACGCATTTGTAAACTGTGTGCTTCTATTGTTGTAGACAAATTTTAAGCATTTTTTTTTAAATTTTCACCCTCGAAATAAACAATCCGCGTCTGGCTGTCACTAGAATTGATTTTTCTCTCTCAAATGCAAAATAAGTACGTTGTAATTGGTCCAGGGGTGACTTCATTAAAGCGTTTCTGTGTTTCAAATTTATTTAGATAGGTGACAACCAAATTCGGGGACAACCGAGTACACGACATCCGAATTGAGCATACTGCGAAGATTTTTCTGCAGCATGACATTGTATTCGTTGAAAAGGCTTATATTGCAGCAAGAACACACACACACGCACGCGCACGCGCACGCACACGCGCACGCACACGCACACGCCTTATTGTCAATCTTTATCTGGCGACCACGTTTGGCCGCCTAACAAATGTTATCGCGCAGCGCAGGACGCGCCTGCATGTAAAAGAAGTTTCTGGAATGTTATCGATGGTTCTCTCCACTGTCTTTCACCGCAACTTGTGTAATCTGATTGCATGTATGCGCTACGCGAATAGTGTAGAACATTGTGGAAGACGCACGGGTCCCATCGGTTAATCTGGAGCATTCGACGACTGATCTATAAAAGCCGACGCGCTTTACCCGCTAATCAGATTTTCGACGATCGCCGACCGTGTTCGCCGCTATCGTTGTGCTATAAGTGTAGCCTGTTTTTGTGGGCACAGGTTCGCCCAATAAAAGTTGGTTTTGTCTTTCACAGTATTAATACTGTGTTCTTCAACGTCACCACCACGTAACAATATATATGTATATATACATATATATATCTAAGCAGCCAACAAATGATAACACCAGGCACAAATAAATGGCTAATTGTAAGTACTTCTTTATTGAATTAAACAAATGATAAATTAATGGACATGAAAGTGGATGAAACGTCTGGCAGTAGGTCGGGTGCGAACCCACGCTTTTGTATTACACGTGCAATTCCCCTGCCAAATGAGCTACGGCGGTGTCGCAGGGCTTGGTTTATCCGCCCTTGTTGCTACATTAGCCAAAGTGCGTCGGACCAATCGGTAGCGATAAGCTCGGTAACAAAAAAAAAAAAAAAAAAAAGCCGCTGTCCTCATCTGCGAACGTAGGAATTGTGCCTGAGGATACCGCCATGCCGGATCACGGACAGGGACGGGTGCACCGTTTTCGAGACCACGTCGTCGTCGGCGTCAACTGGCGACCAACGCGGTTCGTCGACGAGGTTCCCAGTTCACGTGTATGCGGCCTCTGCCGCATGATCCCGAAACGGATGGTGCTGTTGCCGTGCTCGCACGCTCTGTGCCAATCTTGCCACGCACCCAGTCTCATGGCGGGCATTGGACAGTGTCCATTGGATCAAGTGCAATTCGAAGAAGCGGAGTGCTTCACGTATGAATTCCCTACAAGGATCGCGAATACCTTGAAGGTGAGCAGGAAGAAAGCAATTTCTTTCGTTCTTTCTTTGTTGGGGGGGGGGGGAGGAAGGGGAACTAGGGGAATTATGCATTAGAATTTGTTGCGTTGCTTCTTAGCTGCATGCCTAACGATAAGAGTGTGCGATTTACTATTGTCGAACGGTAATTTTCTATCTCTATCAAAACTCACGCGCTAGACCAACACTAGCTCAATGTAGCTTCATGTGAAATATTTTGTTGGACCTCAATATTCCTTCATTTCTGTAGTGCAGTAGATTAAGAAGGGGAAATGCAAGGGAAATGCAGTAAATTGAAACATCCAAACTCGCACTGATGTTTCGGTATTGTCGTTTGGACGCGACATTTGAAGCGAGTTTGCCAAATCGGTCCATTTCATCTAATGATCAATGACCACTTTCTCTTCAAGCATTATACTTCCTTCTCTTGAACTTCGCACTAAAACATCAGAATTGAAAGTTGGGTACATGGTAAATAGTAATTCACGAGGGATTCTTCCAAACAATAGCGTTGGTGCCGACATTACTTTTGCTTCAAATTCTTGCTTTAAGACATTATTCCTGAATAGCTGCCGCCCGCCTTGTTCCGCCCTACAAACCGCCCTATAAAAGCTATCTGGCGCCTACTGGGTGAGCGCATTTGTTTTAGCAGCAAACTAGCAAGCGAGAAGCAGAAGGCGGTCTTCACCGCACAACAATGCTGCTCTCGCCGTAGAAGAGTTAGAAGCTTGAAGAACAGTTGAAGTATGGCATATTTTTTCTCGATTCTGGCTTACGAAACTTGCTTCAACTGTTAGACTATCTGTATTTCTATTTAGGAGGAAAATTAAGTGATTCACCGTTACCTGCTGTTCATGTTTGCTGCATCTTAATGTTTGGAGAGAGACAGATACTGCTTGGGTCATCTAGATTATTGCTTCCCTATAGAATTTCGCGTATACGCAGGTTGGCACCGGGCTTCACGTAAAGGTACGTTTTGAATGGTAGGGAGCGCGAAGCAACGTGCCTTTTGCAAAAATATTTTGTCGTCCAAAAATTGTGATTTGTGTTATTTATATGCTTTATTTTCAATTAAGGTGCACTGCTGGAACGAAGAGCACGGCTGCGGCTACACGGGCACTATGGACCATGTGCTGGAACACTACGAGAAGGAATGCACATTTCGCACCGTGGAATGTTTGCGATGCGGAGAGGGAGTCCAGCACAGAGACCTGCCAAGGCACTACGCGGCCGGATGCACTGCCCGTGTTTCTGTCGCTATCACAGAGTGTCCGTCCTCGGAAACTACAGCACTGACCCTTGAAGACGTGAACGCTGACATGAAAAACCTTAAGTTGATGTTGGGCGATCTCATCGGCGACCAGCTGCTGCCAGTGATGCAGAGTCAGTTGAATGAGCTTACAGAACAAGTCAGAAAGCAGGAAACCGGATTCGCTGAAATCACTCGTGTGATCGGAGCATCCGAGCGCAATTTGAAGGGTGACATGGCTCAAATAGCAGCCACGATCTCATCTACTGTGTCGCACCAGCTGACCTCTCTGGAAAATCCGGAGGAGGAAGCGAGCACCTCATCGCCACTGACTTGGCGTCTCGAAAAGGCGATGATGTTTCGAAATTCGGAACACTTAGCCGCCCGGTCAGTCAGTGCTCTGGGACACTTGCGGCAGACTTCCGCGCCGCCTTATTCCAGCGGTGTCATTGCTCATTGTGAGCCTCTGTACTCTCACATGAGGCATTTAACCAGTGTGCTGTCAGCGAGAGACAGACGGAGTAGTTTGACGTATATCCTGACCCTGGAAAACTGTAATGAAATGATTTGCTGGCGGGGATCTAGGAGAAAGTTTGCTGAGATTATGGTGTGGCATATGAGAGACACGTACTTTACGGTTGCCACCTTCAAGTGCTTGGATAGTGCGGCACCGTCTCTCATTGTGGAGATCGAGTTTAACGGGATGCTGGCGGACTCTAGGTGTTCGCCGCCTTTTTGGCACATGGAAGTGTGCGATTATGTAACGCCCAAGTGTCATTCGCTTACTTCCGTGCCATGCCTTGTCTCTGCAACCGCGGTCCTGACTCGTTGCTACACTTTCACCTCGAATTCTGTGTACGTATTGCCTCGCTGATAGATGACGGTTTCCTCCAAGACGGAAAGCTGACATTTGAAATTGCGCTCACCAACAGCGAGGTTGACGGTGGTGTCAAAGGAACACCCTAACGTTCGGCCTTGCAGGATATGTGATGCACTGCTGGATCGTCTTTGCCACTTTCCATGTTTGTGGCATGAGCTTAGGGAACTTTTGATGGCCTTTCTCCTAAATGAAATTGGCACTGCGAGATGTCTTTTTAAAAATTTTATTTGCTTTGTAACTCTCAACGTTATCTTTTATTACATTGCTGTCTGCGCATTTGGTTGTTTGTTTATTCTGCAAATACAGTTGGTGCTCCTTAGTATTGCGCGCCTCGAGTGGTTTCTGACATTATGGCGTCCACCTGGAGAATCTCTCGAATATTGCCGGCGGCTGCTAATGCGATTAATTGGAAGGCGACGTTCGTGGTGAATACTACACTGTAGTACTGCGTGTTGCCCTATGTCTGAAATGTTTGGACAAAGTGAACGTTCGCATTGCTCAAGCTTTCACTTATAGCTTTAAACCGTATTTTCGGCATGCACATTATGCTCCTCCGTCAATGACCGGTGTATTCAAAACTCTAATAGCACACATAATCAGACCACGTACTGCTACAGCAGCTCGAATAGCTCGACTGCTCAGATAATTGGTGTTGGAGATGAGATCTTCAACATGAAAGCTCCTGTTTCGATGCTTCTCAGTTTGGATGCGCCTTACGCCTGAATGGAGTTGATAGTGATGACGAAAGTGCGTCCTGGCATCAGGGCGAGCGATCCGCGTATTTCTACTGGCACGTCTGCCGCAAGACCCGAGGATACCTCCAAAGCTGCTGATATTTGCTAGAGAACCAGCGGCGACTGAAGAATATGTATATTTTTTACCCATTGCTTGACGCTGTGATGATCCGATAAACACCCTCACATCGTCGCCGCTTTCTAACGCCTATAATTGAACTTGGTGCTCTTCTCACATGTCCTGCGTTAAACTTCCGGTGTGCTATGTTTTACTGTTTCCAGTTTTTGCAGTAATCTATCGACCTCCCGACTACAGAAGCTCCTTTGTTTCATTATTGAAAGCATTAGTTGAAGAATCGTTCAATAACACCAGTTCTTAGAACTTTGTCTTAACTGTAGTTCAGCCATGCGGCAGAAAATATGAGACATGCGGATTAATACTTAACTCCTGCTTGATTCTGCCGCGCACAGAAACGAACCTGCACGGGTATTTAAGCGTTTCTCCACTGTTAAAATGATAGCTCGTATTTTTATAATCAAACTCTCGGCCTGCATCTCATCACACGAAGGGCGCCCCAAGTGCGTTTGGGGGTCTACACAGGAAAGAAACGCTATGCAACGGCAGCAGCAGCAGCAACGTCTGAAAGGCATGAGAATGTTTTAGCCAATTTCAATCATAAGCATCTGTGTGTGTTTAAATACATTAAAACAACGCCAAAAGCGGACAGTTTGCGACTTTCAAGTGGTTGCCTAGGTAGATGAGTGGTGTCACTTTGTTCAAAACACTTTTCCTATTACACGTGTAGCGGTGAGCAGGCACAAAATCGTGCCACAGATTTCCTCTTTCGTGCCATACGGGTAAAGCTCTAGAACAAACCTTCACATAAGCGTTTAAACCTGCAAACTGATACATCAAAGCAGTGTGACTGAGTTTCGCCACACATCGAAAGCACTAGGTCACTGTTTGCTGGCTCGCAGCTTGGTCACAGCCAGAACGCAGCAGCCGTTAAACTCGACATGCGCCCAATGACAGAAAACAACGTCCCTGGGAAACTGGCCTACGCGAACATCAGCGCCATCCATTATGATGACGCTGCAACGGTACTTAAGATACACGGGACTTGCTGATGAATTGTAACTGCACACTGTGTGACGTAGGATTCGACGGTGACACTGCGTAACACAAGGAACGCCTTCTGAGACTGCGTGACCGTTCCTACACAAAGAAACAGTTCGTGTGTATCGTGTGTGCATGTTGCTGGGATTTTTTCTCTTTTTTTGTGTGTTCTCTTTCACCTACCGCATCCCTTTGCCGCTCCCGATTACAGGGTAGCCAACCGAAGATAACCTCTGGTTAACCTCCCTGTATTTCCTTTGCCTTTCTCTCTCTCTCTCTCTCCCCCCCTCTCTCTCTCGTTAGAACTGAGTTTGAAAGCAGCATTCTGCCGGCTGTTTCAAAGGGAATGTGTATTATATCGGTTATCATGCTTACAACCTGCATTCTTTCCAATGTTTCATCGGTCTTGTGCATAAGAGAAGCTGTGCTTAAAGATAACTGCCCCGCAGCTTGCGCCACCGTAGCTGTGCAAAGGCTCAGCTGACATACAAGGTGCTCCACCTTGGATGTCAGAGAATGTCAAGAATGGCGAGAATGTCAGAATGCCTTGAATGGCGAGAATGTCAAGAGACAAACAAAAATTATGAATCGCAGCTTAAAAGGAACATGCGTGCAAGCCATGGTCAATTCGAATGACACAGACGCAAGGCGGCCTTTATTTTAATATATTTGGTCATTATGTTTCAATGCAAAATCGGGACTCCGACACGCTTTTCGTTTGATTTACAATTGATGATGGACGAAGACGGTGCATTTCACCACCGCAAGGAAACCGTTGCGCAACTCATCTGAACAGTCTAGTTGAATAAGAAATGGTAGTGACTTAGGTATCCTAACGTAATTATAATGGTAAAAGCATCATGACTTCTCTAATTCTGTCATGATACCTTACATCACACACAGTCGCACGTTCTTCACATCTCTACCTTAGTATCCTCTAGTCAACCTTGCTCGAATTTGTACCAGCCTTAATCCACCTTTATCTTAATGCACTTTAAACCACCGTAATCTGCTTGAATGCACCTTAATCCAGTTTATTTCATCTTCATTCATTTTACTTCAGCCTGATTCACTTCAGTCTCTCTTAAGTCGCCTTTCTCTTGTTCTAATTTTAAATCTGTATTTCTACTGACGTCATACAAGACGCTGGTGACGTTGCTGATGATGTCTTTTGGTGCCACTTATTGCCTACAACGCCGACTTTTCTGCCTCACGCGACATATAATGCTTTAGGATTAATAATTACGCAAGACGTCGCGAACTGAAAACAGGTATAGGGCACTTCCGTATGCAGTGCTAACTTTCCCACTGGAAGTGCCGCTTTTATTTCCCCGTTTGTATATAATAGATTAAAATCTTGTTCATAATGCTTTCCCACTGAGGCAGTTTAATGATGCTGCTATCACGTGCGCACAAGTGCATGGTCACGTAGCATCTTTCACATTAGGCAGGCTTTCTCGCTTTTCAGCAAATGTCATCATCATCATGCTATCTTATGTCCCCTGTAGGACGAAGGCCTCTCCCAACGATCTCCAATTACTCCTGCTTAGTTTGAAGCCATTGTAGCCCTAATAAACGCAGGAAAAGGCGAGTATAGGACACCACTGGCACTGCTTTCCTTTCGTAAGATTCTACTGACATGTTGACAATTAGAGCAAACACTAGAAATTTGCTAATTGGATTATACCGATTGCATGTGAGAGAATAAAGGATTGTTATTGGTTTCTCAAGAAGACTCTGAACAGAATGCATGCATTTTTTCTTACTTGTGCAATAATGTGTACTTCTGTAAAATTTGCTGGTCTCTCTCTAGTAAGGATATTGCACATGCGCCGCCAAGAGAGAGAGAGAGAGAAGGGAAGACAGAAAGGCAGGGAGGTTAACTAGACTGAGGCCAGTTTGCTACCCTACACGTGGGGAGGGGAATGGGGAGTGAAAGAGGGAGAGAGAGAACTTAGGTATAGGATGTCTACAGTCTGGCACTCAAGTCTGTTTCCCTCAGGTAGCGAAAAAGCGCTCGAACTGCTTTCTGGGCCATTGAACTATGAGGCCAGGCCCCCAAGATCTTCGCTTCCGTAAATGGCCTGTCATCCAGTCTATTTAAGGCACACTGGAGAGTCTCGCGTTGATTATCGAAGCGAGAACAGTGGCACAGAAGGTGACTGATGGTCTCTTCACACTTGCACTTCGCGCACATTGGTGAATCCGCCATTCCAATACGATAGCTGTAGGAGTTGGTGAATGCTACTCCTACCCACAGCCGACACAGCAGTGTTGCGTCACGTCGTGGAAGGTTCGCTGGTAATGTAAGTTTCAGTGATGGGTCGAGGCTGTGTAAACGACACTTAGAGTTCTGAGGTGTATGCCAGCAACCTAACGTGATTGTACGAGCGAGACTGCGAAGCTCTCTTGCAGCGTCGACTCTGGATAAAGGTATAAGGAGTGTCGGTGAGCCAGCCTGGGCACGTCGGGCAGCGTCATCGGCGAGGTGATTACCAACGATGCCACAATGTCCCGGCAGCCACTGAAATATGATATTATGTCCTCTTTCAGAAGCGCAATGGCAGGTTTCGTGGATTTGTGACACCAGCTGTTCATAATTGCCACGTCGCAAACTTCTCAAGCTCTGGAGGGCTGCTTTCGAGTCACAAAATATTGCCCATTTGTTGGGCGGTTCTTTTTCAATGTATTCGACAGCAGCGCGAAGAGCGGCCAGTTCAGAGCCTGTAGATGTCGTTACGTGTGATGTCGTAAACTTGATGACGATCGATTGAGATGGTAGAACAACGGCGCCCGTAGAATTTTCCGAGACGGAACCATCCGTGTAAACATGAATTCGGTTAGAGTATGAACAATGCAGAAGTTCCAGTGTGATCTGCTTGAGAGCCGCGGTGGTCAGGCTAGCTTTCTTCACTATTCCTGGAACAGCAAGGTACACAGGAGGCTTCTTCAAGCACCACATAGGGGATGGTGTTCTTGTTGCGGGTGAGTGCCTCAAAGACAAAGAGTGCCGGTTAGCCGCAATTGATCTGGAGAACGCTGCCCTGGGTCTTTTCTCAGGCAATCGAGCGAGATGGTGGTCAGGGACTCGGGATATATGGCGAACATGCACCCGGAGCGCGTCGATATCTATATAGGTCCTTATTGGGTGGTCTCTCGCGGTGGCAATTGTTGCCACGGTTGAAGCATTTCGAGGTAGCCCCAGACATGTTCGAAGGGCTTGGCCTTGAATGCTCTGTAGGACATGGATGTTAGTTTTGTTAGCATTGGACAGCACTGGTGTGCTGTATCGCAAGTATCCCAGGAAGAGCGCCGCCAAGATTTGTGAATGGATGCGCTGGATAACACCTCCAGGGTTAGTTCTATAGTAGTAACACATAAATACCCAAGAAAATGAAAGGGGAAACGGAGCAGCAGTAGCGCAATTGGTGGGCAGCGCACGCAATACGAAGACGTGGGATCATTCCCCACCTGCGGAAAGTTGCTTTTTCATCCACTTTCATTTCCGTTAATTTATAATTTACTTTATTTCATTGATTGGGTACAAGTAATTTCCCCTATTTTGTAGTTGACGTCCATGTATGTTGGCTTCTTATGATTTGTTTATTAAAACTTGGGTCCCCCGGCTAACTCCCTTTCTTTTCTTTCATTACATACCGAGAGTCTCGAACCCGGCAACATTGATGCCTTCAGGTAGCATGTGTGGGTTTATTGCCCGGTTGCCGTCACACAAAAAAGACCATGTATCCGTGACGCCTGCGGCAGTAAGGTTGTTCCACATCCGCCATCAAGGTTTGCCAGTGGTGGCGCTGATTAACTCTCCCAGGCTTCTAGTATGAAACATAAATATCCAAAGTATTCGGCGGGAAAACGGCGCCATGGCGGCTCATCTTGTAGTCCATATCCGCGGAAACTGAAAGCGCCGGCCCTTTTTTTACTTATGCATTGCTTGTTCCGCAAAAGGTAAATTTCGTGTACCCTACCAAATCCTTCCGACTATTCGCTGCAGTGGTGCGAAGTTTCTATGTGTCAATAATTAAGTGCTCAAGCATATAATTGGCTGTTCTAAGTCTTGTTTTTACGACAACGTGCTTTAATACCTATGCCTTTACAATATCTCTAATTTGCATTAAAGGTTTTATTGCGCGTAAGATAATCAGTGCTTGTGTTTAAAGACGACCGAACCGAACCAAACCGAACCAAACCAAACCGAACCGAACACGCGCGCAGACGTTTTTTTTTTTTTTTTTCTTGAAAAGGGAAACAGGGGCCTTAGGAATTCGGCCTTGCTTGTCAGTTCCCGCACCCACGTAGACTTGTGGGGTGAGTGCGAACAAGATTGCATCGACAAGCAAGATGAGCGCGATATTTGTAACTACATCTATTGCATGCATGAAAAAAAGAGACTCTAGCAAATAAAACCAAATTATGCGGTATTACGTACCCCAAAACATGTCATGATAAAGCACGATGTACACTGGAGTGCGATGAATTGATTTTTACCACCTTTTGCTCATTGATCTGCACGTGAATGTAATTTACTATAGCGTTCTTTCATTTCGCTGCTCTCGAAATACGGACCTCGCGGCAGAGATGGAATGGGCGACTTGTAGTTTAGCACCGTAACGTCAAAACTACTAACCTACTAAGGTGGGTCACTCTAGAATACACAACGCATCGATTGTCAATATAAGATCTAGAGAAGCTGAACAACAACAATAAGAGGATACAATACAGAGAGATACAACTACAATATAATATTGTCGAAATACCCACGCGGCATTGGCATATGACAGTTCAGTAGCCGCAAGTAGCGCGATGAGAACTGGCTCTGCGAGGAAAGAGTTACTCGCTTGTTCCGTCGCCTATAGGTGGCGCGCAAGGTGACTCAATATGGCGCTTACAGAGAGTATATGAAACCCTGAACACATGTGGATCCTTAACGTCGGCTCATATTTGGCGTTGGGCTTCTAGATTGCTTTGCCTTTTTCACAATCACTGTCGCGTAGTCACATACGTAACATAGCCGCCTGATAAACGCGGATACGGTGCCTCATTGAAGGGGGCAAAATCATGAACGCCAAGTTCATTATTTGCGGCGTCGCTAAGGCCGGCAGCGTATCACCTGCCGCTCTGCAAGGGCTTTGCCTGCGTACGTCACATGTTCGGCAGAAGCCGTACGGGCTGGAAATTATTGATGACCTCGAAGATTCTACCCAAGTAAGTTAGCATGCCTTTTCTTTATTTTCTTCATGGTAATTCTGTCGGCCTGCAATGCATACCTTTCGCACTCTGCTGTTTCATGACAAAGAGCAATATTGCTGCTCTGCGATGTTCTCGAGCTTCCTTTCATGTACTGAGTCATTATCAGCGGATATTTATATTCGATAAATAAAGGAGGAATATGAGTCAAGTTATCACCACTACGACTTTTTAGAAGCCTTTTTTGCTTGTAAGTTGCAGATGTAAAGAAAGCCACGCAAGCCGGTAGTTCTACTTTTCGCTGGCGCAGTTGTATTATCGTTCGAGTGGAGAGGAGTCACGACACAAGCTCCTTGCGTTCACGTCACGGTTTCTGTGTCTGTGTTTTACGTTCTTTCGGTCTAGTTTTCAGCGCCACTGCAGCTGAAACGCTTGGCCGCGCGTTAACGCACGAGGTGGAGTCCAGAACGTAAACGCATGCATTTCTGGCAAAATGAGACACTCCGCCAACCACGCACTACGAGTTGACGGAGGCGAAACATGAGGAAGTACTTCCGGCGCTCTTCTACGTATACTGCATGTGCTCGGGCTCAAAGCCACTTGAGCGGAGGATGCGGAGCGCGCTGTGGCTGATTCTGCCGTTTAGATAGTTGCGGCATGCTGCTTGTGAGTCTGTGAGTATGGTTAAGGACCTGTTCGATCGGCAGCCCTCCGCTGCCGCTAGAGCCACGGCTGCCTCTTCGGCCTCAACTACCGTACAGTTCCGAATTGATGCGCTGGTGATTTCTTTTAGGTCCGAGTTGATCACCGTTGCGACTTTGCTTTTCTTGTGGTTTCTGTCCTCAGTGTAGGTAGCGGTGTCTAACTACACTGTGTCGTGTCTAGTTGCCAGGCCAAACACACGATAGTTTGGGTGCCGGCACATACCGACATTACGGGAAATCAGGAGGCGGATAGGATAGCTCGAGGGCACGCAACAAACCGAGCATCCAACAATCCCGACCCCGTTGAGGAAACCGAGCCGGTAGCCCAAAGCTATTCAGAGATGCTAAACTACTACAGAGGGATCAGACGCAAATACCCGTCCCCTCACAAACAACTAAATAGAGAAGACGCCGTAGCATGGCGACAGCTACAAACTGGAACATTCCCGTGCCTAAGCATGCTAAGCAAAATCTACCCCACGCAGTACGAGAGCAACTGCCTATGGTGTGGAGACAAACCAACCCTATACCATACCACATGGGCTTGCCAGAAAACAGATGGGCTAGCCATAATAAAACACCCGAGTGCGGAACAGTGGGAGAGGATGCTATCCAGCGACATCCTGAAAGTCCAACAAGGACTGGGGAGGCGTGCACGCAGGGCAGCTACCCTCAGCGGAGCCCTGGGCTAGGGGAACCGACCCTGGAGAGAAGATGGAAGACTCCATCTGAAGCCGCAAAAATCACTGCAACATAGAGCAAATAAACGTTTTCATCATCATCATCATCATCGGGCTCAAAGCCACGCCATTGCCCGCGCTGTTGCAATGCGCTGTCGCACGCTTTACTTTTGTGAATAACGTATCAATTCCCCGTGGAAAAAGTAATTGAAGGGGGCACGAAAGCAAAGTACTTTCGTTTTCTTAACTACGCGGCTCTACAAGAAGTAACTGGCGACGAAATGTGGACTGCACACTCTCATCGGTGATGTGACCGGCTCGGCAATTCACGACTGGACAGCCCATTCTTTTTTCGATACTGCATCTTTGGGGAGCCAGGGGAGGCCGTGTTTGCGCATGGGCAAACGGATTTTTCCAATTCGTCAATTGGGCGAGTTGGTATTGCATTCGAAATCTGGCACAGCACAACATCCAAAGGAATAAAGAAGCCGAGCCGGGCCGAACAAACAACAGAGCGCCGATATTTTTTTTTTTTTTTTCAGCGCTCTGTTCCTTCTTCTGGCCGGGCGGGCTTATTTCTTCCTTTCCGTGTTGCGTTGTACCAGCTTTAGCTTGTCAGCTCAGGACGCCGGCCGTTTCCAATGCCCACATCTGCATAGCCGCGGAGTAAGCTAAAACGGGACGCAGACGACAACGGACCTAATATAGGCGCTGTACGATCGACGACGACCGTGGCTGCTTAGCGGTGCTCAACCGCGCACGTGCCACAACCGGGCGACGTAGACAGGGCCTCTGAGATTGTGACGGCGCGGATGCTGAGCAGGACGCCGTGGGTCGTTTCCGGTTACACACGCGGAAGCCGCAAGGCAAAACGGCGCTGGCAGACATGCATTGCGCACGTGCTGCACACGTCTCACTGAGCAGCTTTCTAGTTGGAGCCAACGATCTGCGTAGCGCACGCGGTCAGACACGGTGCCACTTACTCGTTCGTCGTGGATGTGATAGCGCTGTCTTGCGTACAGCGCAATCGACGCGTGTGACACTGCCTTTATGTGGACACCCTAGCGGCGCTCGGATAAGTGTGCTTCGCTACTGACAGTTTTTGGACGGTAAGTCGCCGCTGCTTCTTCCCAATCTTGGCTTTCGCTTGCTGCGTCTTGCTGCATAAGTAATGACAGCCATGTGGTATTGTGCGTCTTTACGGTGGGTACTAGTGCCGTGTAGTTCCTATAGGCGGTAGGATTCATTTTGAGAAATCCGTGATTGCTGATAGCATATACTCGCCGTGTACGGGGGGGAGGGGGGGGATGTGACTGAATTACTGTCTACGATTTAAACTGCTTCATTTTTTAAGCATTCTCGCACGTAATTTCTTATTGTTCGCAGTTTAACCTTTGTTGAAGGTTAGACTGGTCACGTTTCGTAGAGCGTCCGCGATAAGAACACCGGCGCGGGGCATTACATAAGGGGTGGTTACATAAGGGGTGGTTAACATGTGGAGACAAGAAAAGGCAGGTGTTACATTGAAATACAAGTTTCTAGAAATTGTGAATGACATGGTGATGGCAGCGACATTGAAGGGTAGGTCGTTCCAGTCTTTGGCAGCTCGAGGAAAGAATGAAGCTTGAAAAGTGACCGTTCGTGTTTGAGAACAAGAAACATTGATCTTGATGGCTGGTGCGCTGTGACATGCGTGAAGATGATGGCGTGACGTAAGGTGGGCGGTTTGGCGAGCTGTAAACGGATTTGTGATAAAGAGTGAGGGTGGCGATACAACGACGAAAAGCAAGAGATGTCAAGCTAGATTCTGCCTTTAAGAGTGAAATGGTGATGTTATATGAATATGAAGAATGAATGAATCTAGTCGCACGATTCTGAAATGACTCGAGTGCATTGATGATGTATGTTTGATGAGGGTTCCAGATCGCGGAGGTATGTTGCAGTTGTGGCCTGACAAATGATTTGTATGTGAGTAGTTTGACCTGCTGTAGAGCATGTTGAAGTTGACTCCTCACGAACCCAAGGGTGTTGTTCGGTGTTAAAATTATATTAGTCACATGCGTACTACAGGAAAGGTCGTGGGTGAGTGGCGGTCGTGGAAGATCGGTCTAAGTACTTATAGGCTAGAACTGATTGTATTGGAAAGCTTGCAATTGTGTAAGTAGAGACATAATGATTACCGATAGTGGGAAATCGAAATAAAATTGCACTTGTTGGAGTTCAAGGCCATTTGCCAAAGGTTGCACCCGTCCTGCGCGTTATTAAGGTCATTATGGAAAGATGCTTGGCAACAGATGTTAGTGACAGTACGATAAATCACACAGTCGTCAACGAACATGCGAATAGGAAACGATACATACAGCGGAAGATTGGTAATGTATATTAGGAAAAAAAGTAATGCGAAGGGTGAGCGTTGAGGGACACCTGAATTGACAGGGAGGGGTTCAGAGGAGAAGTTATAGACAAGCACGAACTGGGAACGATTGGTAAGGAATTCGTCTATCCATTGTATTACCTGAGGATCCAAGCTCAATCGGTCGAATTTTATTAGCAACGGGTTCGAAACACTGTGTCAACAGCTTGAGAGCAGTCTAGAAATATGTCGTTGGTTTGAATGTTGTTATCAAGATTAACGTGAAGATCATTAATGAAGATAGCTAGATGCGTTTCACATGGAAGTCCTTTACGAAGACCGTGTTGAGAAGGATGAAAGAAGTTTACCGAGTGTAAAAAGCTCATGATATGCGAGTATATGACATGTTTCATGAGTTTGCAAGGAACACTGGTTAATGAAATGGGGCGGTAGTTTAAGGGGGAGTCTTTGTTACCTGCTTTGAATACTGGAACGACTTTGACAGTATACATACTATCTATCGAAAATATAATGGGTGGCATATGCAATTCTATGTTAGTAGGTAGTGGAAAGTCTGGAGTGGTAGCTTCTTTTGTAAACCCGTAAAGAAATGTCGTGTTTAATATATCGACGCACTCGGCGTTCGTGGCTGTTTCGCCTGCTGCATTCGTCACGCTGATAGTACGAGCTTCTTGGGGATTTTAAATGCGCCAGAATCGGAGAGGATTTCTAGTAAGTAGCTGGGGTAGGTGGACCTTATAAACATGTTTTTCAGCAGTGCGAACAGCACTCAGGTAGGCGTTCTCTGCCATGTAGTATTTTGACCATGCCTCGGTGCTTCCAAGACGCGTGGCTAGCCGGAAGCGACGTTTCTTTTGGTTTTCAAGCTTCTTTAAAGCTGGAGTGAACCATGACTCATTTTCATTCCTGTGCATAGTTATTATTGGTGTATGTTTGTTTACGAGTTCATAAATATTGTTTTTCAATAGTCTCCAGTTGTCTTGAGGCGAGTGCATATGCAACAATGTCTCAAAAGTTGAGAAGAAGTCGCCTAACTCCTAATTAATGGCTTCCTGGATCCCTTTATCATATAGGCATATAGTTTTGTTGGATTTTTGTTGTCGAATGGGTTGAAAGGTGAAGGTTTCATGGAATTGTTTGATCGCTTACCTCACGGAGGTAAGTTATGGATGATAGACTGTCAGGGTTGCTGGTTAGTGCAACGTCGAGTACATTAGATGTGGCTTTTGTAACGAGCGTGGGCTCTAGCACAAGTTGAGTTAGACTGAAATTATGACACACATTAACAAATTCTTCAGCGGCATCATTCCCCATGATTAAAACACTATTATTAGTCCAGTTGATTTGTGCAAAATAAAAGTTACCAAAAAGCAGGATCTCTGCGTTAGGGTGTTTTTCACAAAGTTCGCTCAAGATGTTATAAATTTATGCGAAAAATCGGGAGTGTTATGTGGCGGTCTGTAACAAACGCCCAAGAGAACAGTCTGCCGTAAAGCGCGGTAGATTAGCCATGTTATTTCCGAGTCCGTCTCAATGGTTGGAAGCTAGCGCGATAAATGATGATGCACGGCGATTTGCACACCGCCACCTCGTGAGATTTCGCGGTTTTTCCGGTAAAGGCGAAAATTCGCCACGTAAGCAAGAACCTCGGTATCGGTATTATCGCTCCTCATCCAGGTTTCAGTTATTATCAGCAAATTACTGTTAGACGACAACACGATGTTAGATAGAATATTGCGTTTAGGAAGGAAGCTGCGTAGGTTGGCCATGATGACGGAAAAGTAAAGGTTAGCTTCTGTCGATACCCTAGGGGAATGGCCTTTCCAGCGTCGAGTTGGCTGCTAATGCAATTCTTTCACACTCTGTGTACGTTCTTCAAAAACATGGGGCTTATTACGCATGAACAGAGGTTTAAAGCGCAGGGAGTGATGTGCATATTTGCTTTTTTGCGAACGCAACAAGGCGTCTGCGGGCAAATTAAACAGGACGGGTAATATCCTCGCCACCGCTGAAGTTCTTTCCTTTAAGTTTGTGGCCGCTAGAAAGAACAAGATCGTTTGTTTTATGAAAGGTGAGCTTCAGTATTATGGGGCGGATACGATTGGCTGCACGATCGCCCAAGCAGTGCGCGCGCTCAATTTCTTTCGGATCGAGCGTGATGCTCGTATGTTTGCGACAGTGGTCAATGATTACGTCCTCCGATTACGCGAATGACTCTGACCCCAAAGACTCGTCAGTACCATGAAAAATTTGATTGTTGCGCCGAGAATGGTTCTCGGCATCATGAAGACGCGCTTCGAGCCTCGGTATTGTGTGCTGTGCGGGCAACATCGTTCTCCGTGCTTTCTATGTCAGGCCGCAAGGGGGCTAGGTTTTGGTAGTGGGTCTCTAGGTTAGGAATGCGCAGATCGGATATTGCTTTGTCAGTTGTTAGTAACTGAGACTCGAGGCCTTGAATATCGGTGATCTGTTCATATTGACCTGCGGATCGGCGCTTGAGTTCCTTAAGTACGGCTTGACTATCGGTTCCAGGGTTAGCTTCGATGTCACTCACCAGCAACAATAAAGAGCGAATAATTAACATCGCAGCACTGAACAACAACAGAAAGGCGGCAATGCGGGCCCGGAAGCTGCAGCAGAAATTACTTACTTGAACGCTCTGTCAAAACACTGTACGATTTACTAATCTGCATGACGAACATAAGCAGACTAGCCTGCTGTATTCCCTTACAAATTTTTTTATAGAATGTCTATAGACAGTCTATAGAGTGTCATAGACAGTCCATAGACTCAGGCTTTTTATAGACTAGCCTATAAAAAGTGTGTGGTCATAGGTTTATAGACTGTCTATAGACTAGTCTAAAGAAATGTCTATAGACAGTCTATAGACAGTCCATAGACGCGGCAGACGGTGCTAAGAATCTCTGGGCACGGACAGGCCGCCATTTGAATCTGAGCTTGGAAACGTTCAACGCTAGAATGTTATCTAGTGAGGCGAGTTTAGCAGTGCTATTGGAGGAATTAGCGGGCACTAAACGGGATATAATAGGGCTCAGTGAGGTTAGGAAGATAAAAGAAGCATATACAGTGGTAAAAAGTGGGCATGTCCTGTGCTACCGGGCCTTAGCGGAGAGACGAGAACTAGATGTCGGATTGCTGATTTATAAGTATGTAGCTGGTAACATACAGGAATTCTATAGCATTAACGAGGGGGTGGCAGGTATTGTTGTGAAACTTAATAAGAGGTACAAATTGAAGGTCGTACAGGTCGCCCCTACATCCAGTCATGATGACCAGGAAGTCGAAATCTTCTATGAAGACACGGAATCGGGGATGGGTAAAGTCAAAACAAAATACACTATACTGATGGGCGACTTCAATGCCAGGGTAGGCAAGAAGCAGGGTGGAGACAAGTCAGGGCATAGGTTCTATGCATAGCAGAGAAGAGTTATTGGTAGACTTTGCAGAACGGAATAATGTGCGGACAATGAATACCTTCTTCCGCAAGCGGGAAAGACGAAAGTGGACGTGGAGGAGCCCAAATGGCAAGACTAAAAATGAAATAGAGTTTAAACTCTGCGCTAACCTTGGCATCATACAAGATGTGGACGTTCACGGCAAGGTGCGTTGCAGTGACCATAGGATGGTAAAAACTCGAATTAGCTAGACTTGAGGAGGGAATGGAAGAAACTGGTACATACGAAGCCAATCAATCAGTTAGCGGTAAGACGGCAAATAGAGGAATTCCCGATCATTCTACAGAACACGTATTCAGCTTTAACTCGGGAAGAGGACCTTATTGTTGAAGCACGGAATGACAATTTTATGTTCATCATTAGGAAGTGTGCATTAGAAGTCAGTGGTAACATTGTTAGACAGTATAGCAGTAAGCTATAGCAGGAGACGAAACATCTAATTAATGAATGACAATGGGTGAGAGCCTCTAACCCCACAGCTAGAATAGAACTGGTAGAAGTTTCCAAGTTAATCAAGAAGCGTAAGACAGCTGACATAAGGAAGTATAATATGGATAGAATTGAACATGCTTTCGGGAGTGGAGGAAGTCTACAGCAGTCAAGAAGAAACTAGGAACAAGCAAGAATCATATGTATGCGCTAAGAGAGAAAGCCGGTAATATCATTACTAATATGGATGAGATAGTTCAAGTGGCTGAGGAGTTCTGTAGAGGTTTGTACAGTACCAGTGACACCCACGACGATAATGTAAGAGAGAATAATCTAGAAGAATTTACATCCCACAAGTAACGCCGGAAAAAGTAAAGAAAGCCTTGGGCCCTATGCAAAGGGGGAAGGCAGCTGGGGAAGATGAGGTTACCGCAGATTTGTTGAAGGATGGTCGACAGACGGTTCTAGAAAACCTGGCCACCCTGTATACTCAATGCCTCATGACCTCGAGCGTACCGAAATCTTGGAAGAACGCCAACACAATCTTAATCCATAAGAAAGGGGACGCCAAAGTCTTGAGAAATTATAAACCGATCAGCTTACTGTCCGTTGCCTACAAAGTATGTACTACGGTAATCGAAAATACAATCGGGAACACCTTAGACTTCTGTCAACCAAAGCACCCGGCAGGATTTCGTAACGGCTACTCAATAATAGACCATATTCACTCTATCAATGAGGTGATAGAGAAATGTGCGGAATATAAGCAACCCTTATATATAGCTTTCATTGATTACGAGAAAGCGTTTCATTCAATCGAAACCTCAGAAGTCATGCAGGCATTACGGAATCGGGGTGTAGACGAGCCGTATGTAAAAATACTGAAAGATATCTATAGCGGTCCCACAGCCACCGTAGACCTCCATAAACAAAGCAACAAAATCCCAATAACGAAGGGCGTGAGGTAGGGAGATATGATTCCTCCAATGCTACTCAAAGCGTGTTTACAGGAGGTATTCAGAGACCTGGATTGGGAAGAATTGGGGAGAAGAAATAATGGAGAATACCTTAGTAACTTGCGCTTCGCTGATGATATTGTCTTAATTAGTAACTCAGGTGACCAAGTGCAATGCATGCTCACTGACCTTGAGAGGCAAAGCAAATGGTGGGCCTAAAAATTAATCCGCCGAAAACTAATATTTAACAGTTTACGACAGGTAGCGAGGCACTGGAAGTGGTAAGGGAATACATCTATTTAGGGCAGGTATTGACCGCGGATACGGATTGTGAGACAAGCAATCGGAAGAATAAAATGGGCTGGGGTGCGTTTGGCTAGCATTCTCAGATCATGAACAGCAAGTTGTCATTATCCCTCAATAGAAAACTGTATAAAAGCTGTGTCTTACCAATACTCAAATACAGGGCAGAAACCTGGAAGCTTACGAAGAGGTTCTACTTACATTGACGACGACGCAACGAGCTATTGAAAGAATGATGGGTGTAACGTTAACGGATAGGAAAAGAGCAGATTGGGTGACGGAACAAATTCGGGTCAATGACTTCTTAGTTGAAATCAAGAAAAAGAAATGGGCATGGGCAAGACATGTAATGAGGAGGGAAGATAACCGATAGTCATTAAGGGTTACGGACTGAATTTCAAGAGAATGGAACCGTAGCAGGGGGCGTCATAAAGTTGGGTGGGTGGATGAGATTAAGAAGTATGCAGGGACAACGTGGCCACAATTAGCACATGACTGGGGTAGTTGGAGAGCTATGGGTAAGGATTTTGCCCTTCAGTGGGCGTAGCCAGGATGATGATGATGATGATGATGAAGAAGCAGAAGAAGAGCAGATTGGTGTTCCATTTCTGCATCTAGCGCACAAGTCGGTTTTCACTCTGTCCTTGTCTTGTGCGCTAGATGCAGAAATGAACCGTTTTGTTTTCGAACTTCGTCATTGTTTCGAACGTGCCTCGCAGCTCGGACGCTGCCGCGTCGCTGTTATCGCTGGCACCACCACTTATTTCTGCACATAGAAAAAACAATCAAATGGGCAGCAGCTGTTAATGGCTTTATGGCCGCCATGCCCCCCTGCGTCTCTCCTTCCGGCGGCTAACCGTGACACAAAGAACTACGACGAGAATAAATCTTTAGCAACGCGCGAAAGACCTTCATGTGGCCTTACAGCGAAAAGGCGACGAATCAGTGGTATCAGGCACTGGCAGAAGTACCCGACAACGAATCTGGGGCACATGTTACAGAATAAGGTCGCCGCCAGCACGGCGATGGCGCCTGACTTAGCTTGCCACGTGCGGGGTCAAATCGCCTGTGAAGCTGCTAGCTACGACCGCAGCCTCAGCCAGTTTTCTTGATGTGCTCTGCCACCTAACGGAATCAGCGAATCATAAAGCTGTTGTGTTCGAGTAAACTGGCAATTCGTTCGCATCTGATTGCCGTCATGAGCGCCACTTGTGTCTAAAGTGCGGCCGCAAATGTCAAACCAGATTTATGCTAAAGAACATTGACCAACGCATTCATGAAATGCTGCAAATAGTCCTGATATTTCATACGGGGTAGGCGCGGTAAGCGTCAAGCGTTACATTGCGAGCACCGTTACTTGCACGTCCACTTGCAGTGTAACACGCCGGCATCATCGTGGTTATTGAGCATGTGGAAAGACGCCTCGGGTATGGATGTAGCGATATGTCTAGCCGGCACGATGGTTCAGTTCTACCCAGGAAACAAGTCAACCTAATTAATTTCCGTGTATTGCATCAATACAAGCAATGCCATCCCGTGCACATAGCATCAAGGTATGGCACCTGATGGGTAACGCAGCAGGTATGGCACCTGTATAACGTAACGCAGCAGCTGTTAACATTACGTGACGTCAGTGTGTTAAGCTGCAAGACAAGCTTGCATATACATTAAATTAGCGTCGCGTCCGCTGATTCCCACAGTTCGTATTATCCCCGTCAATTTTCCTGACTCTTCCTGATTTTCATGAATGACTTGCCATCTAACATTATTTCCAATGTTCGAGTATTCGCAGTTAACTGCGTTATCTACCGACAAATCAGCTCCCCTGCTGATCCTATAGCTCTCTAACATGACCCTCAATTTGTCACTAACTGGTGTTTGGATTCGAAAATGACCCTGAACACTAGCAAATGCAATCTAATGAGATTTACTCGCAAGAAATCCTGCTCTATATTCAGTTACTCACTTGGCAATAGTATCGTCATTCGCACATCTTCACACAAGTACCTTGGCATTATTCCAACACCTAGTCTTTCATGGTCATCCCACATTGAGAATTTAACGGCTAAAGCATCGCGCACTCTCGGATATCTAAAACGTAACCTGCGCAGCCTCTCCTTCCCTCACCAGAAAGATAGCCTACCAAACATTAGTGCAACCCCAGCTCGAATTCGCAGCTTCTATATGGTCACCTCATCAGGCACATCTAATCCATCTTCTCGAGTCGATCCAAAACCGCCCTGCACGTTTCCTTGCCAGAGAGTATAGTCCATTTTCGAGCGTAACTAACATCAAATTGTCGTTGTCGCTTTCATCTTTCTAATCACGCAGGAATATAGTATTACTTTCTCTTCTGCACGAAATTATGCATAATGTACGCCCATCTACTTTATCACTCGTTCGTCCCTACCGCACATCTAAACGTCTGCGTAATCATCTCAATTTCTAACGCATTTTCGGTCACACCAATGCATCCAATTTGCTCAGCTTTGCCACCTGTGGAATGGTTTTCTTGATAACATCGTTGACATTAACGACCCATTAACGTTCAGACAAAAAATCTGTACAATATTTGGCTAGTACTTAGCTAAATACAAGTATCTGTTTTAAATTCGTTGTTCTTAACTTCATTGTTGTGTATTTATGTAAGCATGTCTTCTAAGGTTGTTTGCTTTACTGTATACTGAAAAGCTAACAACTGCTAGTTTACCTTACTTTCTTTTTATTTTTATTTATTTCGGGTTCTTTTGTTTTTTATTTGATTCTTGTTCCGTTCATATTTACGTAACAAATACATGTTCTTGCTCCACAATTGTTATCTGCACCAACCCCCCCCCCCCCCCCCCGCCCTCACGCAATACTCCTTCTGGAGCCTGTGAAGTATATGAATTAAAATAAAATGTAAATGCAAAACTTTGTACATATCTCGTCAGGATTTTTTTAATCGTATTGAGATTATAGATCATACATTACAAAAATTAGAATTATTGCACGATGGCTGATAAAATAAGACGATACTGACTAACGTTGATGGTTTATCGTCGGTCTCATCTCGTGCGCAATCGAGGTTCGACGCCTGCAATGCCACCTGGCTGTGCTCTTCATCGGGAGTGCGTTCTGAGACGCGTGGCAGCTGTCAGGGCGCTGTGCCCTCTACACAGGCGGAGTGTCCTTGCGTGATGTGTTGCACCAATACATCGTAACCACGTACAGTAAGAAGACCATCTGAGGAGTTAAAGCGTTACGCTAAACATTAGTATTGCGGTCAACGATTTGCCCATCCGGCTAAACTTCTAAATTTCGTTTTGTTCTACAATGAAGGCATCTGCATTGTTTGTTTAAATATGCAATTCGTATGTCTGATTTTGCCTTTTTGTGATACCAATTTACATGTAGAAGCTTTCTCTACGACGTGCAATATGTACGCTGACGATTACAAGTCAGTCATTTTCTCGTCCTGTCTCAGTTGCTTAGCCATGTTGAATAGCGGGATGGACGTAAGTGATAACAGAAAAACGAGGACAATCTATATGCAACCGCTGCGGCGGAATCCATGGTAGGTAGAAGGAACGTCTGTCGGCGACGATAACGAAGCACTTGTTCCTCGCTGCGTTGCAAAGGTCAAGTGTACGATAAGTGCTCGGCATTGTACGTGACATTGGGTGCAGGGCTCATTTTATCTGTCCTTGTTGCTTCGGCCAAACTGTATGAGACCACACAGTGGCGATATGCTCGATTGAAAACGCCACTGCGCTCTTGTTCGAGCGTACAATTCGTACCTGAAGACACCGCCATGCCGGATCACGGACTGGGACGGGTGCACCGTTTTCGCGACCACGTCGTCGCCGGCGTCAACTGGCGACCGACGCGGTTCGTCGACGAGGTTCCCAGTTCGCGTGTATGCAGCCTCTGCCGCATGATCCCGAAACAGATGCTGCTGTTGCCGTGCTCGCATGCCGTGTGCGAATCTTGCCACGCCGCCAGCCTGGAAGGGGGCGTTGTACAGTGTCCATTGGATGAAGTGCAATTCGAAGAAGCGGAGTGCTTCGGTTATGAATTCCATACAAGGATAGCAAGTACCTTGAAGGTGAGGGGGAAAAACCATTTCTGACGTTCTTCTTTTTTTGAGGGGGGGGGGTAGGGCGGGATAGAAGGGGGGACTAAGGGAATTCTGCATTAGCATTTGTTGTGCTACTGCATGACTGCATGACTTAAGGTAAGATTGTACGATTTACTATAGCAGAACTTCAATGTTATAAGTTAGCCTGAGTAAATTTCCCTTTCTATTGATCAAAACTCACGCACTAGAGCAACACTAGCTCAATGCACCGTCAGGTGAAATATTGCGTTGGACCTAAATATTTCTTCATTTTTTTAGTGTGATAGATCTAGAAAGGAAAAAGCAAAAAACAAAGGCATTAAATTTACATGTCCAACATCACACTGACATTCCGACATTGTCGCTTCGACGTGACACTTGAAGCGAGATTGCGAAATCGGTCCATTTCATGTAGTGATCAGTGACAACTCTTCAAACATTGCTCTTCCTTCTCTTGAACTTTGTGCTAAAACATCAGAAATGTTGTTGGGTACATGGAAAAGAGAAATTCCCTTGTGATTCTACTAAACAATAGCCTTACTTCCGAAATTACTTTTGCTTGTAATTCTCAATTTAAGACGTTATTCCTGAACAGCTACCGCCCAACGTGTTTTCCCCTACAAACCGCGCTATATAATCTATCTGGCCCATACTCCGTGACCGCATTTATTTTGCGAGTAAGCTAGCAAATGAGAAGCAGATGGCGGTCTTCATCACACAACAATGCTGCTCTTGCCGTAGATGTTAGAAGCTGGAAGAAAAGTTGAACTACGGTATACTTTTTCCTCGATTGTGGCTTAACTAACCTGCTTTATGGGTTAGAGTATCTGTATTGCTATTTAGGAGCCGAATCAAGATATTCACCGTGACTTACTGTTTAGGTTTGCTGCCTCTTAATGTTTAGAGAGAGACAGATAATGCATGGGGAGGGATCTAGAGAATCACATCCCTAAAGAGTTTCGCGTATATGTTTGGTGCAACCGGACATCACGTATAGGCACGTCTTGAATGGTAGGGAGAGTGCAGCATTGCGCCTTTTGTAAAAATAATATGTCGTCCAAAAATTGTGATGTGTGGTTTATATATTTTATTTTGTATTAAGGTGTACTGCTGGAACGAAGACCATGGCTGCGAGTACACGGGCACCATGGACCGTGTGCTGGAACACTACGAGAACGAATGCACATTTCACACCGTGGAATGTTTGCGATGCGGCGAGGGAGTCCAACACAGAGACCTGCCAACGCATTACGCGGCCGGATGCAATGCCGGTGTCTCTTCCGGGATCACAGAGAGCCCGTCCTCGGAACGTAGAGCACTGAGCCTTGAAGATGTGAACGCTGCCCTTGAAGAACTGAAGGCAAGGCTGCGGGATGCCAACCATGACCGGCTGCTGCCAGAGATCCAGAGTCATTTCAATGAGCTTAAAGAACAAGTCAGAAGTCAGGAAACCATGTTCGCTGGTATCACTCGCGATATCGGAGCATCCGAGCGCAATTTAAAGGCCGAGATGGATCAGATCACAGCCACAATTTCAGCGGCCGTGTCGCACCAACCGACTTCACTGGAAAATCCGGAGGAGGAAGCCAGCACGTCAACGTCACTTACCTTGCGCTCGGAAATGGCGCTGATACTTCGGAAGTTGGAACGCTTAGTCGAGCAGGAAAGCTTGTGGCAAAATTCGCGGAAGCCTGAGTCCAGCCGTGTAATTGCTCAATGTGACCTTTTGAAGAGTGACTATCGGTATTTAACTAATGAGCTGTCAATCACAGCTGCGCGGATTAAAAGAATTGGGAATGTGGTATATGATCTGGCCCTGGAAAACAGTGAGGAAATCATTAAGTATGACGGACCGTTGAAAAAGTTTGCTGAGATTACGGTGTCGCACATGAGAGACACGAACTTTACGGTTTCCGTCTACAAGTTGAGGGGTCTTGCTACAGCTGGTCTCCATGTGGAGATCGAGTTTAACGGGATGCTGGCGGCCTCTAGGTGCATGCCGCCTTTTTGGCACGTGAGAGTGTGGGATAAGGCAATGCAGCAGTATCGTTTGTTGACTGGCTGTACCACGTCTTGTTACTGCGACTGTTATGATGAATCATTGCGACACTTTCACCTCAAATTCTATATGTATGATGCCTTGCTCGACAATGGAAATTTCCACTCACGCGGAGTGATGTTGTTCCGAATCTGCCTCAGCGATGAAGAAGTAGGCGGTAGTGTCAAAGGAGCACCCTGTTCGTCTTCGTAGAATGTGTACTGCACTGCCGGATCGTCCTTGCCAGCTCCCATGTGTGCGACATGAGTTTAGCGAAGTTTTGATGTCCTTTCTCCTAAACGAAACTGGCTCTGGAAAATTTCTTCTTTTTAAGTTTGCTACGCGTTGTAACTGTCAACCCATCCTTTTATTACTTTACTGACTGTTCATTTTGTTGTGTATTTATGCTGCTAATACAATTGGTGTTTCTCAATACTGTGCTCCTCTTGTGCTCCTCGATTTCTTTCTGACATTATGGCTCCCAGTTCGATTCTCGATTCTAGTCTCTAATATTGTCGTTCTGCGGCTGAAGCGATTGGTTGCAAGGCGACGTTCTTTGTGGATAATACGCTGTAGTACTGCGCGTTGCCCTGTATCTGCAATGTACGGGCAAAGTTAACGTTTTCAGTGTTGAGGCCTTCGCTTATGACATTAAACCGTATTTTCGGCAAGTACTTTGTACTCCGAAGTCGATTAACGGTGTAGTCAAAACTCTAATCACACACCCAATCAGAACATGTACTGCTACAGCAGCTAGATTGCTCAGATAATTTGTGTTGGAACAGATGACGTTTTGCACAAGAGATCTCTTGTTTCGACACTTCTGGGTGGGAATGATGCTTACACAAGAATAGAATTGATAGTGATAACGAAACTGCGTCTTGACATCAGAGCGAGTGATCGCCGTAAGTCAACTGGCACGTCTGCCCGAAAACCCGATGAGAGCTAAAAGACTGCTGATCTTTACAAGAGAACAGGCGGTGCCGAAAAATAGGTATAAGAGTTTTTTTTTCCAACTTGATTTAGAGCCTGATGAAGCGATCAACAGTCTCGCTTGCGTATTCGCATGCGTAATCATACCACCTACTGCTACATCAGATCGATTGCTCAGATAATTTATGTTCGAGGAGATGATGTTTCGACGAAGGAATCTCTTGTTTTGGGATGCGGCTTACACCGGAATAGAATTGATAGTCATGGCGAAACTACGTCCTGTCATTAAAGCGAGTCATCCGCGTATTTCTACTGTCACGTCTGCCCGAAGACCTGAGGAGACCTAAAAAGATCTGATCTTTACGAGGAAACAGGTGGCGACTAAGAATATGAGTTTTTCTCCAGCTTGCTTGGGAGTGTGATGAACCGATAAACACCCTCACGTGGGTCTTTTTATCGTCGCGGCTTTCTGAGGCCTATAATTGATTTTGCTGCTCTTCTTACGTGTCCTGCGTTAAACTCGCGGTGTCCATTTTTTTTTTACCGTTTTCAGTTATTACAGCGATCTATCGACCTCCCGTATACAGAAGCTCCTTTGTTGCATTTTTGAAAGCATTAGTTGGGGAATCAGTGCAATAACACAGGTTTTAGAGATTTGTCTTAGCTGTAGTTCGGCCATGAAGCAGAAAATATGAGGCATGTGGAATAATACTTAACTACAGCTTGATTCCTCGGTGCACTGAAAAGAAGCTACACGGGCATTTAAGCTACTTCACACAGTCGTTTTGTTTCATTTATCGCGTTTTTTATATTCTTAGATGTTTGTTCTTTCATATTTACTCGCTAAAAATGTATAATTTCCTTGTACTCATTTCTTTCTGCTAATTCCCTGCATCCTCCCTTCAAGCACTACTCCTTCGGGAGGATGTGAGGTAACTGAATAAAGAAATAAACATTTCTCCACCGTTAGAATGATACCACCGATTTTTATAATCGAACACTCGGCCTGCATCTCATCACACGGAGGGCCGGCCTGGTATGTCTGGGGGTCTACAGCATAAACAAACGGCATGAAAATGCAGCAGCGACTTCCTCTGAAAGACATCAGAATGCTTACACTAATTTCAATCGTAAGCATCTCTGTGTGTTTAAATACTCTAAAAAATGCCAAAAGCGACAGTTTGCGACTCGCAGGTGGTTGCCCAGGTGGATGAGCGGTGTCACTTTCTTCAAAACACTTTTCCTATTACATGTGTAGCGGCGAGCAGACTCAAAATCATGCCACAGTTTTCGTCTTTCGCTCCATACGGGTAAAGAACTAAAAGAAACCTTCACATAAGCATTTAAACCTGGCAACTGATACATCTGAGCTGTGTGACTGAGTTTTCCCACCCATCGAAAGCACTCGAGCACTGTTTTGTGAGTGACAGCTTGCTTGCAGCCATTGCGCAGCACCTGTTAGAGTTACGTTTCAGAGCAGTCTGGTGGCTGTTTCATGAGGGATGATTATTAAACCTGTTATAACGTTTGCGAGCAGCATTCTTTCCTATGTTTATGTATTCTTGTGCCCAAGACAGGCTGTGCTCAGAGATTGGTGCCCCACAGGCTGCGTTGCAGCACCACGGCGTCAGCTTGCGCCACCGCCCCTGTACAAAGGCTCAGCTGACATCCTAGGCTGAGCCGTTGTAACGTCAAGAGAAAACAAGATTTACGAATAACTGGTTGAAAGGAACACGCATGTAAGCCATTGTCTATTCGAATGAGATATACGCAATGTAAATTTTATTTTATAATCTTTTGTCAATACGTTTCCAAGCAAAATCGGAGCTCGGACACTCTTCGTTGGGTGCATTTCATTCCACAAGAAAATTGTGGCTGAACTCATCTAAACAGCCTCGATCAAAAAACTTGACAGTGGCTTCAGTATCCTTACAAGATTTCGATTATCAAACCATAATGATTTCTCGAATTTTTTCCTGAAATGTGACATCTTACTGTGTTACTTGTCTTTGACATCTCAACCTTAATATCCCCTAGTCGACTTTGCTCAAATTAGTATCAGCCTAAATCTGCTTTAATCCACCTTGCTCTCATTTGTATCAATCCTAATTCACCCTAATCCAATTTATTCCACCTTAATGCACCTTTCTCTAATTTGTACCAACCTTAATCCACCTTAATCAACATTATTGCACTTTAAAGCACCTTAATCGGATTGAATGCACCTTAAAGCAGTTTATTTCACCTTCACTCACTTTACTTCACTTTAATTCAATTCATTCCCTCTTAAGTCACTTTGCTAATAATTTTTCTGATCTTAATTCTCTATTTATACTGGCGTCATACAAGACGCTGATGACGTCTCTGATGCTGATGTGTCTTGGTACCACTCGTTGTCTGGAACGCTGGTTTTTCTGCCTCACGGGACATACAATGCTTTCGCATTAATAATCACGCAATACATCGCAAGCTGAAAGCAGGAATAGGACACTTCCGCATGCAGTGCTAACATGACTTGTATGGAATAAAGTCTTGTTCATCTTGCTTTCCCACTGAGGCACGTTAATCAGGCTGCTATGACATGCGTACGAGTGCATTGTCACGTGGTGTTTTTCACATTTCGCGGGCTTTCTCGCTTTTCAGTAAATGTAAACACGGCTGATTTTTTCAAAAGTCATTGTAGCGCAAATAAACGCGGCGAAGATAAACACAGGACGCCACGGGCACTGCTTTCATTTCTTACGATTCTATTGACATCTTGAAAATTAGAGTAAGGGATAGAAATTCGCCAATTTGATTAGTCCATTGGTGTGTAAGAGACTAAAGGATCATTGTTGGTTCCTCAACAAGACGCTAAACAGCATGCATGAACTTTTTATTAATTGCGGAATAATGAGTGTTTTTTTAAACTTTGGTGCCTGAGACACGTACTATATATAATACACAAAATGAAAGTGTTTAAAATTCATTGATTTATTTCATATTATTTAAAAAGTTTAGTTTCTCTCTATCTCCACAGCCGCGGAAGTTGAAATCGCAGTTTTTGTTAACTTCTCTGTCGCTGTTCCCGCAAAACTTAAATTCTGTGTAACCTATAAAGTCCCCCCGATAATTGTCTGT
This sequence comes from Dermacentor andersoni, assembly GCF_023375885.2. NCBI lineage: Eukaryota > Metazoa > Arthropoda > Arachnida > Ixodida > Ixodidae > Dermacentor > Dermacentor andersoni. The sequence goes on along the minus strand of NC_092822.1, from coordinate 34,357,203 downwards.
TGAGGCGCGAAGTTTCTGTTTGTGTCTGCTTATGCAGTGAGGCCCATATTTCACTTCTCTAAGATTTTTTTTTTTTGAGGCATCGTGTTTTAACACCAAAGTTTTTACAAGAACTTCAGTTTGCATTGCAGTTTTTTCGGTGTGGAGGATAAGCAATGCTTATATTGACAGATGAATGAATGAATAAATGAATGAATGAATGAATGAATGAATGAATGAAGGAATGAATGAATGAATGAATAAATGAATGAATGAATGAATGAATGAATGTGCATGAGGTCTTCTTTCTTGAAGAGGAAAAGAGGTGCCTACGGAATTGAACCTTGCTGCTCGACAGAGTTCTGTCGTTCACTTAGCCTTGCGCACTGAGTCCGGACAAGCTTGTATCGACAGGTAAGATCAACTTGAGGTTGGGAAAGACATCTGTTGCATGCATGGAAATAAAGAGTTCACTCTAGCAAATAAAAAATGGCCAGGCTTAGCTTGGTTAAGCCAAGAATGCGTTGCATATTGCGCGAGTTGGGGCCCAGCTTTTCCTCCGGCTGTCGTGACGTCACGTCACGTGGTTGTGCTAAAGGTCAATGGTGGCTGCCCGGCCGCGCCCAAGGGCTGAACTGAGTGATTGCAATATGCAACGCATAAAACAAATTATGCGGCATTACGTGCCCCAAAACATGATCTCGAGATGAAGCACGCCGTATAGTGGAGTGCTATGAAATAAGTTTTTACCACGCGTAGCTCATTCATGTGCATGTAAATTTAATTTACAATGGCGTTCTCTCATTTCGCTCCTCTCGTTGAGTTGAATTGAGTTGGGTGCTTGTATGCTACTGGTGGGATTAACCTTGCAGTTGCTGGCGGCAATTATTCCACCGCAGCGACACTTAAAATACATAAATCATATAAATCAGACGCAGACCTCACAACTACACATAGTCACTCCAAAGGTCTCCATGTGGAGGCCAAATCCGTGTGCTGCAGGTAATTTAAAAGGAAGCGAGAAACCTCCTTCCTACCTCTCGATATTATGAGCCCGCGGCAGAGATGGAATCGGCCACCTTACGATCTTGGGTCATTCCATTATATACAACGCCTCGATTGTACGACCTGCATAAGCCAAAACAGAAAGAACAACTCACGGAGTAACAATTACAAGAACAGAGAATTCACGAAGTGTGTTTAACTCTCAGTTGCGCACTGTTTACGAACGGTATGGCTTGAAAAATTAATATATTTGTTCCAGCGTTGGCTTCACATCTGCACTCGCGTTATCCTCTGGGGAATTTCGATGTCCTGAGGGATCGATGCATTATCGATCCCTCTTGGACTTCCTTAAATCAGCAAATCTTTTCTCATTCATTTAATCGTCCTTATTCACCCCCATCCCATACCCCTGTATGCCCTGAGGTATTTACCCTCGCATTAAAAAAAAAAAAAATGTCGATGTCCTGCCCAAGGTGCTGCTGCAGACAGAGTGAATTAGGACACGGGTGTGTTTGATACACGGGGATGTTGGAAACAATATGAGTTGTAAGGTTGCTTCGTCCTCTGTCCTCCACATGTTTTCCCCAATAGCAGAGATGGCTTTCAGTAAGCGTTGGCCGCGATTGTGTTCTTTACTACTGCCTGTTAGAAAAAAGAAAGAGAATGAATGAGCATTACCTACATTTGGGGCGACTTTACAACACCCATAGAAAACACGAGCAAGCAAAAAATTTACCTCGTCTTTCTGGTCCAGTCATGGGAGTTGGAGCATAAAATCGCCATGATCTGTCCGCGAATGCGTGCGTTTAAAGTAGACAATGGAACGTAGAGCAATTACATTGGTACGTAGTTACCACTGACGTATGCGCAATGTACTGACGTCCCACGATGCCGCTTCTCCGCTTCAACGTCATATGGAGCGAAGAGCGCAGAGACGCGCACAATACTTTTTTTATATAACTGCGCACTCCCCGCTGCACTCAGGCTGTAATTTCTTCCAACTCTGTTTATTTCCTTCAAGTTATCATCCCCTATGGATATTGTTGATATAATTCCTTATGACATGCCAAGGTAATGCGTGACGGTCGCAGCTCATATCTGGGGACCATTGTTGCCTACTGCGTGAGGCGGAAGGTGTCGAGCCTGAAGAATGGGTCGTAGGCTTACAGATAGATGGCGCCTCCAGCGCGCCCCTTGTTCCTGCCTGTGGGAACGAATGAATTTTATGGTCTTACGCAGTGGGAGGACAGTTGGGCTAGTTTCTGTATTCGCAATAATGGGTGGCCATTTTGCTGGTAGCCAACGGAAAATTCGATGACATCTGTATATTTGTCTGACTTGCAACCTACAGGTTAATAAATTGAAGTGGTTATGTGCAGAAATAAAATGTGATTTTGCAAATTTCTTTCTTGGCGTTCTATATTTGTATTTGGTCGCTTCAGTTGCTGCGCCAATGGGCGTCGTTATCAGTGTTATCGCTTCGGCTTTGATTCTCATAGTCGGCTCGTGCTGCTTTTAATACACGTGCGAATTCGCTCGTAGGCTTTGCGGTTCAAAATTTTTTTTTTCTGTGATCGAGAGCGTTCCTCCAATGATGGCAGTGCCGGGGAAATGTCCGCGAAGGTTGGGGCACGGTTATGTGGTGTGGCAAATCGAGGAATTGGAAGACAAAATTTTCCGTTTCTACGCGAACGAGAGGTAATCAGGCTTTTGCTGCAGTGTATGTAAAGGAAAGAAGCTCAACACTTTTGAAAAGTGCTATAAGACAAAACGAAAATTCATCCGCGGTTTCTTTCTTGTAGATATAGTTCTTGGTTTGGCGCGGCGCATTTTACTGCAGTATATCAAGAAACTCAAGATAACTGCTGAAAGTTGCTCTGAAGACGACTGATCCTAGCTCAAGGGTAGAAGAAAATTTCGCTTCATTAAAAGTCAGCACTTGGTTTTCATACTTTGCACGAATACAAAACTTGCATATTATAGTGTTTGGGGGTATTTGTACGGTTTCTGCGCAAGTGCGATACGTTGGAAGACATTCCGGTGACCAGTCTTTTTGTTGAAGCATCACCTGCTTTGAATGTTCGCAAGCACGGCAGAAGCCGTACAAAAATTGGCTGGGGCTTAACTAAGGTTAAGCCTGGATATCTCGAAGCGAAAAGGTTCGGTGATGCTTATGGTTTAGCTTATGGTTACGCTTTATGATTTAGCCTATCGTTATGCTTACGGTTTAGCTTATGGTTATGCTTTATGATTTAACCTATGGATATGCTTACGGTTTAACTTATGGATATGCTTATTGTTTAAGTTTTGGATATGCTTACAGTTTAGCTTATGGTTATGCTTTACGATTTAGCCTATGGTTATGCTTACGGTTTCACTTATGGAAATGCGTTGGTTCGCTTATGGTTATGCCATACGTGTGCCTTGTGTAGTTATTGAAATTGCTTATCAATGATATATACAATAAGCTATGCAGGATTATTATTCTTTATTCATCATTGTTGGGCACATTGCCTTGCGATTTCTGTACAGCCATAAACACAGCTCTCTGTATCGGTGGTATCACTCTCTTCTACTTCCATGTTGAATGCGCACGCCTATTCTCTGGCAAGCGCTTATGAAGTCGGCCTCCACGAAAAACACGTGCTTGCGGCGAACGTCAAACGATGACGCATAGCGCGCGGCAGTGGCCACCTGCGCCGACTCCGAACACGCTTACGGAGCCAATTCCGACATACGGCGGCTCGCGCGAAGCGCGGTGTTGACTAGCGTAGTGAAGCTTTTCGCTTCAAAAATTGAATTACGTAACAGTCCCCGCTTGCGTTTTGAATTAAAGAAAGGAGGAGTCGGAGCCACATGAGCCACGACTGAGGTCCGCTTCACTTATTAACCCGTGCCTAGAAGGAGGTAATTTTTTTATCGGCTCTTCGTGCTCTCAATATTGGTTTCGCTTTGAACTGTTCTTTACTCATGACCACGCGGTATTTTGCCAATTTTGCTGGTTTTAAACTACGCTAAACGGTGCGACCTGAACGGTCTGGCGTGGGAGTAGATGTACCACGGCTACGACCTCTTCCCGGACCACTTCATAGACCGGGTCTAGGTCCACACCGCTAAACCAAGACTGGTGGCATTGGAGTGGAAGAGCGGTCCCTGATTGAAAAAGGTAAACTAGTTATTAGTGGTTGCAAATAGCTCTGCTTCTGTAGTTAATTATTTTCAGCAAGAAATCGGGTAAACAGCGCACGGCGCAAATGCGAAGTGCACGGCGAGCGCTTTCGTTTTCATGTTGTCTGGTTCCGTATTTTCCGCGCTTGCACGAAGAAACAGCCTGCTTCTCGGATTCCGTTTATCAGATGCGCACAGCATATATATGTACCTGTTGTACGTGATGCTCCCGGTTATTGGCTAGACTAACACTGATGTGATACGGCGCATGTAATTTCCAACCGCGGACATAAGTTGATGTTAATGCCATTATCACTGTGCGCTGTCGAAGCGCGAAAGCTTATATAATTTGAACATGATGTCAACGACGATAGATAGTAAAGAAAGAGGCAAAAAGAGTGGTAAACTCACTTCTGTCCAATAAATATTTCGGAATAAGCTAACTTACGTTGGAATACATGATGCTCCCTTTCGCACCATGATTTAGTCACTCACTTGTCGACTCTGCTGACCAAGTCAAGGCGAGACGAAGATCAGGCAAGCAACATGGCGGAAAGCATGACAGGCGCGTTCACTACGTCTGCTCAAGAAGAACGAGAACGGTAGTCGGGCGTCATCGCCGCCCTTATGTGCATGTGGGCTACTAAAATTCACATTGTCGGCACGTGCCGCCGGTAAATACGTGCTTGCACATATGTGAAGTCAACCGGAGAGGCCGCGGCTGATGGTCTATTGTGAACAGGACTGTCAAAGCCAATGCCGCGTGACCGGGGTATAAAAAAGTCGAACTGTTTTCGCTGTAGAATTCTGGGGTCGTAGCCTCGGAGTCTGGCGTCCCGCAGAGGGTCGCTCCCTAGCCTACGCCACCGGAGCATCTCGTAACGAGTAGCTGCCCTGCGCAACCAGACCGCCAAACGGAGGCTGAGCGCTCCCACGCCGTCGTCCGCGTTTCCTGAATAAGGGTTGCTTTTTTCGTGAAACGTACGAGGTCGAGAGAATGGGGAACGGAACAGGGAGTTTATTTACGTAGATGAGAGCAAACTTATTTACAAACCAGGGAATAATCGAACGCTCCGAAACACGGAGCGCAGTACGTCGTTATCCTAGCATGAGTTACACATCAAGCCTTACTACGTGTATTCGGAGCGCACTTCTGGACAGACTAAACCAAACCAAATGACGCTCGAAAAAGTCCGCTTGAATCTCCTTGGTCTCCCTAGATCCCAAGTCCAGGGAAACCCTGCGTCACACATCCTCCAATCGGAGCGTTCGTAGTCGCCGAAGGGCGAGGGTGCACACAATCATTGTGGCACCTTTCTTCATGAACACAATCGTAGAAATAGCCGCAGGCTTAACTGGCTCACAAGATAAGGGCATGGACGCTCGTGGACAGCAGGTGCCAAGCATGACAAAATTAGCTGGTTCGTCTGTCGATCGGGTTCAGCGGCAAGCAGCGGCCGCAAGGAACCAGCGTAGAACGCACTTTCGCCGCAGTTCCTTGGTCTTAGCGTCGACGTCGTCGACCTAGTGTCATCCATCAACCCTGTAGCCGTCCGACGTGTCTCGCCTTGATGACCCCGCTGGTCTGACCGAGGGGACGTCTCGTGAGTTTCAGAAAAGCCGATTGGTCTCACGAAAGCTGAACAGGCTCGAAGGTCGCTGCCCCCGCTGGTCGATCATAACACCGTTTAGGACGAGCCAATTCCCGTTCATAAAATGTAAGTATCTTTAAAGCGAAGCTTTCTAAAGTTGCGATCCGGGATTTGAGGGCGTCCGCCCGGAAAGAATTTCCCGTAAAAACAGTGAGTGAGTTTGGTCAACAACAAAATCAAACGCATATGGCCGCTTGCTCCAATTTCTGTCTGATAATACATGACGTAGTGCTTGACGTAGTGTGGGCCTGATAGGGCGACCAAAGGGAATTTTACTGCGAAGCTGTATATGGCTCAGACCCGCGGTTTCCTGGCGTCTGCGAACAAAAATTATCTTCATGAGCCTTGGCTCGAGCGTCGTCGTCCTTTTCGTTGGCGCCCATCGACGCAACCGCGCGAATGCGCTCGTCGTCGCTGTCTTTTTCCGTAGTTGACTCCATTGCCGCTTATCGTTCCAGCTTAGAATTCCACCACTCTTCTGTCGTAGTAATGGGGGGGCCGCGTTTACGGGAGTATGAACCACTGCTTAAAGGGGGTATGAGCCATTCAGTGTCTTACGGGAAAAACAAATTTAATAACACGGGTGATACACGTAGCTGTTTGCGTACCTGTCGTCACGATGACCATCGATTGGGACGACAAATGTGTGCATAGCTTTGTTCAAAATTCAGCGTCACCTCTTTGTCCTGCGCTAAACAGCTTCTCTGGTCATCCACCTTCAAAGCGTGGAATGGCGCAAGCATTTATTTTATATATTTGGTAGTGAACGGCGAGTATTGCTTGTTTTTCGCTACACCGAGAGCTTCAGCGGGCATGCATAGAGTGCTTTCTTATGTGGGTGTAGTGGTATACACTACAACAAAAAACGTCGCAAGACTTCAGTTCCTCGTCGGTTTACGGTTTGTTGATCGGTGGTCCTCGCCGTAGTTGCTGGCTAAACGTCACTGAAGCAGACCAGCTACATTTGCACAGCCGTGAGCGAAAGTTTACGGACCGCAGGCTCGACGGAAGAAAAAAACTGCATTTATTTGTCATTCACAGCCATAAAGTGAAACTCACGAGTGTACAATAGAGTTCTCAATGCCAGGTTAGCCCTGAAGTTCTCGATTTCTAGTTAGACTCATACGCAGGTAAATAAATCCGCTGTATCGTGGAATTCCTGGTACGTGTACTGTTCTTTAGGGGAGTACATATATGATGCTCCACTCTATTGCGGAGGTGCAACTCGCAGTTTCAGACAAAAGAAGTGATTGTTCAATATGTCAATTTTGAAACTGCTTGCAGAAGTAAAGGAAGGGTTGCCGGGTTGAATGTGTGGCTGTTCGCCACTTTCAAGTGTGTTGAAGCGTGCAATTTTCTTCTTTTATTTATCGTATTGTGTAACTTGAATACGGTGGAACTGGGTTTTTATACTAGCTCTTTCAAATATTCTAAATTCGGCCGACATTAACTACCAACGCTTAGCACAAGCGAATGTCTCGTTCGCGGTCTGGCTCAGCGTCTGCCTGATTAAGCAACCAATTGGCTGGCTGTGTGGCTAATTGTCTGGCTGGCTCCATGGCTGGCTTCCTGGTTATGCTATATGTAGCGTGGTCGCGTGCTCTGCCTGGCACCCTCTGACAGTAAAAAAATGAGCCCCTCCGTTTCAGTGCAAGAGAGACGTCTGTTGCTATTGTAACAATAATTTAGTATTGATGCAAGATTAACAAGAGTATGGAAATTGTAGACATAGCATTTTAGCGAACGCTTCCAGCGAAAATCATTTACTTCCGTCAGCTAAACTAACGTAGATGTTCGAGCACTGTAACTGGTAAGGGATGGCGAAATTATTCGGTGTATGCTTACTCTACCTTCACTTTAGTCTACACAGCTTCGTGAGTGTAACAGGCAAATTTGTATGGTTTTTTTTTTGCGTGTATGTTTTAAAAATGGAAATCTATTCTGTGGCGTTGCTTCAGTAGGAGTATGCAGCACTAGAATTATTGCATTTCTATGAGTTTTTGCGCAATTCGTAGAATATATTTTTTCAAGCTACGTTAGCCCTCAAGATTGGCATCCCACGCAGCAGCTGAGCTCGAGTAGCCTGGCATTCGGGACCTCCTTCTGAATATTAACAACTTGTAATCTTTCTAATGATCTCAATAAAAAAACGATTCGGTCGCGTCTGAGTGCTGTCGTGAGTGACACTTATCAATGAGTTGGAGACACAACTGTCAAAGGACATTTACTCTAAAGAACCTTTACCGACGCATTAATGAAATGGGTGAATAGTCCTGACATTACATTGGGGGTAGGCGCATTAAGCGTCAAGCGTTACGTTGCGTATAAACCCTTACTTGTAATGCCACTTGCACCGCAACGGGACAGAAACATCTTTTTTACTGAGTGTGCGGAATGACAGCTCGGGTATGGATGTAGTGATATGTCTAGCAGGGACGATCGTTCAGTTCCATCCAGGAAAAGAAGTCAACCTAATTCATTTCCTTTTATTGCTTCAACAGAGGCAATACCGTCCCATGCACACGACATGAGCGTACGGCACCAACATAACGTAACGCAGCAGCTGCTAACATTAGGCGATGTCAGCACATTAAGCAGTAACACAAGCTTGCGATTACATTAAATTAGCGTCCCTTCCTCCGTTTTCCACGGTTCGTATAATCTGCATCAATTTTATATGTAGATGTCGGGTCTATACATACGTCGTACGACATTTTTACAACGTTTTCAGAACATAGAATACATATAAGAGATATTAGATCAAATAGATGCTGGCTCATGATAATAACACAGCGCTGACCAACGCTGATGGTTTATCGTCGGTCTCATCTCGCGCAGAATCGGGTTTCGATACTCGCAACGCCACATGGCAGTGTTCTTCATCGCGCGTGCGTTGTGAGACGCCTGGCAATTGTCAAGGCGCTGTTCCTTCTGCACAGCCCAAGCGTTCTTGAGTGATGTATTGCCCCAATACATCTTAACCACGCACAGTAGGAACACCGTCTGAGGCGTTGAAGTGCTACGCTCAACATTGCTAATGCGCTCACTGATTGGCCCGTGGTGCGAAACTTCTATATTTCCTTTAGTGCTACGATAAAGACATCGGCATTGTTTGTTTAAATATGCTATTCCTATGTTTGATTTTGTCTTCATCTTATATAAGTTTACATGTAGAAGCTTTCTTTACGACGTGCAAGGTGCTAGCTGACGATAAGAAATAAGTCATTTTCTCGTCGTGTCTCAGTTGCTCAGCCATAGCAGATTGGCGGTATGTGATAATGGAAAAACGAGCACAATCTATACGCACCCGCTGCGGCGGAATCCGCGGCATCGATATAAAACGGCTGTCGGTGACGACAACGCAGCCCTTGTTCATCGCCGCCTTGCAAAAGTCAAGGTGCGATAACTACTCCGCATTGTACGCGATACTGGGTGCAGGGCTTATTTGACCCTGCTGCTGCTTTGGCCATAGCGTATCAGAGCACTCAGTAGCGATAAGGTCGATTGAAAACGCTAGTGCGCTCTTGCTCGAACTTAGGATTCGTGCCTGAAGACACCGCCATGCCGGATCACGGACAAGGACGGGTGCACCGTTTTCGAGACCATGTTGTCGCCGGCGTCAACTGGCGACCGACGCGGTTCGTGGACGAGGTACCAAATTCACGTGTATGCGGCCTCTGCTGCATGATCCCAAAACGAACGGTGCTGTTGCCATGCGGTCACGCCCTGTGCGAATCTTGCCACGCAGCCAGTCTCGACGGGGGCGTTGGCCAGTGTCCATTGGACCAAGTGCAATTCGAAGAAGCGGAGGGCGTTGGGTACGGATTTCCTACAAGGATAGCGAATACTATGAAGGTGAGCAGGAAAAAATAATTTTTGACATTCTTCTTTCTGGAGGTGCGGGGAGGAATTGGGGACTAGGGGAATTTGGCACTAGCATTGGTTGCGCTACTTCTTATCTACACGCCTAACGATAAGAATGTGCGATTCACTATTGCCGAACCCTAATTTTCTGTCTATCAAAACTCACGCACTTGAACATCACTAGCTCAACTTAGCCTCATGTGAAATATTGTCTTGGACCTCAATATTATTTAACTTTTTTATTGTGATAGATCAAGAAAGGAAAATGCACAGAAAGGCAGTAAATTCATATGTCCGACGTCACACTGACGTTTCGGTATTGTCGTTTCGACGCGACATTTGAAGCGAGATTGCGAAATCGATCCATTTCATGTAGTGATCAATGACCTACTTTCTCTTCAAAAATTATCCTTCCTTCTCTTGAACTTGGCACTAAAACATCAGAAATGAAAGTTGGGTACAAGGCAAAGAGAAATTCACTAGTGATTCTTCTAAACAATAGCTTTGCCTCCAGCATTACTTTTGCTTAAAATTCTTAGTTTAAGACATTATTCCTTAACCGCTACTGCCCACCGTGTTTCTCCTTACAAACCGCCCTATAAGAGCTATCTGGCCCGAACTGGATGAGCGCATTTATTTTAGGAGAAAATAGCAAGCGAAAAGAAGATGGTGGTCTTCACCGAACAACAATCCCGCTCACGCCATAGATGAGTTAGAAGCTGGAAGAACAGTTGAAGTATGGCATATTTTTTCCTCAATTCTGGCTTACCAAACCTACTTTCAGTGTTGGAGTATCTGTATTTCAGTTTAGAACCAAAATTAAATGATTCGCCATTACCTATTGTTGACGCTTGTTGCCTCATAATGCTTAGAGAGCGACAGATATTGCTTGGATGATCTAGAGCATCACTTCCCTGAAGAATTTCGCGTTTACGTTGGTTCGCGCCGGACTTCACGTAAAGATATGTTTTAAATGGTTAGGGTAAGCGAGGCAACGCGCCTTGTGTAAAAACATATAGTCGTCCAAAATTTGTGATGTGTGTTATTTATATATTTTACTTTCTATTAAGGTGTATTGCTGGAACGAAGAGCACGGCTGCGAGTACACGGGGACCATGGATCGTATGCTGCAACACTACGAGAACGAATGCGCATTTCACACCGTGGAATGTTTGCGGTGCGGCGAGGGAGTCCAGCACAGAGACCTGCCAAGGCACTACGTGGCCGGATGCATTGCACGCGTTCCTTCCGCGATCACAGAGTGCCCGTCCTCGGAACCTACAGCACTGCCCCTTGAAAACGTGAACGCTATGAAAAACCTAAAGGCGATGTTGGGCGATCTCATCCACGACCAGCTGATACCAGTGATGCAGAGTCAGTTGAATGAGCTTACAGAACAAGTCAGAAGCCAGGAAACCAGATTCGCTGGGATCACTCGTCAGATCGGAGTATCCGAGCGCAATTTAAAGGGTGACATGGCTCAAATCGCAGCCACGATCTCGTCGGCCGTGTCGCACCAGCAGACGTCTCTGCAAAATCCGGAGGAGGAAGCCAGCACGTCATCGTCGTTGTCGTTGCGCTCGGAAAAGGCACTGGTTCTGCGAAAGTTGGAATACTTAGCCGAGGCGTCGTTCAATGCTCTGGAACAATCGCGGCAAACGTCCCCGATGCCTAATTCCAGCCGTGTCATTGCTTATTGTAGGATTGCCCTCGGTGGTGCTCGGCATTTATATAGTGCGCTGTCAACCACACCCGCGTGGATTAAAAAAATTGGGACCGTGAGTTATGATCTGACCTTGGAAAACTGTGAGGAAATCATTCAGTATCAGGGGGGACTCAGGAAAAAGTTTGCTGAGATTACGGTGTGGCACATGAGAGACACGTTCTTTACGGTTGCCGTCTTGAAGGGCTTAGGTATTTCTGCACCTGCTCTCTTTGTGGAGATCGAGTTTAACGGGATGCTGGTGGACTCTAGGTGTTGGCCGCCTTTTTGGCACGTGAGCGTGTGGGATAATGTAGTGGGCTTGTTTCGTTCCTTGACTTCCCAGGCCACGCCTTGTTTATGCCACCATTACCATAGATCATTGCAACACTTTCACCTCCAGTTTCGTATAGAAATTGCCACGCTCAAAAAGGCGGGTTTCCTCCTAGACGGAAAGATAAATTTCGCTATTCATCTCATCGATAAAGACAGGGACGGTGGTATCAAAGGAGCACCCTAACGTTCGTCCTCGCAGAATGTGTACTGCATGGCGGGATCGTCCTTGCCAGTTCCCATGTGTGTGACATGAGCTTAGCGAACTTTTGATGCCCTTTCTCCTAAATCAAATGGGCTCTGCTAATTTTGTTTTTAATTTGCTATTCTTGTGCTAACTCAAGTACTGCGCGTTGCCTTGTATCTGAAATGCCCAAAAAAAGTTAACGTTCCGAGTGTTCAGGCTTTCGCTTATGATTTCAAACAGTATTTTCGGCAAAGTCATTGTACTCCGTCGTAGATGAGCGGTTTATTAAAAACTCTAATAACACACGTAATCAGACCATGTACTGCAACAGCAGCTCGATTGCTCAGATGTTTGGCGTTTCAGCAGATGAAGTCTTGAACAAGAAATCGCTTGTTTCGATGCTGCTGAGTTGGGATGCGGCTTACACCAGAATAGAATTGATGATGCTTACGAAACTGCGTCCTGACATCAGAGTGGCGGATCCGCGTATTTCTACGGGCACGTCTACCCAAAGACCCGAGCAGACCTAAAAAAACTGCTGATCTTTACGAGAGAACACGTGGCGACTGAAGTATATGAGTTTATTTTCTACTGCTTGCTCGACACTCTGATGAACCGATAAAAACCCTCAGATGGGTCTTTTTTTCGTCGCTGCTTTCTAAGGCCTATAATTGACTTTGGTGCTCTTCTTACGTGTCCTGCGTTAAACTCGCGGTGTCCAATTTTATTTTACTCTTTTTAGTTGCAGCAGTGAAGTATCGACCTCCTGACTACAGAAGCACCTTTGTTTCATTTTCGAAAGATTAGTTAAAGAATCTGTGCAATAACGCCAGTTATTGGAGCTTTGTCTTAACTGTAGTTCGGTGGTGCCGCAGAAAATATGAGGCATTCGGATTAATACTTAACTCCTGCTTGATTCTGCGGAGCACTGAAAAGAATGTACACTCGCGTTTAAGCGTTTCTCCACGGTTGTAATGATACCACCAATTTTTATAATAAAATTCTCGGCCTGTTTCTCATCACATGAAGGGCCGCCCTGGTGTGTCTGGTGGTCTACACAGTAAACAAACGCCATGAAAAGGCAGCAGCAGCAGCAACGTCTTAAAGGCATCAGAATGTTTACGCTAATTTCAATCGTAAGCATCTGTGCGTGTCTAAATACCTTAAGAAACGCGAAAAGCGACAGTTTGCGACTTGCAGGTGGTTGCGGAGCTAAATAAGCGGTGTCGCTTCCTTTGAAATACCTTTCCTATTTCACGTGTAGCGGTAAGCAAACAAGAAATCATGCCACAGTTTTCGTCTTTCGCTCCATACGGGTGAAGCGCTAAAAGAAACCTTCACGCAAGCATTTCAAACTGGCAACACATGCATGAAAGCATTGTGCCTGAGTTTTCCTACCCATCGAAAGCACTAGGGCCCTGTAACAGCCGGTACTCTGTTAGAATCTGTTACAGTTAAGTTTTAGAGCAGTCTGGTGGCTGTTTCATAAGGGATGTGTATTAAACATGTTATCACGTTTTCAACCAGCATTCTTTGCTATATTTCATCATTATTGTGCACAAGACAAGCTGTACTCAGAGATTGCTGCCCCACAGGCTGCGGTACAGCACCACGGCGTCAGCAGCGCACATGTACAAAGGCTCAGCTGACACCCAAGGCTGAGCCGTTATAACGTCAAGAGAGAAACAAAAGTTATGAATAACAGGTTAAAAGGAACACGCATGTAAACCGTTGTCTATTCAAAGGAGATATACGCAAGCCAAATTTTATTTGATAATCTTTTGCCATTACGTTTCAAAGCAAACTCGGAGCTTGGACACACTTTTTTTGATTTCCGACGCTCTTCGTTTGGTGCATTTCATTACCATTTCATTTCAGCCTCGCTGAAAAAAATTGACACTGACTTAGGTATCCTAATGAGAATGAGATTATCAAAGAATTATGAATTCTCGAATTTTTTTTTCTGATACGTGATGTCGTATATTCTCACGTGTCGTTCACATCGCGACCGTAATATGCCCTAGTCGACCTTGCTCAAATTAGTATCAGCCTAAATCCACTTTAATCCACCTTGATTTCATTTCTATGAAGCTTAATTCACCCTAATCCAATTTATTCCACCTTAATCTACCTTTCTTTAATTTGTACCAACCTTAATCCATCTTAATCTACTTTAATGCCCTTTAAACCACCTTAATTGGATTGAATGCATCTCCATGCGGTTTATTTCATCAACATTTACTTTACTGCACTTTAATTCACTTCAGTCTCTTTTAAGTCACTTTGCTAATAATTGTCCTAATCTTAATTCTGTATTTCTACTGGCGTCATACAAGACGCTAATGACGTCACTGATGCTGATGTGTCTTGGTACCACTCGTTGCCTAGAACGCCGGTTTTTCTGCCTCACGGGACATACAATGCTGTCGCAATAGTAATCACGCAAAACATCGCAAACTGAAAGCAGGAATAGGGCACTTCCGTATGCAGTGCTAACCTAACTTGTTATAGATTAAAGTCTTGTTCATATTGCTTTCCTACTTAGGCAGGTAAATGAGGCTGCTATGACTTGCGCACGAGTCCATTGTCACGTGGTGTTTTTCACATTACGCGGGTTTCTCGCTTTTCAGGAAATGTAAACAGGGCCCATTTTTTTAAAAGTCATCGTAGTGGAAATAAACGCGGCAAAGATGAACACAGGACACCACGGGCTTTGCTTTCGTTTATTACGATTCTTTTGACATATTGACAATTAGAGCAAGCGATAGAAATTCGCTAATTTGATTAGTCCAATGGTATGTAAGGGACTAAAGAATCATTGTTGGTTCCTCAGCGTGACTCTAAACAGCGTGCACGCACTTTTTATAAATTGAGGAATAATAACTGTTTCTTTCAAAACTTAGTGCCTCTTGACACGTTCTACATATAATACTCAAAATGAAGGTGTTTCAAATTCATTGATTCATTTCAAATGATCAAAAAAGTTTAGTTTCTCTCGGTGTCCACGGCCGCGCAAGGTGAAATCGCAGTTTTTTGTTTACTTATCGGTCACTGGTTCCGCAAATGTTAAATTCCGGGTAACCTATAAAGTCCCCCCGGCTATTTTCTGTTGTGGCGCGAAGTTTCTATTCGTCTCTACTTATGCATTGAAGCACATATTTCACAGCGCTAAGGGTTCTTTTTAGGCATCTTGTTACAACACCGAAGTTTTTACGAGAACTTCAGTTTGCGTTTAAGTTATTTCTGTGTGGAGGATAAGTAATGCTTGTATTGACAGATGAATGAATGTGGAAACGTTGTTATTTCTTGAAGAGGGAAACAGGGGCCTACGGAATTGTACCTTGCTGCTCGACAGAGTTCCGGTGGCCACTTAGGTTTGCGCATTGAGTTCGAACAAGCTTCCATTGATAAGCAAGATCAACGTGAGATTGGGAAAGACATCTATTGCATGCATGAAAGAAAGAGTTCACTCTGGCAAATAAAGACATATTATGTAGCATTACGTGCCCCAAAACATGATGTTGGGATGAAGCACGCCTTGCAGTGGAGTGCTATGAAATAATTTTTACCGCCTGGAGCATCTTGATGTGCATGTAAATGTTATTTACAATAGCGTCCTTTCATTTCGCTCCCTTCGAAATGCTGTGCCCGCGGCAGAGACGGAATCGGCGATCTTACGATGGTGGGTCACTCCAGAATTTACGACGCCTCGATTGTATGACCTTCAAAAGCCAAACAAGAAAGGAAAAGTTACAGAGAAGGAATTAGAAGTACAGACAATTCACGAAAAGTGTTTAACTCTCAGTTGCGCACTGTTTAAGAACGGTATGGCTTCAAAAATTAACATATTTATGCCAGTGTTTGCTTCACTTCGGCACTCGCGTCATCCTGTGGTGAATTTCGATGTCCTGCCTAAGGTGCTGCTGCAGACAGAGTGAATTAAGACACGGGAAAGTTGGATACACGGCGATGTTGGATACACGGCGGGCTTCGTCCGCTTTCGCCGCATGTTTTCCCCAACGGGAGAGATGGCGTTCAGTAAGAGGTGGCCACAATTGTGTGTTGTAATACTGCCCATTAGAATGCCCATTGAATGAGCATTACGTACGTTAGGCGCGACATTACAACACCTACAGAAAACACGGGCGAGAAAAGCATTTACCTCGTATTTCTTGTCCAGTCTTGGGATTTGGTACCTGATAATTCCATGATCTGTCCGCGAATGCCTGCGTTTAAATCAGACAAGCGAACGTACAGCAATTACACTGGCGGGTAGTCACCACTGACGTCTGTGCAATGTACTGACGTCGCCCCAGCCAGCTTCCGCGCGTCGACGACATATGTAGCGAAGCAACCGCAGACTAACGGAATGTTATTTTTTTTTGCGTAACTGCGCGACCTCCACCGTTCTTAGTGTAATTTCTTCCAACTCTATTTATTTCCCTGTAATTATCAGCCCCTAGGAACATTGCTGATGACATATTTCCCGATGACATGCCACGGCAATTCCGCAGAACATGTCTAGGGACCATGGTTGCCCACTGCGTGAGGCGAATTGTTGCCAGCCTGAAGCCGTCGGCTTACATCCAGATGGCGCTTCCAGCGCTCCCCTTGTTCCTTTCTCTGTGAACCTATGACTTTATGGTCTTACGCAGTGGGTGGACAGTTGAGCTAGTTTCTGTGTTGGCCATGAAGGGTCGCCATTTTTCTGGTTGCCAACAGTATATGAGGACTTTTGTATATTTGCCTCTATCTTGCAACCGACAGATTAATAAATTGATGCATACATGTGCAAAAATCAAATATGATTTCACCCATTTCTTTCTTGGCATCCTACATTTGTGTTTGGTCGCTTCACTTGTTGCGCCTACCGACGGCGCTTTCGCTGTTATCGCTTCGGCTGCGATTCTGCTAGTCTGCTCCGGCCGCTTTCAATGCACGTGCAAATGCGCTCGTGTGATCTGCGGTTAAAGGTCCCATTTTTTCTGTGACCGATAATGTTCCGGTAATCTTGGTAATAGCCGGCCAAGTGCATGAAACTTGTTGCACGGCTGTGTGGAATGGAAAATTTGTTTCTCCGCGAACGAGGGGTAAGCACACTTTTGCTGCAGTATTCATAAGGGAAACAAGCGCAACACTTTTCGAAAGAGCTATAAGACAAAACGAAAAATCATCCCCGGTTTGTTACTACTAGATATAGCTTTTGCTTTGGTACGGCGCATTTTACTGCAGTGTCATAAGAAACTCAAGATAAGTGGTGAACGTTGCTCATGATCCGACGGAGCCTAGATGACGCGTAGACCGAAATTTCACTTCATTACAATTTAGCGGCTTGTTTTCGTTGTGTGTACGAATACAAAACTTGCATATTATTTTTTCGGGTATTTGAATGCTTCCTGTGCAAATTCGTTACGTTGGAGGACATTCCGCTGATCAATTTTTTTGTTGAAGCGTCACCCGCTTATAATGTTGGTAAACACGGCAGAAGCCAAACGAAAATTGAATTACGCAAGAGTCGCCGCTTCCGTTTTCAATAAAAAGAAGCAGTTGGAGCCACCTGTGCGACGACCGAGGTGCGCTTCACCAGTTAACCTGTGCCTAGAAGGAAATAATTTTTTCACCGCTTCTTTGTGCTGTGAATATTTGTTTCGCTTTGAGCTGTTCTTTACTCACGACCACGAGGTATTGTACCAATTTTCCAGGCCTGACAAATGACGAATCTGCGCTCAACGGTGACACCTGAACGGTATCGCGTGGGAGCAGATGTACAACAGGTGCGGCCTCTTCTTGGGCCACGTGACAGAGCGAGTGTAGACCGACCCGGCTAAAACAAGACTGGTGGTTTTGGAGTGGAAGACCGGTCCCTGATCGATAGAGGTATGCTAATCATTAGTGGTTGATAATCGCTCTGATTCTGCAGTTAATTGCTTTCAACAGTGAAAATTGATATACAGCGCACGGAGCTGTTGCGAAGCACGACGAGCGCTGTCTGTTTCGTATCATCCGGTTCCGTATATTGTGCGCATGCCCCAGGGAACAGCGTGCTTCTCAGATTCAGTTTATGAGATGCTCATTTGCTGTGCGCGATGTCCCGGATTATTGACTAGACTAATACCCACGTGACGCGGCAAATGTAATGTAACTTCGAGCCACGGACATTAGTTGAGGTTGAGGCCAGTATCACTGTGCGCTGTCACAACGCGAAAGCTTATATAACTTGAAAATGATGTCAATGAGGATACTAAAGAAAGACAGGCAAGAAGAGCGTTAAACCCGCTTATGTCAAATAAATGTTTCGCTGTGTGCTTACTTACGTTGTAATATGATCCTCCCGTTCACAACATGTTTTTTGATCACTAACTTGTCGACTCAGCTGACCAAGTCAAGCCGAGTCGAAGATCAGGCAAGGAATATGGCGGGAAGCATGACGGGCACGTTCACTACCCTTGCTGTAGAAGAACGAGAATGGTAGTTTGACATCATCGCGGCTATGATGTGCATGTGGGCTCCTAATATGCACATTGTCGGCGCGTGCCAGAGTAAAATGGGCACGTGACATTAATGTCCACTCAGCTATAGTGGCCGCGTCTGATGCTCCATTGTGAGCACGACTGCCAAAGCGAAAGACGGCGGTCAAGTCACTTTTTTCGCAAATGCGCAAGGGGTTGCGCTCGAGGAGTCGTCGGCGTGCAGGCGACTGACAGACGTAGGGACGGACGGACGGGTGGACGGACGAATCAGTGAGCCGTATAAAAAAGGATCGGTTGCCGATCTTAAAGTGCGGGTGCTCGCCACTTTCAAGTGTGTTGGAGCATGCAGTTTCTACTTTGAGTTTTGTTACTGTGTAACTTCAATACGCTGGGACTGGTTTTTTTATAATATTCGAAGGTTGGTTTTGCTGGATAGCAGTTTCATATATCGTAAACGTGGCCGACATTAACTACCACCCTTAACACAACCGAATATCTCGTTCGCTGTAAGGCTCAAAGTCAGCCTGATTAGAGAGACAGTTGGCTAGCTGTATGGCTCGTTGTCTAGCCGGCTCCATGGCTGGCTTCCTGGCTATGCTATATGTAGCGTGGTCGCAAGTTCTGCCTGACGCCCTCTGTGAGTAAAAAATGAGCCGCTCCGTTCGAGTGCAGGCGACGCGTGTATTTGTACTGCAACAAAAATTTAGTACTGATGCAAGCTTTACAAGAGTCCGGAAAGTATAAACATAGTATTTTAGCGAACGCTTCCAGCAAAAATCATTAACCCTGTCAGCTTAAACAACGCAGATCTTCGAACACTGTCACTGGTAACGGATAGCGAAATGATTCGGTGTATACTTACCTTACCTTTGTTGTAGTCTATAAAGCTTCGTGAGTGTAATAGGCGTATTTGTACGGTAATTTGTTTGCGTGTATACTTTAAAAATTGAAATATGTTCTGTGGCATTGCTGCACTTAGGTGCATGCAGCACTAAAAGTATTTTATGTCTATCACTTTTTGCGCAGTTCCTAGACTATCTTTTCCCAAGTTTTGTTAACACTCAAGACGCTATTTCACGCAGCTGTTGGGTTCGAGCAAGCTGGCATTCGCTCGCATCTGAGTGCTGTCGTCAGTGACACTTATACATGACTTGGGGACGCAACTGTCAGAGTACGTTTATACTGCAGGGCATTTACCAAAGCATTCATGAAATGGTGCAAATATTCCTGACATGGCAGGTGCGTTTAACGTCAAGCGTTACATTGAATATAGGCCTGCATGTAATTCCACTTGCACAGTAACACGCCGTTGTCATCTTGGTTATTGAGTATGTGGAAAGTAGGCCCGGGTATGGATGTTGTGATATGTCCAGCTGGGATGATGGTTCAGTTTCGCCCAGGAAAAGGAGTCAACCTAATAAGTTTCCGTCTATTGCTTCAACACATGCACGTGGCATCAACGTATGGCGCTTACATAACGTAACGCAGCAGCTGTTAAAATTACGCGAGGTCATTATGTTAGGTAGTAAGAAAAGGTTGCGTTTACATTAAATTAGCGTCCCGTCCACAGATAGCGACCATTCGTACTATGAACATCAATTTTATAGGTAAATGCAGAATCTTGTACATATCTCGCCAGCCTTTCTTTCACTGTTTTGAGATTATATATTATATATTATATATATTAGACTTAATGGACGATAGCTGATAATAATAGCACGGCGCTGACTAACGTTGATCGTCGGTCTCATCTTGTGCGCAATCGAGGTTCGACGCCTACGACGCCACCTGGCTGTGCTCTCCAACGCGCGTGCGTTGTGAGACGCCTGGCAGCAGTCATGGCGCTGTTCCCTCTGCACAGCCTGAGCCTCCTTCCGTTTTTCGTCGCGACAATACATCGTAACCACGCACAGTAGGAACACCGTCAGAGGAGTTGAAGCGCTACGCTCAACATTGCTATTGCGATCAATGATTCGCCCATCGGGCTAAACTCCTAAATTTCGTTTTGTTCTAGGAAAAAATATCGGCTTTTCTTGTTTAAATATGCTATTTGCAAGTTTGCTTTTGCTATTCTATGATATCAGTTTTCATGTAGAAGCTTTCTTTACGACGTGCCATGTGCTAGCTAACGCTAAGAAATCAGTCTTTTTCTCGCCGTGTCTCAATTGCTTAGCCACGTGGAATAGCGGGATGGCGGTAAATTACCCTTTTCATGCTTATAAACAGAGTTCCCAGAAGACTTCCGGTTAAGACCTCAGGAACAACAAAAGTTACAATAGTCTATAAACTTACAGGACCCTCCAGCTGGCACCAGGTTTGTTCGGAAGTAGGAGTGAATTATATTGAGAAGTGCAAAAAAAAGAAGCCCGTACAGGAGTTCGACGCATGGAGTACGTTCTTTATATCTGAAAACATCAAAAATATGTGCCCACAATATACTATGCGGCAAACTACATCTTCTTTCTTGGCTAATTGGACTCTCGAAAATGGCTGACCGGAAGTTCTTTGGGGTCATGAACGCACTGCTGCCACATCGCGGATGAAAAAGGTCTTGCACCCTGTGCTGCGCAATCCGCAGTAGATGCATAGAAAAGCTGTCGGCGAAGATTACGAAGCACTTGTTCCTCACCGCATTGCAAAGGTCGAGGTACGATAAGTGCTCCGCATTGTACGCGATGTTGGGTGGTGGGCTTATTTTATCTGTCTCTGTTGCTGCTTTGGCCAAACTGTATGAGACCACTCAGTAACGATCGGCTCGGTTGAAAACGCCCCTCCGCTCTTGTGCGAGCGTAGTATTCGTGCCTGAAGGCACCGCCATGCCGGATCACGGACGGAGACGGGTGCACCTTTTTCGCGACCACGTCGTCGCCGGCGTCAACTGGCGACCGACGCGGTTCGTCGACGCGGTTCCCAGTTCATGTGCATGCGGCCTCTGCCGCATCATCCCAAAACAGATGGTGGTGTTGCCGTGCGGTCACGCTCTGTGCCAATCATGCCACGCAGCCAGTCTGGAAGGGGGCGTTGGACAGTGTCCATTGGATCAAGAGCAATTCGAGGAAGCGGAGTGCCTCGGTTATGAATTCCCTACAAGGATAGCAAATACTTTTAAGGTGAGCAGGAAGAAAACAATTTTTGATGTTCTCTTTATTTTTTTTTTTGGAGGGGCGAGGGTGAGCAGGGGAATTCAACGATAGCGTTTGTTGCGCTACTTCTTATCAGCATGACTAACGATAAGAGTGTGCGATTTAGTATTGCCGAACTTTATTGTATTAATTTATCCTCGCCAAATTTTCCTTTCTATGTCTTAAAACTCACGCACCAGAACGACACTAGCCCAATG
Organism: Dermacentor andersoni; assembly: GCF_023375885.2. Taxonomy (NCBI): domain Eukaryota; kingdom Metazoa; phylum Arthropoda; class Arachnida; order Ixodida; family Ixodidae; genus Dermacentor; species Dermacentor andersoni. The sequence goes on along the minus strand of NC_092822.1, from coordinate 34,335,503 downwards.
TAACCTCATGTGAAATATTGTGTTGGACCTCAATATTTCTTCATTTTTTAGTGTGATACATCAAGAAAGGAAAATGCAAAAAAGGCAATAAATTTATATGTCCGACCTCACATTGGCGTTTCGACATTGTCGTTTCGACGCGACATTTGAAGTGAGATTGCGAAATCGGTCTATTTCATGTCGTGGTCAATGGCCACTTTCTCTTAAAACACTATTCTTCCTTCTCTCGCAAAACGCAGTAACACATCAGAAATGAAAGCCGGGTACATGGGAAAGGGAAATTCAGTAGAGATTCTTCTCAACAATAGCTTTGCTTCCAGCATTGCTTTTGTTTCAAATTCATACTTCAGTACATTATTCCTGAGCAGCTGCCACCCACCGTGTTTCCCCCTATACCAACAGCTCTATAAAAGCTATCTGACCCATACTGAGTGAGCGCAATTATTTTGCGAGTAAGCTAGCAAGTTAGAAGCAGATGGTGGTCTTCACCGCACAACAATGCTGCTTTCGCCGTAGATGAGTTTTAAGCTGGAAGAACAGTTGAAGTATGGCATATTTTTTCGTCGATTCTGGATTACCAAACTTGTTTTTCGCGTTGGAGTATCTGTATATTTGCTTAGGGGCCCAATTAAGTGATTCACCGTAACGTACTCTTCATGTTTGCTGCCTGTTAATGTTTAGACAAATAGAGATACTGCTATGTTGATCTGGAGGATTACTTCGCTATAGAATTTCGCGTGTCCGTTGGTTCGCACCGGACTTCGCGTAATGGTACGTTTTAAATGGTAGGGAGAGCGAAGCAACGCACCTTTAGTAAAAATATTTTTTCGTCCAAAAATGGTGATGTGTGTCTGTTATTTATTTCATTTTCAATTAAGGTACACTGCTGGAACGAAGAGCACGGCTGCGAGTACACGGGCACCATGGACCGCATGCTGGAACACTACGAGAACGAGTGCACATTTCACACCGTGGAGTGTTTGCGATGCGGCGAAGGAGTCCAACACAGAGAACTGCCAGCGCACTACGTGGCCGGATGCACTGCACGTGTTTCTGGCGGGATCAGAGAGTGCGCGTCCTCGGAACGTACAGCATTGACCCTTGAAGACGTCAATGCTGCCCTTGAAGACCTAAAGGCGTTGTTGGGGGATGCCAACCATGACCGGCTGCTGCCAGTGATCCAGAGTCAGTTGAATGAGCTCACAGAACAAGTCCGAAACCAGGGAGCCAGATTCGCTCTGATTACTCGTGCGCTTGGAGCATCTGAGCACACTCTGGAAAGTGAGATTCCGCTGGAAAACAGGCCGGAGGAGGCCAGCACGTCATCGTCGCTGTCATTGCGCTCGGAAAAGGCGCTGATACTTCGAAAGTTGGAACACTTCACCAATCTGTCAGTCATTGCTCTGGAACGCTCACGGCAAACTTTGCCGCAGCCTGATTCCATAGGCGTCATCGCTCATTGTGAGCCTTCGTACAGTGGCGTTCGCCATTTTACCAGTGCTCTGTCAACGACACCCGCGCGGATTAAAGAAATTTGGAGCTTGGGTTATGTTCTGACCCTGGAAAACTGTTACGAACTCGATCGCTGGGAGGGACCCATGACAAAGTTTGCCCAGATTACGATGTGGCACATGAGGGACACTTACTTTACGCTTGCGGTCTGGAAGAACTGCAATACTTCTGATCTCATACTGAAGATCAAGTTTTGCGGGGTACTGGAGGAATCTAGGTGTCTGCCTCCTATTTGGCGCGTGAAGGTGTGCGATATTGTCGGCGTTAGGAGTCGTTTGTTGACTTCCTTTAATGAGCCTTGTGACTGCGGGCATGATGAAACCTCATTAGTACACTTTCACCTCGGCTTCAGGAAAGACATTCATTCACTGAAAAATGATGGTTTTCTTCGAGACGGAAAGATGAGGTTCAAGATCGAGCTCACACATAGAGAAATGAGTGGTGGGGTGAGTGGAGCACCTAATTATCTCCATCACTGAATGTGTACTGTACTGCTGAATGCTCCTTGCCACTTTCCGTGTGCGTGACGCGTGATTACCGAATTTTTTGTTGTGTTTTCTGTTAAATAATATTAGCGCCGCTTAATTTCCTCCTTAGAAATTTTCTATGATTTGTAATCGTACGTCAACCTACTGTTTTAATACATTACTGGCTGTTCATCTTGTTGCTTAGTTGTTGTGCTCCTACAGTTTGTGCTCCTTATTAGTGTGCTCCTTTTGTATTTATCCTGCACTTTCGATCCCTTTGGGGTCCGCCTCGAGAGTGTTATCTCTATTACTACCGCGCGTCTCCCTAAGCGAATGATTTCAAGGCAACGTTCCTGTTTGATACTACGCTGTAGTACTGCTTGTTGCCCTGTATCCGATATGCACTGACGAAGTTAACGCAAGGACAACTCAGATCTTCGCTAATGTTGTTAAACCTAAGTTTAGGCAAGCTATTTGTACTCCGCCATCGATCACACGAAATCAGACCATGTACGTTTACAGCACCTGGATAGGTCAGATAATTGCTGTTGTGTGGAGATAACGTCTTCAACACGCGATGTCTTGTTTTGATACTTCTGGATTGATGTGCTGCTTGTACCAGAATGGAGTTGATGATGATGACGAACCTACGTCTTGATATGAGAGCTTGTGATCTTCACAATTTTACGGACACGTCTGCTCGAAGCCGCGACAACACCTAAAGAACTGCTGGTGTTTACGAGAAAGCAACTGTACACTGAAGACAAAAGCATGAGTTTTTTTTCCATCCTGGTTGTGAGTGCGATGAACCGATAAACATGCTGAAGCGTGTGTTCGTTCCTTCGTGCTTGTCCTGCGTTAAAAAAGCGATGCCCAATTTTATTCTACCGCTTCGTGTTACTGCACTTACCCCTCGCCGTAAAGACTACAGAAAACTTGTTTGTGTTTTTTTTTTACCTTCGAAAGCAATAGTTGGCGAATCAGTGAAATAACGCCAATTTTTCGGGCTTTGTCCCAACTGTAGTGCGGCTACAAGGCGGAAAATTTCAGCCATACGAATTAATTCTTAACGCTCGCTTGCTTCTACATGGTACAGAAAGGAGCGCACACAGGAATTTTAGCTTTTTCGACTGTTAAAATGATACCGTGTATTTTGATAACCAAATTATTAGTTTGTGGCCTACAGGGCAAGGAAACACCATGAAAAGCAGCCGCAGCAAACAAGCAAAACAAGCAATCAAGCAAGGAAAGCAAAGCAAAGCAAAGCAAGTGGCGTCGGTGGCAGGAGCAGCCATTATGTCAAACAAGTTTTCCGACACTTGAGGGGCACGTTCACACCCTCCTACAATGGAAAACGCGTGCGTTGTGTGCGTGCGTGTGACAGGTGTGCGTGCTTGCGTGTGTGTGTGTGCGTGTGTGTTTGTGTGTCGGTTGTTCTAACTTGACAGTTATGGCAACCGATAACAATTCACTAATTTCTTTCAATTGTTTTCCACATACTCAAGAATTAATGTTGGTTTCTCAACAAGGCTGTTAACAGCATGCACGTACTTTTCCTTACTTGCGCTATAATCGATGTTTTTTTGAAGCTAGGTATATGCCGCCTCCATTTATAATAAAAAAAATGAAGATATTTCACATGCTCTGATTCATTTCACACGCTGTAAAATGTTGAATTTCTCTCTTAATCCACATCCGCGGAAGCTGAAAGCGCAGTTTTATTTAAATAATTGTTTATCCACAGCTGGTTGAGCAGGGGTGAAATTCTGGGAATGTTCTCACAAAGTTAGCTGCAGTGGCGCAAAATTTTTATTTACTCCTTGTTTATATGTTGAAGTGCATAGCTGGCTGCTCAAGGTTGGTTTTTCAGATGTGGTGCTTTAGCACCTAAGGTTCTCCGAGAACTTAGGTTTACATTTACCTTCTACAGCGTAAGCTTTTATGGGCTCATTCCAATAGCCGTTTCGGTCGACGAGGGTGTCCGCCACCGCTGCCGGTCCCGTCCGTAGCATCTATCGCCGGGTATAAGAGAGAAAATACCAATTTCCCGCCGGGACCGAACCCGGACCCGATGCGCGGGAGTCATACCTTGTCTTGTGTCCTCAATAATGGCGCGTTCCCACTATGGGAGATTGGCCAAGAAGTAGGCGGTTTTCCGTACGGTTAGAAGTAGACAGCAACTAGATTTGAATAGGGGAGCGTGGGGCGACAGAACTGTATTTTAGAAGTGCAGTGAAAATAATGTTGAGAATTTTGATAAAATAGGTCAACGTAAAGAAATGAAATAATAGAAATTATGGATAATTTTAGAAATTCAGCAAGGTACTCTTTTTGTCTCTATAATAAAATTGTAAACGGCAAGGAAAGCATCCCTGTGTCTGGATCCCAGTGAAGTCGCCCCAAAAGAAAGAATGCTTGGCGAGGTTAGCGATGGGCCAAGTTTGGTAAATGAGTATTATAACAGTTTTCTTTGTCTTAGAAAGCGGTGACACGAGAGGAAAGAATGTTCGATAGTTTCAGGTGCACTGCAAAAAGAACACAGAGGGGACATAGCGAGACCAGACCTGTGTAAGTAAAAATCTAAAGGAGGTATACTACATCTCAATTTCGCAAAAGAAAGTTCCAATTGCATTAGTGCTACATGGGAAGACAAGATGGTGGAATTCAGAAGATGGTGTTAGCATGAATATTGCAGAGTTTTGAGAAATAGCGAAATTTCTGTACCTAGCTGTGGTGACATGAGCTGATATCGGCAAAACAGATATGATAGGGCCGTTCAAGGTTGCTCGTGCGAGTGAATCAGCCATTTCATTCAAGTGCAACCCATGATGTCCCGGTACCCAAAGCAAACATACTTTTCGTAAGTACGGAGGTACCATCGAACGAAATGTTCTTTGAATTGCTTAATTTAAAGATGCAGTTAGTGCTGTGCATACAGATAGCGAGTCGGTCAGAATAACAGCTAATGGGTCATTTTGGGGGAGTTTTCGTAGTGCTAATATAATCACTAACAATTCTGCCTGAAATATAGGTGTGAAGTCGGGAATGCGAAGGGAGTAAGACCATTGAAGAGATTGAGTGCAGATCCCCACTCCTGCCTTCTCATTGCACGCAGAAGCGTCAATAGCTATTACAATGTCACTGGTTAGCTGGTGTAAGATATTATTTAAATGTCGCCTTGTTAATGCTTTAGCATGATTTGGAAATATGTCCTCGAGCTCAGTTTTGAGGTCTGTTAAGGAATCATTTGAATGGTAAACTTGGCGAATGGACACATACAATTTTTGTAACTGTGCTTGTAGGAATATTATCTGAGGACTGTGGAATCTCGACCACGATGCTTCAAGAAACTAAGACAGTTCAGTGATAAATGCATATTGTTTAGGTCTCTTTAAATAGTCATATTTTTTTTAAATGTCTGAACCTTAAGTATGCAGAATCTCCAGTCTAGGGTGGGTATATGAGCTTCCTTTACGTAAAACAGCGTTGGCAACAAATCTAGGTAGCCCAGGCATGACCGCAGAGCTTCTATTTCTAAAAGTATGAGAAGTTTAATTTTGTCGGCGGGGCCACCGGAAGATATTACACGGCCGAATTCCAATATTGGCCGAACATACGTTTTATAGATCATCAGTAAGGTATCCCTGCGTAGTGCAGAGCGACGGTGGCTAAACCGGCGGTGCATAGCTACGGCTCGTTATGCCTTTGTTTTAAAATGTTCAGTGTGACTGCGCCAGGCGAGTTTTCCATCGTAAATGACACCAAGGTACTTGACTTTGCCAAATGATTTCCTGCAGGTATTGTAAATATATATGCCCCTGTGCAGTTAATGGGAATACTAATACCGCACTTTTCCTAATATTTAACGACATACATATCCCCTCTAGCCATGTCTCCAGCATTCCTAAGTAATTCTGCAACGACTGTTGTAGTGAATGTATATTATTTGTAGACGTAAAAAATGCGATATCGTCCGCGTAAACATAAACATGTACTTCCGGAAGCAAAGGAATTGTGCTTAGCAAAGTGTTAAATAATATAAGGGAAAGAGCGGAACCCTGTGGTACGCCTATTGTCTGCTTGTGCTTGTACGTCGAAATACCGTGTTGGTAACAATAAAACTCTCTATCTCTTATAAATTCATAGATCAAGGTGTTTATATATTTTGGGAAATTCGTACACCGGATTTTATCGAATAGACTACAACGTTCTACAGAGTCGTATGCTTTTGATACATCTAGCGTCACCAAAGCTGCGTACTCTCGTTTCCGGCGAGCAAGTTTAATGCGGCTCTCTAAATCTACATGGACGCACCATATGGAGTGGCCGGGACAAAATCCAATCTGGCAAGGACTGAGAAGGGTATCATCCTGCATAAAGCTTGTTATAGAGCCGTGAAGAACCCTTTCTAATGATTTGACGACATTGGAAGTAAGATAAATTGTTCCTATGTTGTCCAAGTCAAGTCTAGCTGATTTTTTCTTTAATAGTGGAATAAGTTCAGCTATCTCCACTCTCTTGGAACCCATGCATTCTGGAGAGAGAAATTTATTTTGTTTAGGAGGTCCTGAGGCGCATAATCAAATAAAACTTTTAGCATTCCTGTTGGGATTCCATTTGGACCTGGGGCTGACGGCGGTAACGAACTGATACTGCCTTCAAGCTCTGTCGCTGTTACTGTTTCAAAGTCATCTCCCAATCGAGGTTTCAAAGAAAATTGCCGTTAGGCCATTATGTTTCCATTATTTGTTGACTACATTATTTGTTATGTTACCATAATAATGTTGACCATTATTATGGTCGCGCAACTCCTTGAGCAATTTTCTCAAGTGATTCCGATACTTCTTTTGTTGATATAACCACAGAATAGACATTCACGGGTGCCGGTATAACTTTACGAGATCGAAGAAATTTAAACAGGGCCTTTTTATTGCAAGAATTCGAAAGGTATGTCTAGTGCTTCGCATCATAATCCTCCTTAGCTTTTGAGACTGTTCATTTAAATCTAGTCGCTATATATGTTTAATCAGTCCTATTTAACAGGACTTTGGTTGTATAAAAGTTCTTTCTAGGCAGCTTTTTTTACGTCTAAAATCTCGCTCGCAGTCAGAATTCCACCAGTGACAATATGATCCACCCTTAGTAGATTGCACAACATACTGAGCTTTTTTGTTGACTGTTTTAGAATTGAACATAGTCTCATTGCTTTAATATCCCTCTCCATGCCCTCCTGAGCTTGTAAAGATGACTTTAACGCATTTTTAAAATTTTCGTAATTAATAAAAATGTGCACATTACCATCTAAACTAGTTAACGGGGTAAGCAGTTCAAAAATTATAGGGAGGTGATCACTGTTAGTTCCGGAGTCTACAGTCTTCCAGAAAGTGACAGACATGCTCGAGGTAGCGAACGTTAGGTCTAGGGCAGATCGCCACTGACCCGGAACGAAAGTATGTGCTCTCGAATTTAAGCAAGAGAAATAATTCGTTAAGACCCAATCCCACAAGCGTTTGCCACAAGTGTCCGCTCGGAAACGAATATCTTGCAACACCAGCGGGGAAGTACTTGTTAATTATAGAAAATGGTGTGCAACCAGGAAGTATTATATCCAGTGCTAAGATTTAAAGTCTGGGAACATTATCTGCTATGTTATAGTAGCTCCATGGCAGATTTTTGATGAGGCAAACAAAACTAAACCACCGCCTCGGGATAGGCGATCCAACCGAAAACATCGAAACTTTTTTAGATGAAAAGTCTGACCAGCAACAAGCCGAGTTTCCTGTAAAATAATAATGTCTGGAGAATATTTAGAAATAAGATAACAAATCTGTTGCAGTGGAAAGTATGGAACGACAGTTACATTGAATTAATGTTAAGGTTCCTATGGTGAATAAATCCGAGCAGCAGAGACTGCTTGGTCTAAAACGCTCGCTTTTAAGAAGTCTTTCTTAGTCGGAATCTCTCTAACCTACTTTATTGCCTTGGAGTTCGTGGGAGAGCTAGGTTTCTTCTCTGTCGGTGATCTTGTTCGTTTAAGAGATCGGGGGTCCATATGTACATCTTGATTTTCCATCCAATCTGTGTCGGAGAGACAGATTTCGTCGACTTTCTCAGAAGTTGATGGCTTTGGTGAATCGTTATTTGTGAATGGCTGCGCGGTCAATATTTCACTTGGTGTACTCCGTGGTAGACCCGACAGCGGATCCTCAATATTGGCTTTATTAGTTAGTTGAAGCCGTGGAGCTAGTGGTGAGGACAGCACCTGAACATGGGAGTCGGTGAGACTTGTCATAATGCGCTCCATTGCTTTTTCCAGCGCCTTTTCTATGGAAGCTGCCAAAGCCTCAGAGATCGAGTTTTCCATACACAGTGTTTGACGGGCCGCTATACCAGCATAGCCCTGAGTCCTGCTCTGAATTTCTCCAATGGCCTCATGACGAGGGCATCGACATCTATAAAGTATTTCAAGGATTTGTGCTTATTTTGACCTTGCAGGGCAATTAGGCTCATCTGTGGGGTGGTGGCCACTGCAAAGGCAGCAGGACTCATTTCGCGAAGAACAGTCATTTGATTGATGGCCTTCTCCACAAGTTCGGCATCGTGTGTTGGACCTGCAGCCTTTTATGGAGTGCCCGAACCGCCAGCACTTTAGGCAATGAAGGACACGAGTGATAGAGGCACAACTTGGTGTATAAGTGGTCATGCCTTGATTTCCGATGGGCGGTTCATTCCAGGAAAATTAGCAATGACTGTTTGTGTGGGGGTTTGCGCTTATTATCAACGACACGGCTGCAACGATACACAGTAATCACGCCTGCCGCTGAAAACATTTCCGAAATTTCTGCCGGACATAGACTTATGTTGACACCAAGGACTATGCCTTTGGTACATGCCTAAGGTGATGAGGAAGGAAACTGCTCACCGAATGTGTCGCGAAAACATCGCACTTCAGTAAGTCTTGAACACAAGCCTGGTCTGAAGAGCAGCAAAGAACGCCCCTTGGGCCAAACTGTCGAACTTCGGTGATTTGTTGAAAATTGGCCGAGGCTATCCGGAGTTCGGTTTGAATTGCTTCAGGATTCTTCATGCGAATGACTCCGCCATCACTCGGAACCAAAGCCACAGTTACGCTGCTCGTCCCATTGCGTAAGAAAAGCTAGGAACAGTTAGGAACAGTTAGGAACAGAAGCCTACCAGGAGGAAGCCTCCTGGCCTGGCGATGAGAGTGACATTGGAAAGAAATAGGAAATTACTCTGGAAGGTTATCCGATATTGAAACAAATGTTCAAAAGCAATTAATTAAAAGACACAGATTAAAAGAAAACCGCCAACTACTACCAGAACCAGTGTTCGGGAGCTCAGGAACCAGGCCACGTCAGCGCAGCTGTTCGCGGGAGTCAGCTACTCTATCATTGAGCCGCGCAACACTTCTTTTTTCTTTCGTAGTACTTATCTCGCTAGCTTACAGTGGAAAACTTACCTATAAACGCGCCCTAACGCGCGAGGGCGCGTTATGATACGCGATGTTATGACACTCGATGTGACATGCGCGCCGCGTAGAGTTGACACGTACGTTCTCATTCTCAGGCATTCTGGGGCTCATTTTCAACGTCGTTGTGCCGCATATATCACCGTTCTTCCGTTCTTCCATGTACGGTCGTAGAGAAGGCACACGAAACTGTATATGTAACTGTCCCACCAGTTCAAGGCCAGGGAGTAGTCGACATCCTATTTGCCCTCTTTTATCACTTCGATAAAAACATTGTACATAATTCATTACAGTTACTTGCTTGGTGTTCTCTTGGCCAACTGTTGCCCAGGTAGCGCGGACGTGTAAACTACGGCTTCCAAATTGCAATTTGCCCCAGTCAGTGGGAGGTTTGGCTTGCTAGTGAACACCGACGGATCCGGAGGGCGCTTCTCGATCGAGTCCAGCGAGCAGTGGAGCCCGGGACTGAGGGGCCCACCCACTACCTGAAACTTCTAACAGAAACATACCATTGCTTGGCAATGTACGTACCAGTACAACGTATGTGTTTTCGCAATGGCAATTTGTAACGCGGGCCGTTCCTGGAAACAGTGCATTCAGAGGTGCGGGAGCTGCCTGTCGACTTTGATAGTGCTATCGCATCACTGTCACTTGTTTGCGGCACAGGGACCTAGATTCTTTGCCTCTCTATTAGGGTCGGTATCAGGGCCTTTATCAGGCCCTTTATCCGTGTTCAGGCGAGCGGAAATTGCGGGGGGGGGGGCTTCCCGCAAAGTTGTTGTGCTCGAGCAACGTTGCGTTCACTCGCATCGGAGTACTGTGATGAGCTACATTTGTGTATAAGGTGTGGCCGCAAATGTCAAAGGATGTTCATGCTCAAGGACATTTACCAGCGCACTCGGGAAGTGGTAAAAATGGTCCGCATTTTGATGGGATTGTAAGCGCTCTAAGCGTCAAGCTTTACATTGCCCAAACCCTTATTGTTAATTAATTATTTATTTATTTACTTATTACAAATACTTTCAAAGCCCGAGGGCATTACAGAAAGGAGTGGTTAATACATATATAAGTGTGCAATATTACAATTTATGAAAATTCAAGTTAACAAAAGAAGTAATCTTCAATGGCACTTCTGAACTTAGTGTCGATAATGGAAGCGATGGATGCGGGAAGGTGGTTCCATTCTGCGCTGGTTTTGAGAATGAAAGAAGAATTATATAAGTTGGTTCGGCAAAATGGCACACCAACCTGGAACTTATGGTCCACACGCGAAGAAATTTGTGTCGGTTAAAGAAAAAGATAGCTTTTTAACACTTCATTTTGATGATAGATATTGTGAAAGAGGCAGAGACGAAGAAATTTACGACGTAAGGACAGATCAGGCAGGTTTAGTATGTTCTTCATAGTGGATACAGAAGCGCAGCAGGAATAATTTGATAAAATAAACCGGGCTGCACGATTTTGAACAGATTCAAGGGAAGCGATTATTATGGATTGACTGGGGTCCCAGATGCTGGATGCATATTCTAGTTTTGGACAGACTAAAGTTTAATAAAGAATGAATTTTAAGGAAGATGGTACTTTGGAAAAGGTACGGCGCAAGTAGCCAAGAGTGCGGTTAGCATTGCGGGTAACGTAATCAACGTGCATGTTCCAGGATAGGTCGTTAGTAATATTATTGCCAATGTATTTGTAGGAGTTAACGGGATTCAAGGGGGCCCCTTTTAGGTAATAACTGTGGTTTGTGCTGTGAGGGCGCCGGCTTATTCTCATTGTTTTACATTTATAAAGTTTAAGTGCATAAGCCATTTGTCACACCATAGAGATAATTGATCGAGATCTTTTTGGATATTTAGTGAATCAGATAAATTTGTTATTTTGTTGTAAATTACGCAGTCATCTGCAAAAAGCTTAATTGATGAAAAAACAATACTGTCCGCAAGATCATTTATATATACAAGAAACAACAAAGGGCCCAGTACAGACCCCTGTGGTACCCCGGACGTAACAGAAGAAAGAGCAGAAGAATAATCGTTAGCAGTTACATATTGAGCACGGTTTCAAAGAAAGCATTTATTCCAGTTAAATACACTAGTGTCGATATTAGGTTTAGTAAGCTTGAAAAGGAGTAAGTCATGAGGTACTGAGTCAAATGCCTTTGCGAAATCGAGAAAAATGCAGTCTATATCGAAACCGAGGTCAGTAGCTCTAAATAGATCATTAGTAAACGTTAGTAGTTGGGTCTCACACGAAAGCATTTTCCTAAATCCATGTTGAGAATTATTAAAAAAAGAATTGTTCTCCAAAAATTCAATTAGCTGCGAATGTATGATGTGTTCTATCATTTTGCATGGTATGCTAGTCAGTGAGATCGGACGATAGTTATCTGCTGAATTCCATTTGCACCGTAACAGCGACCTTCATCTTGGCTGTTGAGAGTGCGGAAAGACTGCTAGAGTACGGATATAGTAACCGTATAATGTAGTAAACGTAAAGTGTGGATACTGACGTAGGCCCCTGCGGCCGACATTGGCTCTCAGGGCAGCTAGTGGAATCGGCTAAACCCGCCAGCCTCCCAGACCGCTGCCGCACGCCGCCGAATCTCGGAGGCCATGATTTCATTTTTGTTTCTCTTAATTTTTTCTGTGTGACCACTAACGCTGCATGTATTGCAGCGTTAGTGCAATACATGCAGATACGGATTGAATCTTCTCGGTCGCGGTTTGTTCCTTTGCGCAAGCTTTGGGAGCCAATGGAGGTCGAGAATTTCGATCCGGATCGTGCTTCATATCGATCGTAAGTGGTCGTGTGACATCAGTACGTATAATGGAGAATAGCCGGAGTTTAATGGCTTGATGCCAACAAACTTCGTACATGGATAACAACACACACAAGACGAGTTGTAAGTACCCCAATAATGAAAACGAGAACCTACACAGACTAGCCAGCAAATAATTTACTCAGAATGGGATTGTTTTCAGACGAATAAGTATGATGCTTTTTCGTGCTTCTATGAAGCAAGGCGATTCAAGGTAGCTAAATTATGTTAATGGTTGCGTGCCATAATAAAGTGGCTACATAAACAATTGGGCACGCACCAACATCCTTATCTTTAATGTGTAATCCAGTAAGTCCCTCATTAGGCAGCTGCAACATACTGGCATCTCAGCCAATTAAGCACTGCGACTGTGTTGGGGTCTTCAGCTGCTGTCTTGGAAGCGTTGCAATCGTCTTCTGATACTAAGAAATGTGCCCTTGAATATGCATGATTTCCTTTGGTGCTGGTGTGTATATTGAGGAAGGAATAGTAGAGATTCCTGCAATACGTGGAAGGACAGAGGCAGACGGTGAGCGATACTGGAGCAATCAAAGCTTTTGAATGGAGATGCTAAGTTCCTTCGCGTAATGCATACTTTTCTGATCTAACACAGCGACTGAGTCTGGTGTTAATGTATGTCATCAAAAAGAATGGCTGTCAAGGACGCGCTGTTATAAATGCTGAGAAACAAGATAAGGTGCAAGCTTGGGCGAGTTGGGGACTCAATATCGATATGTTGGTGACTCAATATCGACAATATCGACACAATGTTAAGCGGTAACACAAGCTTACATTTACATTAAGTTAGCGTCCCGCCCACTCATTGCCAAAGTTCGTATTATCAACATCAATTTTATATGTGAATGCACAATGTTGTAAATATCTCGTTAGGCTTATTCACAACATTTTGAGATTATAGATTATGTATTATAGATATTACAAATAATGGACGCTGGCTGATAATAATAACACGGCGCTGACTAACATTGATGGTTTATCGTCGGTCTCATCTCGTGCGCAATCGAGGTTCGACGTCTACGACGCCACGTGGCTGTGCTCTTCATCCCGCGTGCGTTGTGAGACGCCTGGCAGCTGTCAGGGCGCTGTTTCCTCTACACAGCTGGATCGTCGTTGCGTGATGCGTCGCAACAATATATCGTAACCACATGCAGTAAGAACATCAGCCGAGGAGTTGAAGCGCTACACTAAACCTTGATATTGCGGTCAATGATTTGCCCGTCGGCCTAAACTTCTAAATTTCGTTGTGTTCTAAGATAAAGGCATCTGCATTGTTCATTTGTTTCACTCCGGCTGCGAGACCTTCGATTCCCCCATGGTACCTCGCTCAGCCTAAAATCAACCTCACAATACCTGGTATCTCGAAAAAAGCTGATCTGTCATCGCCAGCCCTTAGATAGCTCACGCTACTGCATTTGTACGAAAACTACCGTGATTCTACGCATATTTACACTGATGGATCTGTCCTTCCAAGCAGCTCCGCGGCGGCAATCGTCATACCAGTGAAAGCTACAACAATCAAATTTGAGACGATCCACGCGACAACGTCGACGGCAGCAGAGCTCGCAGCGCTCTTTACTGCCCTTCGTCACATTGGTGAGGAACCACCACACAAGTGGACAATATTCTGTGATTCGAAGGCGGCACTGCCGTCTCTACTGTCACCTTTACGACGCGGACCGCACGAACAACTAATATTCCATATTACAAAGACGTTACACCATATAAGTGATGCAGGCCATGAAATAACCTTCCAGTGGCTTCCAAGTCACTGCGGGATTATCGGCAATGAACGGGCGGATCACGCTGCCCGCTCAGCCCATACTGAGGAGCGCCACGTCCCAATTCCTCTTTCTAGAACTGACGCGGCACGGAAGCTCCGCCTACTTGCTCGGCAGTGCACCGCGTCGCAATGGAATGAGCCATATTTAAGGAACACGCGACTGTACTCACTTGATCCCGCACTAAGTCTTCGAGCGCCATCACAGCTTCGCCGTAGAGACGCCACGCTTTTATATCGACTTTGGTTGGGCGTAGCCTTTACTAAAGCTTATGCATTCCGCATAGGGATGACCGACAGCCCAACCTGTGACCACTGCGGCCATGAAGAATCAATTGGCCATATTTTGCTTGCCTGCCCGCAGTACAGTACACAGAGGGCATGCCTTCGCCACGAGCTTGACCAACTGGACGACCAACCGCTATCCGAAAAAAGAATTCTACAACATCGAAAGGATCTACCATCACAGAAGAAGGACGTACAAGCGCTATTGCGCTTTTTATGATCTACCGGCCTGTGTGAACGACTTTAACTGGAACGCCTTTTGTGTGTGTGCCTCCGTGTGTGCGTGTGTCTTTACCCCTATTTTTTTTGCGTTTTCCTCTCTGTCATCTTTCTAACCCCTATCCCCCACCTCAGTGTCGGGTAGCAAACCGGAGACTCATATCTGGTTAACCTCCCTGCCTTTCCTCTTCATTCTCTCTCTCTCTAAATATGCTATTCGTATGTTTGTTTCCGCCTTTGCCTGATATCATTTTCCATGGAGAAGCTTTCTTTACGACGTGCAATATGCTCGCTGACGATAAGAAGTCACTCATTTTCTCGTCGTGTCTCAGTTGCTTCGCCATAGGGAATATCGGGATGGACGTAAGTGATAGCAGAAAAACGAGCACAATCTTTATGCAACCGCTGCGGCGGAATCCGCGGTATATAGAAGCAACTACTGCCGGCGACGATAACGAAGCACTTGTTCCTCGCCGCGTTGCAAAGGTCAGGTATGAGATAAGTACTCGGCATTGTACGCGACATTGGGTGCAGGACTCATTTGATCTTTCCTTGTTGCTGCTCCGGCCAAACTGCGTGAGACCACACAGTAGCGATAAGCTCGATTGAAAACGGCACTGCTCTCGTGTTCGAGCATAGGATTCGTGCCTGAAGACACCACCATGCCGGATAACGGACAGGGACGGGTGCACCGTTTTCGCGACCACGTCGTCGCCGGCGTCAACTGGCGACCGACGCGGTTCGCCGACGAGGTGCCGAATTCACATGTGTGCGGCCTCTGCCGCATGATTCCAAACCGGATGGTGTTGTTGCCCTGCGGTCACGCTTTGTGCCAATCTTGCCAGGTCGCCAGTCTCGAAGGCGACGTTGGACAGTGTCCACTGGATGAAGTGAAATTCGAAGAGGCTGAGTGCGTCGGTTCTGAATTATCTGCAAGGACAGCAAATACGTTGAAGGTGAGCAGGAAGAAAACAATTTTTGATGTTCTTTTTTGGCAGGGGGCGGCGGGAGGAGGGGTCTTCGACATTAGCATTTGTTGCGCTACTTGCTATCTGCATGCGTAACGAGAAGAGTGCCCGATTTACTACTAGCAACCTTTTATCTAAAAATTTATCCTGGCTAAATTTTCTTTTCTATGCCGATCAAAACACACGCACAACAACACTAGCTCAATGTAGCCTCATGGGAAATATTGTGTTGGACCCTAATTCTTCACTTTTATAGTGTGATAGATGAAGAAAGGAAAATTCAAAAGGCAGTAAATTGATATGTCTCATCTCACACGAACGTTTCAGCATTCTTGCTTCGACGCGACATTTGAAGCAAGATTGCGAAATAGGTCCATTTCATGAAGTGATCAATGACCACTTTCTCTTTAAAAGGTATTCTTCCTTCTCTTGAACTTCGCACTGAAACATCAGAAACGAAAGTTGGGTACATGGCAAAGAGAATATCACTAGTGATTCTGCTAAACAATAGCGTTGGTCCCGACATTACTTTTCCTTCAAATTCTTACTTTACGGCATTATTCCTGACCCGCTACCAGCCACCGTATTTCGCCCTATAAACCGGACCGTAAGAGCTATCTAGCCAGTACTGGCGAGCGCATTTATTTTGCGTGCAAGCTAGCTAGCGAGAAGCTGATGGCGGTCTTCACCGCACAACAATCCTGCTTGCGCCGTAGATGAGTTAGAAGCTTGAAGAACTGTTCCGGCTTACCAAACCCACTTTTTGTGTTATAGTATCTGTATTGCTATTTAGATGCACAATTAAGTGATTCGCCGTAACCTACTGCTCATATTTGCTGCCTCTTAATGTTTACAGAGAGACAGATACTACTTGGGTGATCTAGAGCATTACGTCCCTATAGAAGTTCGCGTATACCTTGCTTCGCACCGAACTTCACGTAAAGCAACGCGCCTTTTGTAAAAATATTTTGTTCCACAAGAAATTCTGATGTGTTCTTATGTATTTCATTTTCATTAAGGTGTACTGCTGGAACGAACAGCATGGCTGCGAGTACACGGGAACCATAGACCGTATGCTGGAACACTACGAGAACGAATGCACATTTCACACCGTGGAATGTTTTCGATGCGGCGAGGGAGTCCAGCATAGAGACCTGCCAACGCATTACGCGGCTGCATGCACTGCCCATGTTCCTTCCGCGATCACAGAGTGCCCGTCCTCGGAACCTACAGCACTGCCCCTTGAAGACGTGAACGCTGATATGAAAAACCCGAAGGCGATGTCGGGGGATCTCATCCACGGCCAGCTGCCGCCAGTCATGCAGAGTCAGTTGAATGAGCTTCCGGAACAAGCAACAAGCCAGGAAAGCAGATTCACTGGGATCACTCGCGAGATCGCAGCATCCGAGTGCAATTTAACGGGCGACATGGCTGAAATAGCCACCACGATGTCATCGATAGTGTCGCACGAACTGACCTCTGAGCGAAATCCGGCGGAGGAAGCCAGCGCGTCGTCGTCGCTGACGTTGCGCTCGGAAATGGCGCTGATACTTCGAAAGTTGGAACGCATGGCCGCCCTGGAACACTGGCGGCAAACTTACCCGAAGTCTGCTTCCAGCCGCGTAATTGCTCATTGTGAGACTTTGTGCGTTGACGTTCGGCATTTAACCAGTGTGCTGTCAGCGACAGCCACACGGATTAGAGAAATTGGGAGTGTGGATTATGTACTCACCCTGGAAAACTGTTACGAAATCATTCAGTGGCAGGGATCGAGGAAAAAGTTCGCTGAAATTAGGGTGTGGCACATGAGAGACACGTACTTTACGGTTGCCGTTTTGAAGGGCTTCGGTGTCTATGCACCTGTTCTCAGTGTGGAGATCGAGTTTAACGGGTTGCTGGTGGACTCTAGGTGTTGGCCGCCTTTTTGGCACGTTAACGTGTGGGATAATGCAATGCGTAAGCATCGTTCGCTTAATTCCCGTGCCATGTCTTGTTTGTGCGAACGTTATGATGACTCATTGCAACACTTCCACCTCGAATTCCATGTATATAATGCCTTCCTCAACAATGACAATTTCCTCCGAGACGGAAAGATAACGTTCCAAATCTTGCTCAGCAATAAAGAAATGGAAGGTGGCGTGAAAGGGGAACCCTAAAGTTCATCCTCACAGAATGTGTACTACACTGCTGGATCGTCCTTGCCAGTTCCCATGTGTGTGACGTGACATTAGCGAACTTTTGAGGACTTTTCTCCTAAATGAAATTGGCTCTGCGAAATTTCTTGTCTTAATATTGCTATGCTTTGTAACTGTCAACCTGTCCTTTCTATAGATTACTGGCTGTTAATTTCGTCTTTTATTGTGCTTATGCAGCTGTTGTTCCTTAGTATTGTGCTCCTCGACACCTTTCTGATAATATGGTGCCCACCTTGATACATTCCTCTCTATTAATGCCGTGCGGCTGTTAATGCGATGAATTGCAACGCGATGGTCGTGGTGGATACTGCACTTCAGTACTCGGCGTTTCCCTATATCTCAAATGTTCGGGCAAAGTTAACGTTCGGAATGTGCAGGCCTTCGCTTGTGACTTTAAACAGTATTTTCGGCCAACAATTTGTACTCCGCCTTCGATGAACGGTGTATTAAAAACTCTAATATCACACGCAATCAGACCATGTACTGCTACAGCCGCTCGATTGCTCAGATAATTGGCGTTGGAGCTGATGACGTCTTGAACAATAAATCTCTTGTTTGGATGCATCTGAGTTGAGATGCGGCTTACACCAGAATAGAATTGATAGTGATGACGAAACTGCGTCCTCCATCAGAGCGAGTGATCCGCGTGTTTCTACTGGGACGTCTACCCGAAGACCCAAGGGAGCCTAAATAAAAGCTGATGTTTACGACAGAAGAGGTGGTGACTGAAGAATATGAGTTTATTTTTTACAGCTTGCTTGAAAGTGTGATGAACGGATAAAAACCCCCACATGGGTCTTTTTATCGTCGCTGCTTTCTAAGGCCTATAATTGATCTTGGTGCTATTCTTACTTGTTCTTGGTCAAACTTGCGGTGTCTTATCTTATTTTACTGTTTTCAGTTATCGCGGTGATCTATCGACCTTTGGACTACAGAAGTATTTTGTTTTATTTTTGAAAGCATTAGTTGGTGAATCATTGCAATTACGCCACTTTTCGGAGCTTTGTCTGAACTGTAGTTTGGCCACGAGGCAGAAGATATGAGGCATGCGGATCAATACTTTACTGCTGCGTGCTTCTACAGTCCACAGAAATGACTGCACACGGGCACTTAAGCGTTTCTCCACTGTCAAAATGATTCCACCAATTTTTATAACCAGACTCTCTCCCTTTATCTCATCACACGAAGGGCCGCCCTGGTATGTCGGCGGTCTAAACAGTAAAAAAATGCCATGAAAATGTAGCAGCAGCAACACCTGAAAGGCATCAGAATGTTTTAGCCAATTTTAATCATAAGCATGGGTGTGTGGTTAAACACTTAAAAACAAGCTAACACCGACAGTTTGCGACTCGTTAGGCGGTGTCCGAGGTACATAAGCCGTGTCACTTTTTTCAAAACACTTTTCAGATTCCACGTGTAGCTTCGAGCAGACTGAAAATGATACCACAGTTTTAGTCTGTCGCGTCATGCGGGTAAAGCTCTAAGGCAAACCTTTATATAAGCATTTCCATCTGGAAAGTGGTACATGAAAGCCATGTGACTGAGTTTTCCCACCCATCGAAAGCAATAAGGCACTGTTTGCTGGCTTGTAGCTTGCTCGCAGCCAAAACGCGGGATCCGTTAGAGCTGCATTTGAGAGCAGCCTGGCGGCAGTTTGAAAGGGGATGTGTATTAAACCTGTTATCGAGTGTACAACTTGCGTTATTTGCAGTGTTTCATCGCTCTTGTGCATAACACAAGCTGTGCTCAGAGATTACTGCCCCAAAGGCTGCGTTGCAGCACCACTGCGCCAGCTTGCGCCACCCCACCTGTACAAAGGCTCAGCTATGACATCCAAGGTGGAGCCTGTATAACGTCAAGAAAGAAAGAAAAAAATTACGAATTACAAGATAAAGGGAACATGCATGTAAGGCGTCGTCTATGAGAATGAGATATACGCAAGAGAGAGAGAGATAGCACTTTATTTACACCCGTCAGAGAGTATGGGTGATCGGGTGAGACGCAGCTCTCCCTATCACCGTCTACCTCCCCCCTAGACGTCGGCCGGAATCAGTTGGCTTCCGGCGGCGGCCTGGGCTTGACGGATGGCCTGTTTTTGGGCTTGCTCTTCCTGGCTATGGAACGAGGATTCCCATGACTCTCTGTTTCCATGTAGGCCGTTTAGTGCTGGGCAAGCCCAAAGCATGTGATTTAGCGTTGCTGTGCCTTCACAGTTTTTACATTTTGGAGAGTGCACCTCAGGATGCCATTTGTGCAGAATATACGGGTTTGGGAAGGTACCTGTCTGCAGTTTTCGCCATATTACCTCTTCCTGCTTTGTGAGAGATCTATGGGGGGGAGGCAGAGTTCTCCTCCCCATTCTGTAGTGTTCTAGAATTTCTCTGTATGTGGTTAACTCTCGCTTTTTGGACAGGAAGTAATCCGCCTGCGCTGGGGCCCGGTGTGTGAGTCCTCGGGCGACCTCATTGGCGATCTCGTTCCCTGTGAGTCCACTATGAGCGGGTGCCCATATTATCCTAATTAGGTCGTTAGGTACGTTCTCCTTGCCTGCTTGCAGGATTTTGCCGGCCTCTTTGGAAACCTTACCTTTGTCATAGGCTTTGATTGCAGTTTTAGAATCGGTGATGACTATTCTAGTTGATGGGTGTGTGATTGCCAGGGCAATCGCCGCCATCTCTGCCTCATCTGGTGAAGAGTGTCGTACGCTACAGCTAGAGACTAGCGCGCCTTTGTCGCTCACTACTACTGCAGCATAATGCCCCTCTGGGTATTCTGCCGCATCGGTGTACACTACCCCTTGTGTTTGGAGGAGGGAGCCTTGGAGTCTTTGGACCCTGCTTCTCCTGCGTTCCTTGTTGTGTATGGGGTGCATGTTTCTTGGGATAGGGGTTATTCTTAACTTGTTAGCAATTTCTTTGGGGATGACGGTTATCCTATCACGTGATTCTGGGTTTTGATAGCCCAGGTTTCTGAGGATGGATCGGCCCGTTTTGCTGCCAGTTAGTCTGATATATTGTGCCGTGAGTTTCGCCTCGCACATTTCCTCTAGGGTGTTCGACACTCCTAGGTTCAGAATCATCTCGGTTGATGTGCATGCTGGTAAACCTAGTGCTGTTTTGACACCTTTCCTGATGAGAATGTCTACCTTGTCTCTCTCTGCTTTAGTTGTTTTTAAGTACGGGATAGCGTAGGTGATTCTGCTAATGATGAAAGAATGAACGAGCCGAAGTAGGTTTGCCTCTTTCATCCCCGCGTTTTTGTTTGCTATCCTCCTGAGAAGCCTGCATGTTTGGTTGGTCGTGGCGGCTAGTCGGTTAATTGTTTCGGTGTTTTTCCCATTTTGTTGTATCCACATACCCAGTATCCTGATCTTGTCCACCCTTGGTACCGGGGTGTTGTTGACCAGGAGCTGGATATTGACCTGCTGCTTGCCCATGATGAGCATCTCCGATTTTTCCGGCGAGCATTTTAGCCCTAGGGGTCTCAGATAGCATTCCGTTTCCCATATTGCCCTTTGTAGGGTGCCTTCTATTTGGCCATCGCTCCCCCCTCTGTCGACCCAAAGGGTGAGGTCGTCAGCATAGAGTGTGTGGCAGAGGCCTTCTATCTTTCTGAGTCGTGCTGGCAGCCCGATCATTGCAATATTGAACAAGGTAGGGGAGAGCACTGATCCCTGCGGTGTTCCCTTGTTGCCTAGCTTAATGTTTTTTCTTATTGTGCCCCCGATTTCTATGTTCACCGTTCGGTCCGTGAGGAAGCTTTTGATATAGTTGTATAGCTTGCTTCCAACATTTAGGTGACTGAGGTGTGACAGGATCGCTCTGTGTTTGACGTTGTCAAATGCTTTGCTGACGTCCAGTCCGACTATGACTCTCGAGTCGCTAGTCTTCCGTTCCAATACTTGTTCTTTGAGTTGTAGCATGACGTCAGTTGTGGACAGTTGTTGTCTGAAACCAATCATGCTGTCTGGGTAGAGTTCCTTACTTTCCAAGTAATCGTTGAGCCTAGTCTGTATGACGTGTTCCATGAGCTTGGCTACACAGGAGGTTAACGAGATTGGCCTAAGGTTCTCAAGTTTGAGTTCCTTTCCTGATTTGGGGATGAGGACTAGATTTGCTGTCTTCCACTCCCCGGGTATCTCCCCCCGTTCCCAACACTTTTGAAAGAATGCTGTCAGTTGCTGGAGGGAGTGGTCATCGAGGTTTCGAAGCATCTTATTGGTGACCCCATCTGGGCCAGCCGCGGTTTTTCCGCTGAGCCTGTTTAAGGCAGCTTGGACCTCTCTTAAGGTGATTGGTTGGTCCAGCTCTTCGTTGTTTTCGCCACTGTAGTCGGGCAATGTTTCGGTGTTTGTTTCTCCTATGTACCTGTCTTTGATCTGGTTTATCATATCCTCCTCCGACCCCTGGAAATTGTGGGTTAGTCGTTGCATTTGTCTCCTGGTCTCAGCTTTGGTGTTGTCTGGGTCTAAGAGGTGTCTCAATAGTTTCCAGGTGGTGACGGAGCTTAATTGACCGTCTAGTCTATCGCAGATGTCGTTCCAGTGTTGTCTATTTAGGGTTTGGGCATGGCTCTCAATTTCCTTGTTGAGAGCTGCTATTCTTCTTCTCAGGTTACGGTTGCCCCTTTTTTGGGCTAGCTCGGTTTCTGCTTCGTTTTTTTTCCGCCACAGCTGTCTCATGTGGCTATCAACCCAGTTTTGTTCCTCATCTAATTCTACTTCCTCCTCAGCCTCTTTGCACGCCCGCTTAATGCCTTTGGTCCATTCAACTATGTCGGTGATCGCCCCACAATCCGCTCCATTGGTTCGGAAGGACTGCCAGTTGATAGATTTTAGGATTTTTCTCTCCCGTTTGATGTTTACTCCGTTTTGGACAACGATCTCTATGATTCTGTGGTCACTGCCCAGGTTCTCTCTCGTGTTGTGCCAAGTAGCCTCAACGTCCGCTCCGACCATGGCCAGGTCGGGGGAGGTGTCGAATGACACGCTGTTCCCCTGCCTTGTCGGTGCGAGTGGATCGTTGAGGAGTGTTAAATTGCATTTCATCATAGCGTCCCATAATTCCCTTCCCTTTATCTGGGAGTAGTGGTAGCCCCATGCTTGGTGGGGAGCATTAAAATCCCCTACTATTACGAGACGCTGCTTACCCCGTGCTAATGCTTGCGCTTTGGCAAAGAGCTCCCTGAAGCCACAGCCTTTCCTTAGTTTAGGAGAGCTGTAGACGTTTATGACTAGCAGGCTGCGTTCTTTCCGCCTCTGCGGTAGAATCTCCGTTAACACATAGTCAATCTGCGTGCATCCTACCTCATGCTGTATGACGGTGATATTTCTCTTCACCAGGGTAGAAGTCTGAGTGTTTGGCGACTGGCCTGGGTATGTTTTGTATCCGCTGAGTTTAGCGTTTTTCCCACACTCTTGCAGCGCGATGATGTCGGGACCATCGCATCCCGCAAGGTAGGCTTGGAGAACGTTTCTTTTTTTTATAAAGCCCCTACAGTTCCATTGCCATATTGTGTTTGCCCTAGTGTTGAGTCTGGCCATGGTTCAACCGCAGAAAGAGTTGGTTTTGCTGTTCTGCCAGTTGATCAAGGCGAGTTCCCATTGGGATGACTAGTTGGCTGAGCTGGGCTGAGAGTTGGTCTATCCTCTCCGCGTTACGCTGGGTAGCTATGGCCGCCTGCTGTACTACCTCTTTGAGTTGCTGCATGTCTACCTCAAGTTTTTCTGCCCTGCCCTCTGCGATTTCAAGGCCCGAAGCGGTATTTTTAACTCGCTTTTTCTTTGGTGGTGCAGATACCTCTTGCTCTGATTCGGACGACGTATCGGCCATGGCATCCTGACGCGCTGCCGGTTGTCTAATGAGTTGAG
Organism: Dermacentor andersoni; assembly: GCF_023375885.2. Taxonomy (NCBI): domain Eukaryota; kingdom Metazoa; phylum Arthropoda; class Arachnida; order Ixodida; family Ixodidae; genus Dermacentor; species Dermacentor andersoni. Next base: position 34,311,883 of record NC_092822.1, on the reverse strand, counting down.
CCTTGAGCTCAGTGTTCTCCCTTTGCAACTCGATAACGTGATTACGGAGCTCCTGCATCTGAGCCACTGTTTGCTCCTGGTAAAGTTTCCATTGTTCCTGTTGCTGTTTCATCATTTCGTGTTGTTGTTGCATTTGCTCTTTGAGCTCCCTCACTATGTCAGAGTCATGGGAATTCCCCGCTTCCCAGCCTACCTTTTTGATGGTTGTTGTCCCTTGCTTCTTTGGCGGGGTGGGGGTGGCCTGCTGTGGTAGCCTCGGAAAGGATGCTGACCGGCGGCGCTCCTTGCTCGTGGCCCGCGTCTTGCTAGCGTCCCGCCGGCTGCGATGCTCTGGTAGTTTCTTCTCCGCCTCCTCCTGTTGCTGCAGCTTCTCCCATTGTCGTTTCTTAACGATGTATGGCGTTCTGAAGATCCCCTTGCAGATTCTGGCGCCAGTGGGGTGCGGTTGGCCGCACAGCTTGCAGGTGGGGTTGCAGTCGTGTCCCTCGCTTGGGTTGGGGATGCCGCAGCCTCTGCATTTCTCTTCCTTGCTCTTGCAAACGTCGGAACGATGTCCCAGGGCTCCGCACTTATAGCATACGTCGTACTTTTTTTTGTACAAATAACAGTTCAGGATGGCACCTAGACATTTGATTTTCCTCGGTACCTCCTTGGTGGCGAATGTGAGCATGATGGTCTTGCTCTGTCCTAGTCGCCTGATCGCCAGCACCTTGGGGTTCTCCTCATGTTCTGCTATCCCCTGCGTGATCTTTTGCAGTGAGGTCTGTAGTCCTATGCCGTGGATGACGCCTCTCGAGAAGTCGTCGGGTACTGCCAGGTGAACGGTGACTTCGTGCACTTTTCCTTCAATCTCCAGGTTTGTGAGGCGTAGGAGCTTGTCTCTTGCCTCCGTGCTGGGGGTGAAGAAGACCAAAATTCCTTGCTTCTCGTTCTTTACAAGCTGGCACGCCTTGTTCCATTCAATCTTCGCAGCTACATGTATGGCTTCGGTCAGGGTTGGTCCATCGTACTGTTTGACTACCATGCCTCCCTTGGGGCGGAAAATGATTCTCCATCCATTTTCGGGAAGCTTGACTTGGTTCGAGGCGATCGATTTCTCCGCGTGCTGTTTGCCGTCGCGCTTCGCTGATGGTGGTGGGGTGTCTTCTGAGACGCGCTTGGCGTTCCGTGCCCATTTCTCCTCGAGGTTGCATTTGTTGAGTACTGTGATCCAATCCGGGGCGTCGAGCTCGCCCTGTTCGGCGCTGCGACCTTCCACGGTGATATTCATTCCTTCTGTTGGCTGCCGCACAGCTGACGCGGCGGCACCGGGGGCTTCGGTGAGCCTTAGCCCACGTTAGGCCCAGTGGCCGGCGTGATCATGATTATCAAAGCATTATGACCTCTCTAATTAATCACGTCCTGATACGTGACGTCATACACTGTCAAGTGTCTTTCACAACTCTACCTTAGTGGTCCGTAGTCGACGTTGCCATAATTTTTACCAACTCTGATCGACCTTAATCTACCTAATGCACTTTAGACTACCTTAAACTGTTTGTATGCATGTTAATCGAGTTTATTTCATCTTTATTCATTTTACTTCGCACTAATTCCCTTCGCTCCCTCTCGAGTCACCTTTCTCTTGTTCTAATTTTAATTCTGTACTTCTGCTGACGTCAAAAAAGACGCTGATGACGTCTCTGATGCTGATGTCTTTTGGTACCACTGGTTGCCTAGAACGCCAGCTTTTCTGCCTCACGGGAGATCTAATGCCTTCGCATTAATAATTACTCAAGACATTGCGAACTGAAAACAGAAATAGGGCACTTGCGTATGAAGTGCAAACTTTCCCACTGCAAGTGACGCTCTTATTTTATATGTATATTATAGATTGGCCTACGGGAACATCAGCGCGATGCGCTATGAAGGCGCTGCTACGTTACTCAAAGGACACGGGACTTTTTGACAAATGGCGTCTGCACTCTGTGTGACGTAGGATTGGACGGTGACGCCGCGTAATACTAGGAACGCCTTCGCAGACTGCATGACAGTGTCCACAGAAACAGTTCTGTCTCATGTGTATGTGTGTATGCCTTTTTTAATTGTTTTTCTCTCTCTTACCTATCGCATCCATTTGCCCCTCCCCCGGTACAGGGTTGTCAACCGGACCTAATCTCTGGTTAACCTCTTTCTATTTGCTTTGCCTTTCTCTCTCTCTCTCTCCTTTTGTTCTTGTTGCTTTCCCACTGCGGCAGGTTAATCAGGTTGCTATTACTCGTGCACAAGTGCATGGTCACGTAGTATTTATCACATTACGCGGTCCTTCTCGCTCTTTAGGAAGTGTAAGCACTTCATTTTAAATTGAAGCCATTGTAGCGCAAATAAACACGGGGAAAGACAAGTACAGGACACCACGGGCACTGCTTTCGTTTCTTACGATTCTATTGACATCTTGACAATTACAACAAGCGATTGCAATTTGCTAATTTGATTAGTCCAATTGGATATCGGTGAATAAAGCATTATTATTTGTTTGTCAAGATGACTCTGAACAGCCTGCATGCACTTTTTCTTACTTGCGCAATAATACATATTTCTGTAAAATTTGGTTCTAGCAGGAAATATCAAAACCCAAGAAAATGAAAGCGGAAACGGCGAACCTGTAGCCTGATTGGTGGGGCAGCGCACGCATAATGCGAAGACGCGGGATACAATGCAACATAAGATTGTCGAAGTACCCTCACGGCGTTGGCATAAGACAGCAGAGTAGCCGGAAGTAGCGCGATGAGAGCCGGCTGTGCGAGGACAGAGGTACTCGCAAGTTCCGTCGTCTATAGGTGGCACGCAATATGACTCAATATGGCGCCCGCAGAGAGTGTATGAAACCCTGAAGACAATGTGCATCCTTCACATCGGCTCATATGTGGCTTAACGCTTCAAGAATGCTCTGACTTTTGCACAATCACTGTCGCTTGGTGACATCATGCTCAACATAGCCGCCTCAGAAATACGGTGCCTCATTGAAGGGTGGTAAATGATGAACGCCAAGCGCATTATTTGCTGCGGCGCGAAGGCCTGCAGCGTATCGTCTGTCACTGTGCGAGGGCTTTGCCTGCGTACGTCACGTGCCCGGCAGAAGCCGTACGGGCTGGAATTTATTGATGGCCGGGAAGATTCTATCGAAGTACTTCAGCTTGTCCTTTCTTTTTCTTCGTGCTAATCGTGACGGCCCGCAAATCATGCTCTCGCAATGTGCCGTTTCGCGACACAGAGCAATTTTGCTGCTCTGTGATGTACTCGAGCTGCTTACACGTATTGCCTTACTATCAGCGGATATTTATATTCGATAAATAAAGGCAGGATATGAGTAAAGTTATCACAACTGCGCTTTTCTGGAAGAATTTTTTGGATGTAAATGCAGAGGTAGAGAAAGGCACGCAAGCCGGTAGTTCTGCTTTTCGCTGGTGCACTTCTATTACCGTTCGGGTGACGAGGAGTCACGACACAAACATGTCGCGAATCCAGTGCCTGTGTTTCATGTTCTACTAGTCTTGTTTTCAGCGCCACTGCAGCTGCAATGCTTGGTCGCGCGTTGACGCACGGGGTGGAGCCCCGAACGTAAACGCGTGCATTTCTGGAGAAACGCGATACCGCGGCAACCACGCACTACAAGTGGACGGAGGCCGAACCTGAGCAAATACTATCGGTGCTCGCGTATGTATACTGCATGTACACAGGATCAAAGCCATGCCGTTGCTCGCACTGATGCAATAAACTGTCGCACGCTGTACCTTTCGGACTAATGCATGGATTATCCGTGGAAAAATAAATGAAAAGATGCACAAAAGCAAAGTACTTTCGTTTTCTTAACTACGTGGCTTTACAAGAAGGGACTGGCGACGAAATGTCTGCTCAGCATCATCCGGATGCTGAGCAGGACGGCGTGGGTAGTTTCCGGTTACACAAGCGGAAGCCGCAAGAACGCAAAACGGAGCTGGCAGACATTCATTGCGCAAGTGCTGCAGAAATCTCACTGAACAGCTTTCCAGTTGGAGCCAACGATCTGCATAGCGCACGCGGTGCTACTTACTCGTTCGTCGCGGCTGCGATAGCGCTGTCTTGCGTACAACACCGAACGAAGCGTGTTACGCTGCCTTTATGTGGACGCCCTAGCGGCTCTCGAATAAGTGTGCTTCGCTGCCGACAGTTTTTGGACGGTAAGTCGACGCTGCTTCTGCTGAATCTTGGCTTTCGCTTGCTGCGTCTTGCTGCATAAGTAGTGACAGCCATGTGGTATTGTGCGTCTTTACGGCGGGTACTAGTGCCGTTTAATTCATATAGGTGTTAGGATTTATTTTTAGAAATCCGTGACTGCTGATAGCATATACTCGCCGTGCATGTGGGGGGGGGGGGGGGCGACTGAATTGCTGTCTGCGATTTGAACTGCTTCATTTTTTTAGCGCTCTCGCACGTAATTTCTCTTTTTTCGCAGTTTAACCTTTGTTGAAGGTCAGGTTCGTCACGTTTCGTAGAGCGTTCGCGATAAGACCACCGGCGCGGGGCAAATAAAGACCGTGCGCTTTCCTTTCCTGGTTACTGCACTCTACCTTTAATATAGTAAATCATTACACAGTAGCCGCGTTATCAGCTTGGCTGTCTCTCTAACGGCGGCTTAGTTTCGTGCGTTCGCGACTACTTCGTTTTGTTGGCCTAGTTTCTTGATCGAATCTGCACCACGATGCCTTAGAGCAGAGTTCCGCGTTTGAAAACTGTGCGCTCTTATTTTTGTACACAAACCAATTTTCAGCAATGTTTTTTGAGTTTCATTTAATTTTATTGCCTTAAAGACCCCACTCGAGGCATTACATAAGGGGTGGTTTACATGTGGCGACAAGAAAAGGCAGGTGTTACATTGAAATACAAGTTTCTAGAAATTGTGAATGACATGTGATGGCCACGACATTGAAGGGTAGGTCGTTCCAGTCTTTGGCAGCTCGAGGAAAAAATGAAGCTTGAAAAGTGACAGTTCGTGTTTGAGAACAAGAAACTTTCATGTTGATGGCTGGTGCGCTGTGACATGAGTGAAGATGATGACGTGAAATAAGTTGGGTGGCTTATCGAGCTGTAAACGAATTTGTGAGAAAGAGTGGGGGTGGCAATACGAGGACGAAAAGCAAGAGACGTCAACCTAGATTCTGCCTTTAAGGATGAAATGGTGATGTTATATGAATATGAAGAATGGATGAATCTAGTCGCACGATTCTGAAATGATTCGAGCGCATTGATGATGTATGTTTGATGAGGGTTCCAGATCGCGCTGGCATGTTGCAGTTGTGGTCTGACAAATGATTTGTATGCAAGTAATTTGACCTGCTATGGAGCATGCTGAAGGTGACGCCTCACGAACCCAAGGGTGTTGTTCGGTGTCAAAATTACGTTAGTCACATGCGTACTCCAGGAAAGGTCGTGAGACAGTGGCGGTCGTGGAAGATCGGCCTAAGTACTTATAGGCTAGAACGGATTATACTGGAACGTTTGCCATTGTGTAAGTAGAGAGATAAGGATTACCGACGGTAGGAATCCGAAATAAAATTGCACTTGTTGGGGTTCAAGGCCATTTGCCAAAGGTTGCACCAGTCCTGCACGTTATTAAGGTCATTATGGAAACATGCTTGGTAACAGATGTTAGTGACAGTACGATAAATCACACAGTCGTCAGCGAACATGCGAATAGGACACGATACATGCAGCGGAAGATCGTTAGTGTATATTAGGACAGGAAGTTCTCCGAAGGCAGAGCGTTGAGGGACACCTGAAGTGACAGGGAGGGGTTCGGAGGAGAAGTTATAGACAAGCACGAACTGGGAACGATCAGTAAAGAATTCGTCTATCCATTGTATTACCTGAGGATCCAAGCTCAATCGGTCGAATTTTATTAGCAACGGGTTCGAAACACTGTGTCAACAGCTTGAGAGCAGTCTAGAAATGTGTCGTTGGTTTGAATGCTGTTATCAAGATTAACGTGCAGATCATTAATGAAGATAGCTTGATGCGTTTCACATGAAAGTCCTTTACGAAGACCGTGTTGAGAAGGATGAAAGAAGTTTACCGAGTGTAAAAAGTTCATGATATGCGAGTATATGACATGTTTCATGAGTTTGCAAGGAACACTGGTTAATGAAATGGGGCGGTAGTTTAAGGGGGAGTCTTTGTTACCTGCTTTGAATACTGGAACGACTTTGACAGTATACATACTATCTATCGAAAATATAATGGGTGGCATATGCAATTCTATGTTAGTAGGTAGTGGAAAGTCTGGAGTGGTAGCTTCTTTTGTAAACCCGTAAAGAAATGTCGTGTTTAATATATCGACGCACTCGGCGTTCGTGGCTGTTTCGCCTGCTGCATTCGTCACGCTGATAGTACGAGCTTCTTGGGGATTTTAAATGCGCCAGAATCGCAGAGGATTTCTAGTAAGTAGCTGGGGTAGGTGGACCTTATAAACATGTTTTTCAGCAGTGCGAACAGCACTCAGGTAGGCGTTCTCTGCCATGTAGTATTTTGACCATGCCTCGGTGCTTCCTAGACGCGTGGCTAGCAGGAAGCGACGTTTCTTTTGGTTTTCAAGCTTCTGTAGAGCTGCAGTGAACCATGGCTTAACTTGATTCCTGCGCATAGTTATTCTTGGTGTATGTTTGTTTACGAGTACATAAATTTTGTTTTTCAATAGTTTCCAGTTGTCTTGAGGCGAGTGCATATGCAATAATGTCTCAAAAGTTGAGAAGTCGCCTAACTCCTAATTAATGGCTTCCTAAATCCCTTTATCATATAGGCATATAGTTTTGTTGGATTTTTGTTGTCGAATGGGTTGAAAGGTGAAGGTTTCATGGAATTGTTTGATCGCTTACCTCACGGAGGTAAGTTATGGATGATAGACTGTCAGGGTTGCTGGTTAGTGTAACGTCGAGTACATTAGATGTGGCTTTAGTAACGAGCGTGGGCTCTAGCACAAGTTGAGCTAGACTGAAATTAGGACACACATTAACAAATTCTTCAGCGGCATCATTCCCCATGATTAAAACACTATTATTAGTCCAGTTGATTTGTGGAAAATAAAAGTTACCAAAAAGCAGGATATCTGCGTTAGGGGGTTTTTCACTAAGTTCGCTCAAGATGTTATAAATTTATGCGAAAAATCGGGAGTGTTATGTGGCGGTCTGTAACAAACGCCCAAAAGAACAGTCTGCCGTAAAGCGCGGTAGATTAGCCATGTTATTTCCGAGTCAGTCTCAATGGTTGGATGCTAGCGCGATAAATGATGATGCACGGCGATTTGCACACCGCCACCTCGTGAGATTTCGCGGTCTTTCCGGTAAAATCGAAAATTCGCCACGTAAGCAAGAACCTCGGTATCAGTATTATCGCTCGTCATCCAGGTTTCAGTTATCAGCAACTTACTGTTAGACGACAACACGATGTTAGATAGAATATCGCGTTTAGGAAGGAAGCTGCGTACGTTGGCCATGATGACGGAAAAGTAAAGGTTAGCTTCTGTCGTTACCCTAGGTGAATGGCCTTTCCAGCGTCGAGTTGGCTGCTAATGCAATTCTTTCACACTCTCTGTACGTTCTTCAAAAACATGGAGCTTATTACGCATGAACAGAGTTTTAAATCACAGGGAGTGATGTGCCATTTGCTTTTTTGCGAATGCAACAAGGCGTCTGCGGGCAAATTGAACAGGACGGGTAATATCCTCGCCACCGCTGAAGTTCGTTCCTTTAAGTTTGCGGCCGCTAGAAAGAACAAGATAGTTTGTTTTATGAAAGCTGAGCTTCAGTATTATGGGGCGGATACGATTGGCTGCACGATCGCCCAAGCGGTGAGCGCGCTCGATTTCTTTCGCATCGAGCGTTACGCTCGTATGTTTGCGACAGTGGGCAATGATTACGTTCTCCGATTACGCGAACGACTCTGACCCCAAAGACTCGTCAGGACCATGAAAAATTCGATTGTTTTGCCGAGAATGGGTTCTCGGCATCATCAAGACGCGCTTCCAGCCCCGGTATTGTGTGTGCTGTGCGGGAAACATCACTCTTCCCGCTTTCTATGTCAGAATGCAAGGGGGCTAGGTTTTGGTAGTGGGTATCCAGGTTAGTCATACGCACGTTCTGATCGGATATTGCTTTGTCAGTTGTTAGTAACTGAGACTCGAGACCTTGAATATTGGTATCTGTTCATATTGACCTGCGGATCGGCTCTTGAGTTCCTTAAGTACGGCTTGACTATCGGTTCCAGGGTTAGCTTCGATGTCACTCACCAGCAACAATAAAGAGCGAATAATTAACATCGCAGCACTGAACAACAACAGAAACGCGGCAATGCGGGCCCGGCAGCTGCAGCAGAAATCAGTTACTTGAACGCTCTGTCAAAACACTGTACGATTTACTAACCTGCATGACGAACATAAGCAGACTAGCCTGCTGTATAACCTTACAAATGTTTTTATAGAAAGTCTATAGACAGTCTATGGAGTGTCATAGACAGTCCATAGACTCAGGCTTTTTATAGACTAGCCTATAAAAAGTGTGTGGCCATAGGTTCATAGACTGTCTATAGACTAGTCCAAAGAAATGTCTATAGACAGTCTATAGACAGTCTATAGACGCGGCAGACGGTGCTAAGAATCTCTGGCTCCGGACAGGCCGCCATTGGAATATGAACCTGGCAACGTTTAACGCTAGAATGTTATCTAGTGAGGCGAGTCTAGCAGTGCTATTGGAGGAATTAGCGGGCACTAAACGGGATATAATAGGGCTCAGTGAGGTTAGGAAAACAAAAGAAGCATATACAGTGGTAAAAAGTGGGCACGTCCTGTGCTACCGGGCTTTAGCGGAGAGACGAGAACTAGATGTCGGATTGCTGATTCATAAGTATATAGCTGGTAACATACAGGAATTCTATAGCATTACCGAGAGGGTGGCAGGTCTTCTTGTGAAACTTAATAAGAGGTACAAATTGAAGGTCGTACAGGTCGCCCCTACATCCAGTCAAGATGACCAGGAAGTCGAATTCTTCTATCAAGACACGGAATCGACGATGGGTAAAGTCAAAACAAAATACACTATACTGATGGGCGACTTCAATGCCAGGGTAGGCAACAAGCAGGCTGGAGACAAGTCAGGGCATAGGTTCTATGCATAGCAGAGAAGAGTTATTGGTGGAGTTTGCAGAACGGAATAATGTGCGGACAATGAATACCTTCTTCCGCAAGCGGGATAGCCGAAAGTGGACGTGGAGGAGCCCAAATGGGAAGACTAAAAATGAAATAGAGTTTAAACTCTGCGCTAACCGTGGCGTCAAACAAGATGTGGACGTGCTCGGCAAGGTGCGCTGTAGTGACCATAGGATGGTAAAAACTCGAATTAGCCTAGACTTGAGGAGGGAATGGAAGAAACTGGTACATACGAAGCCGATCAATCAGTTAGCGGTAAGAGGGCAAATAGGGGAATTCCCGATCAATCTACAGAACACGTATTCAGCTTTAACTCAGGAAGAGGACCTTATTGTTGAAGCACGGAACGACAATTTTATGGGCATCATTAGGAAGTGTGCAATAGAAGTCGGTGGTAACATTGTTAGACAGGATAGCAGTAAGCTATCGCAGGAGACGAAACATCTAATTAATGAATGCCAATGTATGAGAGCCTCTAACCCCACAGCTAGAACAGAACTGGCAGAAGTTTCCAAGTTAATCAAGAAGCGTAAGACAGCTGACATAAGGAAGTATAATATGGATAGAATTGAACATGCTTTCGGGAGCGGAGGAAGTCTACAGCAGTGAAGAAGAAACTAGGAATAAGCAAGAATGATATGTATGCGCTAAGAGAGAAAGCCGGTAATATCATTACGAACATGGATGAGATAGTTCAAGTGGCTGAGGAGTTCTGTAGAGGTTTGTACAGTACCAGTGACACCCACGACGATAATGGAAGAGAGAATAATCTAGAAGAATTTACATCCCACAAGTAACGCCAGAAAAAGTGAAGAAAGCCTTGGGCCCTATGCAAAGGGGGAAGGCAGCTGGGGAGGATGAGGTTACCGCAGATTTGTTGAAGGATGGTCGGCAGACTGTTCTAGAAAACCTGGCCACCCTGTATACTCAATGCCTCATGACCTCGAGCGTACCGAAATCTTGGAAGAACGCCAATACAATCTTAATCCATAAGAAAGGGGACGCCAAAGTCCTGAAAAATTATAAACCGATCAGTTTACTATCCGTTGCCTACAAAGTATGTACTACGGTAATCGAAAATACAATCGGGAACACCTTAGATTTCTGTCAACCAAAGGACCAGGCAGGATTCCGTAAAGGCTACTCAACAATAGACCATATTCACACTATCAATCAGGTGATAGAGAAATGTGCAGAATATAACCAACCCTTATATATAGCCTTCATTGATTACGAGAAAGCGTTTCATTCAATCGAAACCTCAGAAGTCATGCAGGCATTACGGAATCAGGGTGTAGACGAGCCGTATGTAAAAATACTGAAAGATATCTATAGCGGTTCCACAGCCACCGTAGACCTCCATAAAGAAAGCAACAAAATCCCAATAACGAAGGGCGTGAGGTAGGGAGATATGATCTCTCCAATGCTACTCTCAGCGTGTTTACAGGAGGTATTCAGAGACCTGGATTGGGAAGAATTGGGGAGAAGAAATTATGGAGAATACCTTAATAACTTGCGCTTCGCTGATGATATTGTCTCAATTAGTAACTCAGGGGACCAATTGCAATGCATGCTCACTGACCTTGAGAGGCAAAACAAATGGTGGGCCTAAAAGTTAATCCGCAATAAACTAATATTTAACAGTTTACGACAGGTAGCGAGGCACTGGAAGTGGTAAGGGAATACATCTATTTAGGGCAGGTAGTGACCGCGGATACGGATTGTGAGACAAACAATCGGAAGAATAAAATGGGCTGGGGTGCGTATGGCTAGCATTCTCAGATCATGAACAGAAGGTTGCCATTATCCCTCAAAAGAAAACGGTATAAAAGCTGTGTCTTACCAATACTCAAATACAGGGCAGAAACCTGGAGGCTTACGAAGAGGGTTCTACTTACATTAAGGACGACGCAACGAGCTATGGAAAGAAGAATGATGGGTGTAACGTTAAGGGATAGAGAAAGAGCAGATTGGGTGAGGGAACAAATGCGGGTCAATGACATCTTAGTTGAAATCAAGAAAAAGAAATGGGCGTGGGCAGGACATGTAATGAGGAGGGAAGATAACCGATAGTCATTAAGGGTTACGGACTGAATTTCAAGAGAATGGAACCGTAGCAGGGGGCGTCAGAAAGTTCGGTGGGTGGATGAGATTAAGAAGTATGCAGGGACAACGTGGCCACAATTAGCACTTGACTGGGGTAGTTGGAGAGCTATGGGTGAGGATTTTGCCCTTCAGTGGGCGTAGCAAGGATGATGATGATGATGATGATGATGATGATGATGAAGAAGAAGAAGCAGAAGAAGAAGAGCAGATTGGTGTTCCATTTCTGCATCTAGCGCACAAGTCTGTTTTCACTCTGTCCTTGTCTTGTGCGCTAGATGCAGAAATGAACCGTTTTGTTTTCGATCTTCGTCATTGTTTCGAACGTGCCTCGCAGCTCGGACGCTGCCGCGCCGCTGTTATCGCTGGCACCACCACATATTTCTGCACATGGAAAAAACAACCAGAAATTAAAATCATCGTTACAAATGGGCAGCAGCTGTTAAAGGCTTTATGGCCGCCATGCCCCCCTGCGTCTCTCCTTCAGGCGGCTAACCGTGACACAAAGAACTACGGCGAGAATAAATCTTTAGCAACGCGCGAAAGACCTTCATGTGGCCTCACCGCGAAAAGGCGACAAATCATTGGTGTCAGGCAATGGCAGAAGTACTCGACAATGAATCTGGGGCACATGTTACAGAATAAGGTCGCCGCCAGCACGGCGATGGGGCCTGACTTGGCTTGCCACGCGCGGGGTCAAACAAATCGCCCGTGAAGCTGCTAGCTATGACCGCAGCCTCAGCCAGTTTTCTTGATGTGCTCTGCCCATTAGCGGAATCAGCGAATCATAAAGCTGTTGTGTTCGAGTAAACTGGCAATTCGTTCGCATCTGATTGCCGTCATGAGCGCCACTTGTGTCTAAAGTGTGGCCGCAAATGTCAAACCAGATTTATGCTAAAGAACATTGACCAACGCATTCATGAAATGCTGCAAATAGTCCTGACATTTCATACGCGGTAGGCGCGGTAAGCGTCAAGCGTTACATTGCGAGCACCCTTACTTGCATGTCCACTTGCAGCGTAACACGCCGGCATCATCGTGGTTATTGAGCATGCGGAAAGACGGCTCGGGTATGGATGTAGCGATATGTCTAGCCGGGAAGATGGTTCAGTTCTGCCCAGGAAAGAAGTCAAACTAATTAATTTCCGTGTATTGCATCAATACAAGCAATGCCATCCCGTGCACATAACATCAAGGTATGGCACCTGTATAACGTAACGCAGCAACTGATAACATTACGTGACGTCAGTATGTTAAGCCGCAAGACAAGCTTGCATTTACATTAAATTAGCGTCCCGTCCGCTGATTCCCACAGTTCGTATTATCCCCGTCAATTTTCCTGACCCTTCCTGATTTTCATGAATGACTTGCCATCTAACATTATTTCCAATGTTCGAGTATTCGCAGTTAACTGCGTTATCTACCGACAAATCAGCTCCCCTGCTGATCCTATCGCTCTCTAACATGACCCTCAATTTGTCACTAACTGGTGTTTGGATTCGAAAATGACCCTGAACACTAGCAAATGCAATCTAATGAGATTTACTCGCAAGAAATCCTGCTCTATATTCAGTTACTCACTTGGCAATAGTATCGTCATTCGCACATCTTCACACAAGTACCTTGGCATTATTCCAACACCTAGTCTTTCATGGTCATCCCACATTGAGAATTTAACGGCTAAAGCATCGCGCACTCTCGGATATCTAAAACGTAACCTGCGCAGCCTCTCCTTCCCTCACCAGAAAGATAGCCCACCAAACATTAGTGCAACCCCAGCTCGAATTCGCAGCTTCTATATGGTCACCTCATCAGGCACATCTAATCCATCTTCTCGAGTCGATCCAAAACCGCCCTGCACGTTTCCTTGCCAGAGAGTATAGTCCATTTTCGAGCGTAACTAACATCAAATTGTCGTTGTCGCTTTCATCTTTCTAATCACGCAGGAATATAGTATTACTTTCTCTTCTGCACGAAATTATGCATAATGTACGCCCATCTACTTTATCACTCGTTCGTCCCTACCGCACATCTAAACGTCTGCGTAATCATCTCAATTTCTAACGCATTTTCGGTCACACCAATGCATCCAATTTGCTCAGCTTTGCCACCTGTGGAATGGTTTTCTTGATAACATCGTTGACATTAACGACCCATTAACGTTCAGACAAAAAATCTGTACAATATTTGGCTAGTACTTAGCTAAATACAAGTATCTGTTTTAAATTCCTTGTTCTTAACTTCATTGTTGTGTATTTATGTAAGCATGTCTTCTAAGGTTGTTTGCTTTACTGTATACTGAAAAGCTAACAACTGCTAGTTTACCTTGCTTTCTTTTTTTTTTTTTTCGGGTTCTTTTGTTTCTTATTTGATTCTTGTTCCGTTCATATTTACGTAACAAATACATGTTCTTGCTCCACAATTGTTATCTGCACCAACCCCCCCCCCCCCCGCCCTCACGCAATACTCCTTCTGGAGCCTGTGAAGTATATGAATTAAAATAAAATGTAAATGCAAAACTTTGTACATATCTCGTCAGGATTTTTTTAATCGTATTGAGATTATAGATCATACATTACAAAAATTAGAATTATTGCACGATGGCTGATAAAATAAGACGATACTGACTAACGTTGATGGTTTATCGTCGGTCTCATCTCGTGCGCAATCGAGGTTCGACGCCTGCAATGCCACCTGGCTGTGCTCTTCATCGGGAGTGCGTTCTGAGACGCGTGGCAGCTGTCAGGGCGCTGTGCCCTCTACACAGGCGGAGTGTCCTTGCGTGATGTGTTGCACCAATACATCGTAACCACGTACAGTAAGAAGACCATCTGAGGAGTTAAAGCGTCACGCTAAACATTAGTATTGCGGTCAACGATTTGCCCATCCGGCTAAACTTCTAAATTTCGTTTTGTTCTACAATGAAGGCATCTGCATTGTTTGTTTAAATATGCAATTCGTATGTCTGATTTTGCCTTTTTGTGATACCAATTTACATGTAGAAGCTTTCTCTACGACGTGCAATATGTACGCTGACGATTACAAGTCAGTCATTTTCTCGTCCTGTCTCAGTTGCTTAGCTATGTTGAATAGCGGGATGGACGTAAGTGATAACAGAAAAACGAGGACAATCTATATGCAACCGCTGCGGCGGAATCCATGGTAGGTAGAAGGAACGTCTGTCGGCGACGATAACGAAGCACTTGTTCCTCGCTGCGTTGCAAAGGTCAAGTGTACGATAAGTGCTCGGCATTGTACGTGACATTGGGTGCAGGGCTCATTTTATCTGTCCTTGTTGCTCCGGCCAAACTGTATGAGACCACACAGTGGCGATATGCTCGATTGAAAACGCCACTGCGCTCTTGTTCGAGCGTACAATTCGTACCTGAAGACACCGCCATGCCGGATCACGGACTGGGACGGGTGCACCGTTTTCGCGACCACGTCGTCGCCGGCGTCAACTGGCGACCGACGCGGTTCGTCGACGAGGTTCCCAGTTCGCGTGTATGCAGCCTCTGCCGCATGATCCCGAAACAGATGCTGCTGTTGCCGTGCTCGCATGCCGTGTGCGAATCTTGCCACGCCGCCAGCCTGGAAGGGGGCGTTGTACAGTGTCCATTGGATGAAGTGCAATTCGAAGAAGCGGAGTGCTTCGGTTATGAATTCCATACAAGGATAGCAAGTACCTTGAAGGTGAGGGGGAAAAACCATTTCTGACGTTCTTCTTTTTTTGAGGGGGGGGGGGTAGGGCGGGATAGAAGGGGGGACTAAGGGAATTCTGCATTAGCATTTGTTGTGCTACTGCATGACTGCATGACTTAAGGTAAGATTGTACGATTTACTATAGCAGAACTTCAATGTTATAAGTTAGCCTGAGTAAATTTCCCTTTCTATTGATCAAAACTCACGCACTAGAGCAACACTAGCTCAATGCACCGTCAGGTGAAATATTGCGTTGGACCTAAATATTTCTTCATTTTTTTAGTGTGATAGATCTAGAAAGGAAAAAGCAAAAAACAAAGGCATTAAATTTACATGTCCAACATCACACTGACATTCCGACATTGTCGCTTCGACGTGACACTTGAAGCGAGATTGCGAAATCGGTCCATTTCATGTAGTGATCAGTGACAACTCTTCAAACATTGCTCTTCCTTCTCTTGAACTTTGTGCTAAAACATCAGAAATGTTGTTGGGTACATGGAAAAGAGAAATTCCCTTGTGATTCTACTAAACAATAGCCTTACTTCCGACATTACTTTTGCTTCTAATTCCTAATTTAAGACGTTATTCCTGAACAGCTACCGCCCAACGTGTTTTCCCCTACAAACCGCGCTATATAATCTATCTGGCCCATACTCCGTGACCGCATTTATTTTGCGAGTAAGCTAGCAAATGAGAAGCAGATGGCGGTCTTCACCACACAACAAAGCTGCTCTTGCCGTAGATGTTAGAAGCTGGAAGAAAAGTTGAACTACGGTATACTTTTTCCTCGATTGTGGCTTAACTAACCTGCTTTATGGGTTAGAGTATCTGTATTGCTATTTAGGAGCCGAATCAAGATATTCACCGTGACTTACTGTTTAGGTTTGCTGCCTCTTAATGTTTATAGAGAGACAGATAATGCTTGGGGAGTGATCTAGAGAATCACATCCTTAAGAGTTTCGCGTATATGTTTGGTGCAACCGGACATCACGTATAGGCACGTCTTGAATGGTAGGGAGAGTGCAGCATTGCGCCTTTTGTAAAAATAATATGTCGTCCAAAAATTGTGATGTGTGGTTTATATATTTTATTTTGTATTAAGGTGTACTGCTGGAACGAAGACCATGGCTGCGAGTACACGGGCACCATGGACCGTGTGCTGGAACACTACGAGAACGAATGCACATTTCACACCGTGGAATGTTTGCGATGCGGCGAGGGAGTCCAACACAGAGACCTGCCAACGCATTACGCGGCCGGATGCAATGCCGGTGTCTCTTCCGGGATCACAGAGAGCCCGTCCTCGGAACGTACAGCACTGAGCCTTGAAGATGTGAACGCTGCCCTTGAAGAACTGAAGGCGAGGCTGCGGGATGCCAACCATGACCGGCTGCTGCCAGAGATCCAGAGTCATTTCAATGAGCTTAAAGAACAAGTCAGAAGTCAGGAAACCATGTTCGCTGGTATCACTCGCGATATCGGAGCATCCGAGCGCAATTTAAAGGCCGAGATGGATCAGATCACAGCCACAATTTCAGCGGCCGTGTCGCACCAACCGACTTCACTGGAAAATCCGGAGGAGGAAGCCAGCACGTCAACGTCACTTACCTTGCGCTCGGAAATGGCGCTGATACTTAGGAAGTTGGAACGCTTAGTCGAGCAGGAAAGCTTGTGGCAAAATTCGCGGAAGCCTGAGTCCAGCCGTGTAATTGCTCAATGTGACCTTTTGAAGAGTGACTATCTGTATTTAGCTAATGAGCTGTCAATCACAGCTGCGCGGATTAAAAGAATTGGGAATGTGGTATATGATCTGGCCCTGGAAAACAGTGAGGAAATCATTAAGTATGACGGACCGTTGAAAAAGTTTGCTGAGATTACGGTGTCGCACATGAGAGACACGAACTTTACGGTTTCCGTCTACAAGTTGAGGGGTCTTGCTACAGCTGGTCTCCATGTGGAGATCGAGTTTAACGGGATGCTGGCGGACTCTAGGTGCATGCCGCCTTTTTGGCACGTGAGAGTGTGGGATAAGGCAATGGGGAAGTATCGTTTGTTGACTGGCTGTACCACGTCTTGTTACTGCGACTGTTATGATGAATCATTGCGACACTTTCACCTCAAATTCTATATGTATGATGCCTTGCTCGACAATGGCAATTTCCACTCACGCGGAGTTATGTTGTTCCGAATCTGCCTCAGCGATGAAGAAGTAGACGGTAGTGTCAAAGGAGCACCCTGTTCGTCTTCGTAGAATGTGTACTGCACTGCCGGATCGTCCTTGCCAGCTCCCATGTGTGCGACATGAGCTTAGCGAACTTTTGATGTCCTTTCTCCTAAACGAAACTGGCTCTGGAAAATTTATTTTTCTTTTTAAATTTGCTACGCGTTGTAACTGTCAACCCATCCTTTTATTACTTTACTGGCTGTTCATTTTGTTGTGTATTTATGCTGCTAATACAGTTGTTGGTGTTTGTCAATACTATGCTCCTCTTGTGCTCCTCGATTTGTTTCTGACATTATGCCGCCCAGTTCGATTTTCGTTTCTCTATTATCGTCACTAATATTGTCGTTCGGCGGCTGGAAGCGATTGGTTGCAAGGCGACGCTCTTTGTGCAAGGCGACGTTTTCAGTGTTGAGGCCTTCGCTTATGACATTAAACCGTATTTTCGGCAAGTACTTTGTACTCCGAAGTCGATAAACGGTGAAGTCAAAACTCTAATCACACACGCAATCAGACCATGTACTGCTACAGCAGCTAGATTGCTCAGATAATTTGTGTTGGAGCAGATGACGTTTTGAACAAGAGATCTCTTGTTTCGACACTTCTGGGTGGGAATGATGCTTACACAAGAATAGAATTGATAGTGATGACGAAACTGCGTCTTTACATCACAGTGAGTGATCGTCGTAAGTCTACTGGCACGTCTGCCCGAAGACCCGATGAGAGCTTGAAGACTGCTGATCTTTACGGGAGAAAAGGCAGTGCCAAAAATAGGTGTAAGAGTTTTTTTTTTTTTTTCAACTTGATTTAGAGCCTGATGAAGCGATCAACAGTCTCGCTTCCGTATTCGCATGGGTAATCATACCATCTACTGCTACATTAGATCGATTGCTCAGATAATTGATGTTCGAGGAGATGATGTTTCGACGAAGGAATCTCTTGTTTTGGGATGCGGCTTACACCAGAATAGAATTGATAGTGATGCCGAAACTGCGTCCTGTCATTAAAGCGAGTCATCCGCGTATTTCTACTGCCACATCTGCCCGAAGACCTGAGGAGACCTAAAAAAGATCTGATCTTTACGAGGAAACAGGTGGCGACTAAGAATATGAGTTTGTTTTCTCCATCTTGCTTGGGAGTGTGATGAACCGATAAACACCCTCACATGGGTCTTTTTATCGTCGCGGCCTTCTGAGGCCTATAATTGATTTTGGTGCTCTTCTTACGTGTCCTGCGTTAAACTCGCGGTGTCCATTTTTTTTTACTGTTTTCAGTTATTGCAGCGATCTATCGACCTCCCATATACAGAAGCTCCTTTGTTGCATTTTTGAAAGCATTAGTTGGGGAATGAGTGCAATAACACAGGTTTTAGAGATTTGTGCTAACTGTAGTTCGGCCATGAAGCAGAAAATATGAGGCATGTGGAATAATACTTAACTACAGCTTGATTCTGCGGTGCACTGAAAAGAAGCTACACGGGCATTTAAGCTACTTCACACAGTGGCATTGTTTCATTTATCGCGTTTTTTATATTCTTAGATATTTGTTCTTTCATACTTACTCGCTAAATATGTATAATTTTTTTGTACTCATTTCTTTCTGCTAATTCCCTGCATCCTCCCTTCAAGCACTACTCCTTCGGGAGGATGTGAGGTAACTGAATAAAGAAATAAACATTTCTCCACCGTTAGAATGATACCACCGATTTTTATAATGGAACACTGGGCCTGCATCTCATCACACGGAGGGCGGCCTGGTATGTCTGGGGGTCTACAGAATAAACAAACGGCATGAAAATGCGGCAGCGACTTCCTCTGAAAGACATCAGAATGCTTACACTAATTTCAATCGTAAGCACCTCTGCGTGTTTAAATACTCTAAAAAATGCCAAAAGCGACAGTTTGCGACTCGCAGGTGGTTGCCCAGGTGGATGAGCGGTGTCACTTTCTTCAACACACTTTTCCTATTTCACCTGTCGCGGTAAGCAGACAAGAAATCATGCCACAGTTTTCGTCTTTCGCTCCATACGGGTAAAGCACTAAAAGAAACCTTCACATAAGCATTTAAAACTGGCAACTGATACATCAAAGCTGTGTGACTGAGTTTTCCCACCCCTCGAAAGCACTCGGGCACTGTTTTGTGAGTGACAGCTTGCTTGCAGCCATTACGCAGCACCTATTAGAGTTACGTTTCAGAGCAGTCTGGTGGCCGTTTCATAAGGGATGAATATTAAACCTGTTATAACGTTTGCGAGCAGCATTCTTTCCTATGTTTATGTATTCTTGTGCCCAAGACAAGCTGTGCTCAGAGATTGGTGCCCCACAGGCTGCGTTGCAGCACCACGGCGTCAGCTTGCGCCACCGCACCTGTACAAAGGCTGAGCTGACATCCTAGGCTGAGCCGTTGTAACGTCAAGAGAAAACAAAATTTACGAATAACTGGTTAAAAGGAACACGCATGTAAGCCATTGCCTATACGAATGAGATATACGCAATGTAAATTTTGTTTTATAATCTTTTGTCATTACCTTTCCAAGCAAACTCGGAGCTCGGACACTCTTCGTTTGGTGTATTTCATTACCACAAGAAAATTGTGGCGGAACTCATCTAAACAGCCTCGATCAAACAACATGACAGTTACTTAAGTATCCTAACAAGATTACGATTATCAAACCATTATGACTTCACGAATTTTTTCCTGATTCGTGACCTCATCCATTGTTACTTTTCTTTCACATCTCAACCTTAATATCCCCTAGTCGACTTTGCTCAAATTAGTATCGGCCTTAATCTGCTTTAATCCACCTTGCTCTCATTTGTATCAAGCTTAATTCACCCTAATCCAATTTATTCCACCTTAATCCACCTTTCTCTAATTTGTACCAACCTTAATGCACCTTAATCTACATTAATGCACTTTAAACCACCTTAATCGGATTGAATGCACCTAAAAGCAGTTTATTTCACCTACATTCACTTTACTTTACCTTAATTCAATTCAATCGCTCTTAGGTCACTTTGCTAATAATTTTTCTGATCTTAATTCTGTATTTGTAGTGGCGTCATACAAGACGCTGATGACATCTCTGATGCTGATGTGTCTTGGTACCACTCGTTGTCTGGAACGCCGATTTTTCTGCCTCACGGGACATACAATGCTTACGCGTTAATAATCACGCAATACATCGTAAGCTGAAAGCACGAATAGGGCACTTCCGTATGCAGTGCTATCATAACTTGTTATAGAATAAAGTCGTGTTCATCTGGCTTTCCCACTCAGGCAGGTTAATGAAGCTGCAATGACATGCGCACGAGTGCATTGTCACGTGGTGTTTTTCACATTGCGCGGGCTTTCTCGCTTCTCGGGAAATGCAAACACGGCCCATTTTTGTAAAAGTCATTGTAGCAGAAATAAACGCGGCAAAGATAAACACAGGACACCGCGGGAATTGCTTTCGTTTCTTACGATTCTTTTGACATAATGACAATTCGAGCAAGCGATAGAAATTCGCTAATTTGATTAGTCCATTGGTGTGTAAGAGACTAGAGGATCATTGTTGGTTCCTCAACAAGACTCTAAGCAGCATGGATGCACTTCTTCTTAATTGCGCAATGAGTATTTTTTTTATAACTTGGTGCCTCTGTCACGTGTTTTATATAATACTCAAAATGAAGATGTTTCAAATTCATAGACTCATTTCAAATGATCTAAAATTTTAGTTTCTCTCTGTGTCCACAACCGCAGTAGCTGAAAGCGCAGCTTTTGTCTACTTATCTGTCGCTGCTTCCGCCAAACCTAAATTCCGTGTAATCTATAAAGTCTCACGGAAAATTCGCTCTAGTGGCGTGAAGTTTCGAATTGTGTCTACTTATGCACTGAAGCACATATTTCACTGCTCTACGTTTTTTTTAGACATCTTGTTTTAACACTTAAGTTTTCCCAAAAGCTTCAGTTTGCACTTAAGTTTTTATTGTGTGGAGGATAAGCGATGCTTGTATTAACATAGGACTTAATTAACCAATTATATTTAGTATCAGTGGATTGTTATTAATTAATTGAACAATTAAATAAATAATTAGTGTGCAAACGTTCTACCTCCTTGAAGAGGAAAACAGGTGCCTACGGAATCGAACCTTGCTGCTCGACAGAGTTCCGGCGCCCACTTATCCTTTGGCAGAGAGTTCGGACAAGCTTGTATCGAGAGGTAAGGTCAACTTGAGATTGGGAAAGACATGTATTGCATGAGTGCAAGGGATAGTTCACTGTAGCGAATAAAAACAAATTATGTGGCATTACGTGCCCAAAACATGATCTCGAGATGAAGCACGCCGTACAGTGGAGTGCTATGAATTAATTTTTAACGCCTGCAGAACCTTGATGTCAATGTAAATGTAGTTTACAATGGCGTTCTTTCGTTTCGCTCCCCTCGAAATGCTGACCCCGCGGCAGAGAGAATATCCAATGCCTCGTTTGTACGACGTCCAGAAGCCAAACAAGAAAGAACAAGTTAGAGAGAAACAATTACAACAGACAATTCACGAAATGTGGTTAACCCTCAGTTGCGTACTCTTGACGAACGGTATGGCTTCAAAAATTTATATATTTGGTCCACACTCTAAAAACAGTTTGCACCCTTTGGGGTGTATATTTGTCCCACAACAATAATCGTCATCTGCCTTGCTTGCGTTTCCTTTCTTGAAAACTCGGCGCTCGCTACTTTCCTGTCGAGAATGCTGCGTCACACTGATAACGCGCATGCCGTTCATGACTGGGAAGTACCGGGCTCGCAGCGTTAAAGAAAGGAAACGCGGGCAAGACAGATGCCGATTATTGTTGTGGGACAAATATACAACCCAAAGGGTGCAACTGTTTTTAGAGTGCAGTGTTGGTTTCACATCTGCACTCGCGTGATCCTCAGATGAATTTAGATGTCCTGCCCAAGGTGCTGCTGCAGACAGAGTGAATTAGGACCCGGGAATGTTGGATAGACGGGGATGTTGGAAACAATATTAGTTGTAAGTTGGCTTCGTCCTCTGTCCTCCGCATGTTTTTCCCAACGGGAGAGATGGCTTTCAGTAAGAGTTGGCCACGATTGTGTTCTCTACTACTGCCTATCAGGAAAAAAAAAAGAATGAGCGAGCATTACCTCCGTTAACGCGCTGTGCACGCCGACGGGTGCGCCACTGGTGGCGGCTTCGCGCAGAACACGTGGGAGAGGAGCCTGGCGCGCGCCGTAGTTCGTTGTGTCGTTGATCGCGCTTCTCCGTCTTATTCGCGTTTTCAGAGCAAGATAGGCAACGCCATTCGCACGTGTGGGGTGGCCAAAGCTTCAGGGAATGTCGAAGAAGAATTGTTGCAGGGTGGGGGGCTCAATTAAATACCGGTGAAAACGTGCCGGCGATACGGTTCTAATCATTCCCGGCAAAGCCTCATTAGCGGGAGAAATGGTAGAAAAAATGGATTGCCGCTTCGAAGGGAAATTTCTTGTTCTCATCCTTTCCTCTTTCTCGTCGGTGTTTTTTTCCACTCGATCATAGAGACGCGTGAGCAACGAAGTTCGTCTGCAGTGCAGCATGAGGTTTAAAGGCATTTCGCTAAAGTTCGGAATGCTGTTTGCCGCTTATATTGTTTTCCGCTTCTTTACCGCGTTGCGCTAGCTAGGCAGCACTAAAGCCCCTGCATCTACGCGCCACCGCCGCTCTCTTAAGTAGCGACAACCTTTGTAGTGCGCCGCCGTTTCCCCTCACACCAAATCCGGTTCCAGTGTTTCCGGTTCCGGCATTTCAGGTTTAAAAATTTCCGGTTCCGGCGTTTCCGCTTCCTGGAGTTGCGCTGCGGGAATTTCCGCTTTGACTGCTGTTAGACGATGGTGAGACGCCCGCGCGTGCTTAGCAGAGCTGTGGCAGTCAACATAAGAAGAATGCAAACGGGACAAGCTGTTGTATTCCGCTGAAGTAGTAGTTCGCGGTCGCTGTTGTCCAAATGCACGAAAAACGCAGTGGTCTCCAAGCGCCCAGGCACTACATTCCACTGTACGTTGTCGCTCGTGCCACAACCCGTCGCAGGTTGACGCGAAGCAGCGAACACGAGCAGATCGCTGGTTATAGTAGGCGGTGGTTCTTGGATGGAACCGCATTCACAGTTTCAACCGCAGCTCGTGCAATTAAAGCCTCTCCAGCGGCGCGAAAGTAAACAACGCTAAAAAACAAAGTGTCACCTCCACTCGGAACAGGAAGCTGCAGCAACGTAAGTTCCTCTTGACGCCGGAAGCTAAGGGGGTGAGTGGGAGAGGAGTGTAGAGGAGGAGGGCAGGTTGGCGGTACTTAACCTGGTCGGCGGAAACGTGTATGGAGGGGCTTTAGGCAGCACGACTACACGAGCGCATTGCGTTGTATGTTAAAGCCACTGAGGTTTGCAAGAACTGAAATTGTTGGTTTCATGTGGCGCGGTAAATCCTCGCACCAGCTGTCGCGCACTTCATGTTTTTACATCTATTTTATGCGTGGCTTCGCACATGTTTAACTGTTGCTAGTTGCTCCATGCATAACTCTTGTCGATTCTTTTGAGCTGCGAAATTTTCACCCTGCCTTGTTTGTAAAGGGTATAAATCACGCTGTGTCTTATCGGAATGATACCAAAGAAGTGCTTCTTTAACAGCTTTATTCTTTTCGCCCGAGGGCTTCTTAGATATTGTTTGTCTTTTTGGAAATGTGTTTAGAAAATAGGTAGTTCAGGGCGAGAATTGCTAATAGCTGCTGCATATGGTATTTTTGTTCCATTTCTCGCTGAAAAGTTCGCGTCCCGCTTGGGAAGTCATCCCACCTCGATGCTGCCTGAGCAAACTTAACACGCCGAGTGATTTGTTTGTTTCACAACGTAGTCCCTTCTTGCATGTGAGTTTTGTACTCAACTGAATTCTTTCTTATACTTACGCTGCAGACGACTAAACCGGGCCTTGCCGCCAGCGCTCATCTACTTTCACTGGCGCTGCTCAGTCTTTAAATATATCATGTGGCACCTCTCTCTAGTAATATAAAAAAGTACTGAAAAGCTAGTCAGTCTTTAGCTTTGTACGTTTCCAAGCAGCGCCCTTGGGGAATGTAAACTTGCACAAACTGCAGCGGGAACGGTAGTTCATCGGCGTATGCAGCAGAATTGCATCGGCGGTACAGCCCTAACACGCGCTTTTATTAACCCGTGTGTTTGGTGGCTTCGTTGGCTAGTGTACGCATTTCCATCAATAAATTGGCAATTACTCTTCTTGAGGCGACTTTGACTGCAGTTATTCGGCGATGTCACATGTATTCATCGACAGAAAAATCACAACGGCATCTGCAAAGATTGCACCGTGTGGATTTGTTTGATATAATTCTGCACTAACGACGGGCGCTCATTATTGAGGTACAGAAGCAGCATTACGGCATGGGTAGAATTAAAAAAAAAACACGATCGAGACATCGCATTAGCCAACAAAATTTATCGGCTAGTTCACTTCATGTAATGGGGTTCATGGCGTTTGTCCGCGGGACGCACCTGGCACGTATGTGGACCATGTTGCCCCAAACAACGGTAACATCGTGTTCATACCCGCTCCCACAGAGGTCAGCGTCTTCCCTAGAGCTGTCACCGCAGAAGAAGCAGCCTGGCACCCGAACAAAGGAGAAATCGCAGCCGCGAACTTCAGCCATCCTTGCTGCAAAGGGTTGTCGTCTGCTACTGCTCCCGCGTGTACTGTTGGAAGCGTCCGCTAGGTGGCTTTCAGTGGCGCCTCTATAGGCGGTGCACGAGGCGTATAGGAAACACGGGCAAGCAAGAAATTTACCTCGTCTTTCTAGTCCTGTCATGCGATTTGGCGCATAGATTGTCATGATCTGTCCGCGAATGCGTGCGTTTAAAGTAGACAAGCAAAAATACAGCTAGTGCATTGGTGTGTCGTCACCAGGGACGTCATATGTAGCAAAGCACGGGCAGATGCGCGGAATATTTTGTTTATACGGACGCAACCTCCACCGTTTTTAGCCTAATTTCTTCCAACGCTGTTATTTGTCTCTAATTATCATCCCCTGTAGATATTGTCGATGACATAATTCCCAATAACGTGCCATGGTAACATGTCACAGTCGCAGCAGATATCTAAGGACCATGGTTTCCTGCTGCTGAGGCGAAATGTGGCTAGCCTGAAGCCGTCGGCTTACATCTGGATGGCGATTCCAGCACTCCATTTGTTCCTGTCTGTGTGAATGAATAAATTTTCTCATCTTAAGCAGTGGGTTGACAGTTGTGCTAGCTTGATTGTCGGCAAGAAAGGGTCGCCATTTTCCTGGTAGGCAACGAAAAATGCGATGACTTTTGTATTTTTGTCTCCATCTTGCAACCTACAGATAAACGAATTGATGCAAATGTGCGTAGAAATAAAATGTCATGTTGGCAATCTTACTTGGCGTCCTATACTTGCGTTTAGTCGCTTCACTTCTTCGGGTAACGGGCGGCGCTTTCCCTGTTATCGCTTCCGCTTCGATTCTGTTAGTCTGCTCCTGCTGCTTACAATACACGTGCAAATTTGCTCTTACGCTCTGCGGATAAACATGCCTTTTTATCTGTGGCCGAGAATATTCCGCCAATGATGAGAATACTGGTGAAAGTGCACAGAGCTTGCTGCGCGGCCGAATGGTATGTCAGATCGAGAAGGAGCAGCAGGACGAAATCATTCGTTTGTACGCGAACGAGAGGTAAGCCCACTTTTGTTGCAGTATTCATAAAGGAAATAAGCGCAACCCTTATCAAAAGCGCTATAAGACAAAACGAAATATCCACCATGGTTTCTTTCTTGTACATCTTGTTTTCGCTTTCGCCCGGCGCAGCTTACAGCGGTGTTGTAAGCAACTCAAGATATCTGTCTAAAGTTGCTCATTTCGCGACTGATCCTAACTTACGCGTAGACGAAAATTTCGCTTCAATGAATGTTAGCGGTTCGTCTTCATTTATTGCGGGAACACAAAACTTGTAGATAATATTTTGCGGATATTTGAATAGTTCCTGCGCAAATTCGTGACGTTGGAGCACATCCCGCTGATCAGGTTTGGTTGAGGCGTTACCCGCTTTTAATGTCCGTAAACACGGCAGAAGCCAAACAAAAATTAAATTACGTTGCAGTCACCGCTTGCGTTTTGAATTAAAAGAAGTTGAAGCCACATGTGTGACGACCGAGGCGCGCTTCACTTATTAACCTGTGCCTAGATGGCAGTAATTTTTGTCATCGCTTCTTTGTGCTCTAAGCATTGATTTTCCTTTGCGCTGTTCTTTACTCACGACCACGCGATAATTTTCTAATTTCCTGGCGTGACAAAGAGCGAAACTACGCTAAACGGTGAGACCTGGCGGGTCTGAGGTGGGAGCAGATGTAGAATGGCTACGGCCTCTTCTCTGACCACTTCACAGACAGTGTCTAGGTCCACCCCACTAAAGCAAGACTGGTGGTGATGGAGTGATAGTGGTACCTGTATGATATAGGTAAATTAGTTATTAGTGGCCCTGCTTCTTAGTTAGTGGCCCTGCTTCTGTATTTAATTATTTTCAACAAGAAATCAATAGACAGCGCACGGCGCTAGTGCGAAGTGCACGGCGAGCGCTGTCTTTTTCATGTCGTCTGGTTCCGTATTTACTGCGCACGCGCGAAGAAACAGCCTGCTTCTCAATTTCGCTTTATGGGACGATCATATACTGTGTGCGATGTTCCCGATTATTGGCTAGATAAATACCCCCGTAACACGGCAAATCTAATGTGATTTTAAACCATGGTCATTAGTTGAAGTTAATACCATTATGACTGTGCGCTGTCACACCGCGAAGGCTTACATTATTAGAAAATGATGTCAACGACGATAGTAAAGAAAGAGAGGACAAAAGAGCGTTAAACCCATTTCTGTGAAGTGAATGTTTCGAAATGCGCTAAGTTACGTTGTAGCACGATCCTCCCTTTCAAACCATGCTTTTCGATCAGTAACGTGTCACCTCGGCTGACCATGTCAAGCCAAGTCAAAGATTTAGGCAAAGAACATGGCGGAAAGCACGACGGGCGCGTTCACTTCTCCTGAAGAAGAACGAGAACGGCAGTTGGGTGTCATCGCGGCTATGATGCACATGTGGTCTCCTAATATGCGCATTGTCGGCGCGTGCCTTGGGAAAATACGGTCGCGCATTAAAGTCAAATCAACCGCAGAATCCGCGGCTGATGCTTCATTGAGAACACGACAGTCAAAGCTAGAAACGGCCGTCGAGTAACTGAAGGGGGTCTAGCTTTGTGCAATTATGCCCGGTAAAGCTCTGAAATGTCGATAAAGTAATAATTAGGTAATAACGTCGAAACAGTAGTTAAACTTCGTAAAAGAACAAAAAGGAAAAGCCTGTACTGTTTGCGAAGGTGATCGGTGGGCTCCTGTTGTCGAAAATACATATTCAGTTCCGTAACGAATGCGAAAGCGTTTGGCGAACTGATTTGTTTCGAAATGTGTTCAACGCATTTTATAATGTTTTACCGTGCGACAGCGAACAGATGGCATTATGAGCGAATGAAATTTGTTGTAAATTAAATTAGATATGTTGCGTGACGGGGGTATAGATACGTTGAACTCTTTGCGCTGGAGGATTCGGAGGTCGTAACCTCGCAGTCTGACCTCACACAGAGGGTCGCTCTCTATAGCCTACGCCACCGGTGCATCTTGTAACGAGTGGCTGGCCTACCCAACGAGACCGTCAAACGGAGGCTGAGCGCTCCGACGCAGTCGTGCGGGTTTTCTTGAAGAGGGTTGCTTTTTTCCTAAAATGTACGAGGTCGAGAGGATGAGGAAAGGTACAGGGGGCTTATTTTCGAAGGTGAGGCAAATTTATTTAAAAACAAAGAATACTCGAACAGGCCGGAGCACAGTGCCCAGTACGTCGTTCTCGTAGCATGAGTTACGCATGAAACCAGACTACATGTTTTCGGACAGCATTTCGGGACACACTAGCACACCAAAACACACTCGAAAAGTACGCTTAAATTGCTTTGGTGTCCCTAGATCCCAAGGCCAGAAGAACCCGTGGTCACACCATCCTCCAATCGGAGCATTCGTAGTCGCCGAAGGCTTCACCTTGAGGGCAAGTGTTCCGGCACCGTTGTTTGTAGAACACCGTCGTAGAAATGCCCAGAGGCGCACCGGGGCAACTGCCCTACAAGGGAAAGAAGGGGACAGGAGCTCTCACGCATGCTTTGGCGCGCCTAGGCTGCTGGGATGGCCCAGCAATTAGCTGGTTCGTCTATCGATTGGATTGGGTGGCTAGCGACGGCCGCAAAGAAGCAGGTTAGAACGTATATCCCAAGGTCTTCCTCAATCTAAACGTCGAGGTCGGCGACCTAGTGTCATCCATCAACCCCGTAGCCGTCAAACGTGTCTCGCCTTGATGTCGCCGCTGGTCAGTCCGAGGTGATGCAATGTGAGCTTCAGGAAAGCCGATTCGTCTCACGAAAGCAGGACAGGCTCGAAGGTCGCTGCCCTCGCTGGTCGATAGTAACAGGTCAGAGAACGAAGGAATTCACGTTCGAGACAGCGAAGCTTTCTCTGGCTAGCATTCGGGATTTTATGGAGTCCGCGAGGAAAAGCTCTCCCCTCAAATGTGAGAGTGCAAGAGATAACAACGATAACTGTAGGTTGCCCGCGGTGGCAAAGGTTTCTATAAGTAATTATTTGTTCGACCCAATGATATGTAATATTTGAAGAAAAAGAATTACCACCCCAGCATTCTTCACAAATGGTTAACCAGCGAAGCTCAAATGTGCGGCCCCGGTTTTAAAGCGAAGCTGTACACGTCTACCGTTCAAGGAAATTTTCGTGTCGTTGGCCTGGTAAGCAAAAAAAAAAAAAAAAGAAAGCCCATACGTGGGTCGATGCCGGAGATAGTGCTATACATGCCAGACCCGCGGCTGAGGTGCAGCTCGCCATTAAGGGGCCCACACACACAGCTTGGTTGGTCATGCTTCTTCACAGAGTGGGTGGGCACCAACTTTTTATTGATTGGTTTAATCCCGAGGGGTCAATAAACCACGGCTTCGTAGGCCGCCGGATTCTCGGTGTGCAGTTGCTGCTTGCGCTCGGCTGCACGAGCCTGTTCTCGCGCCCGGGCTGCAGCATCGGCACGGCGTAGACGAGCTCTTGCCCGGTTCTGCTCGCGGTGTTGCTGATCGAAAGCTGCCTGCTCCCCAGGAGTACGTCTGATGCGTGGCCTACCCATTTCAGAGCCGGTGAGAAACTTCTACGCTCGCGCTTGGCTGCGACGGAGAGTAACGGCGTCACTACTGTCGCAGCTAATCCAACACTGCATAGATAGCGCAAGCCAGTTTCAGTGCGATCCATGATGTCATGTTACCAGTCCTGACTGCCGCAGAACCTAATGGGTGTGATCCCGGGTAGGAAACAGTGATGTCACTGCTTTCCTCATGCGAGCCTTGTCAGTGAAAATTCAGGCCAGGTAGTGTGACGTCGCGGATCGGAGTAAACAGGCCTTGTGCTATCTAGGTGGTGTTGGCTAACGCACGCCTCTTTCTCCATTTTTTCGCGCACGCCCATGTGGTTGCGCCGGATGAGTTTTCGGCATAAAGGCGACCGACAGACGTACGGACGGATGGACGAATCAGCGAGCCATATAGAGCTTCGCTGTAAAAGCAAACGCGTACCGCCCGTAGTGTCATTGTGTCTCTGTGACGGTATGACGAAGTGCGTGACGTAGTGTGTGAGTGATAATGCGACCAAGGGGAATTGTACAGCACAGCTGTATACGGCTCAGATCCGGTGTCTCGTGGTCTCGGCGAGCAGAAATTGTCATCATCACCAATGGCTCGAGCGTCGCCGTCTTCATGTTGGCGCACCTCGGCGGAACCACGCGAACGCGCTCGCGCCACTGCCCGCGCGATAGGCGTCGCCCGCTTCTTGCGTAGCTGGCTCCATTGCCGCTCATCACTCCAGGATAGAAATTCACATATGTCGTCCTAATAGGGAGTCCGTGTTTTTTGGGGTATGAGCAATTGATTAAGTGGGTATAAGCCTTCACTGTCTTACAGGAAAAAGACATTTATTAACGCAGGTGATAAGCGAATGTGTTTGTGTACGTAAGGTCACGATGACCACCGATCAGGGCAACAAATATGTTCTAACCTCTGTTCAATATTCTGTGTCATCTCTGTGTCGCGCGCTAAACAGCTTCGCCGGTTATACGCTTTCACAGAGTGGGATGGCACATGGATTTCTTTTTTGCATATTTGCAAGTAAACGACAAGTATTGATTGTTGTTCGCTACTCTCAGACTTTCAGTGCACACGCATAGAATTCTTTCTTCTTTTGTGTGTGTGTACTGGTGTCAACTACAACAAAAAGCTTCGTAAGATTTCAGTTCTTTGCCGGTTTACTATTTGTTGGTTGGTGGCCCGCGCCATCGACCAACAAATCCCGGCTAAACGTCACTGAAACAAACAGGGTACATATGTACCGCCGTGAGCGAAAATTTACGAACCGCGGGCTCGGCGAGAAAATAAGCCAGCTGCATCGATTTGTATCTCATATCCATAAACTGAAATTCACGGATGTACGAGAAACTTCCCAATGCCAAGTTAGCATGGTCGTTCTCAATTTTGAGTTACTCTTTCGCAGGGAAATAGTTTGGGCGTCGAATACCTGTTACGTGTACTGTTGTTCAGGGACAACATATAAAATGCGCCGCCCGCTTTACGCAGTAGGAAAAACACCGTTTCCGAGAAAAAACGCGATCGGTAAATATGGCAATTTTGAAACTGCTTGCCGAAGTAAAGGATCAGTTGCCGCGCTTTATTTGCGGGTGTAAGCCACCTTCAATTGTTTTGCAGCGTGCAGTTTGCTCTTTAATTTGACTTATTGTGTAACTTCAATACTCTGAAACTGTTATATTTAATCATATTCAACGCCTTGTTTTGTTGAATAGCAGTTTCATATATCGTAAATGCGGTCAAGAAGAACTGCAAACCCTTAACACAACCGAATATCTCGATCGCTGACTGGCTGGCTCCCGGCTATGTATGCTATATGTAGCGTGGTCGCATCTTCTGGCTGACGCCCTCTGACAGTAAAAAAGCAGCCGCTCCGTTGGAGTGCAACAAAGGCGTCTCCTTCTAGTGCAACAAAAATGAAGTATTGATGCAAGATTCACAAGAACCTGGAGAGTACAGAAATAGCATTCTAGCGAACGCGACCAGCGAAAATCATTTACCACCGTCAGCTTAAGCAACGTAGATCTTTGAGCACTGTCACTGGTTTGGGATGTCGAAATTATTTGGTATATAGGTACTTTACCTTTGCTTTAGTCTATAAAGCTTTATGAGTGTAACAGGCAAATCTGTAGGGTTCTTTTTTTTCTTGTATGTCTTAAGCATCGAAATATATGCTGTGGCATTGCTTCAATAGCAGTATGCAGAACTAGAGGTATTTTATTTCTGTGAGTTTTCGCGCAATTCCTAGACTATTTTTTCAAGCTTTGTTAGCCCTCAAGATGCTATCCCACGCAGCGGTTGTGCTCGAGTAACATGACATTCGGTCGCGTCTTAGTGCTGCCGTGAGTGACACGTATAAATGACTTGGGGACGCAACTGTCAGAGGACATTTATACTAAAGGGCATTTACCAATGCATTCAAGAATGTTGCAAATAGTACCTGACATTGCATGCTGGGCAGGCGCGTTAAGCGTCAGGCGTTACATTACGTACACGATTACTTGTAATTTCACTTGCGCCGTAAAAGACCAGCATCATCTTGGTTATTGAGCATGTGGAAAGAAGGCTCGGGTATAGATGTAGTGGTATGTCTTGCCAGGACGATGATTCAGTTCCGCCCAGGAAAAGATGTCATCCTAATTTATTTCAGTGTATTGCTTCAACGCAAGCCATACCGTCTCATGCAGCTGGCATCAACGTATGGCACCGACGTGACGTAACGCAGCAGCTGCTAACATTACGTGACTTCAGTATGTTAAGCAGTAACACAAGCTTACATTTACATTAAGTTAGCTTCCCGGCCACCGATTGCCACACTTCATATCATCAACATAAATTTTATATGTAGATGCAGAATGTTCTACATATCTCGTCAGGCTTTCTCACACCGCTTTGAGGAGATTATATATTATAGATATTAGAAATAATGGAAGCTGGCTGATAATAATAAGACGGGGCTGACAAACGTTGATGGTATATCGTCGGTCTCATCTCGTGCGAAATCGAGGTTCGACGCCTACGGCGCCACCTGGCTGTGCTCTTGATCGCGCGCGCATTTTGAGACGCCTGGGAGCTGTCAGGGCACTCTTCCCTCTGCACAGCCGGAGCGTCCTTGCGTGATGCGTCGCCAGAGTACATCGAAACCACGTGCCGTATGGACATCGTTTGACCACTTGAAGTGCTTCGCTAAACGTTGCTATTGCGGTCAAGGATTTCCCGTCGGGTACAAATTCTAAATTTCCTTTTTTTTCTAGCATGAAGACATCTGCATTGTTTGTTTAAATATGCATTTCATATGTTTGTTTTTGCCTTTCTCTGATACCACTTTACATGTAGAATCTTTCTTCACGACGTGCAATATGTCGCTGAAGATAACGAGTCAGTCATTTTCGCGTTGTCTCTGTTTCTTCGCTATATAAAATAGGGGGATGGCGGAAAGTGATAACAGAAAATAGAAGCACAATCTACATGCCCCTCTGCGGCGATATCCGTGGTACAGATATGTAACGACTGTCAGCGACGATAACGAAGCACTTGTTCCTCGCCGCATTGCGAAAATCAAGTTTGCGATAACTTCTCGGCATTGTACGCGACATTGGGTGCACGGTTCATTTTATCTCTCTTGGTTGCTGCTTTGGTCAAAATGTATGATACCACTCAGTAGAGATAAGCTCGGTTGAAAAAGCCAGTGCTCTATGGTTCGAGCTGGGGATTCGTGGGGGAAGACACCACCATGCCGGACCACGAACAGGGACGCGTGCACCGTTTTCGCGACCACGTCGTCGCCGGTGTCAACTGGCGACCGACGCGGTTCGTCGACGAGGTTCCCAGTTCACGTGTATGCGGCCTCTGCCGCATGATCCCAAAACGGACGGTACTGTTGCCGTGCTCGCACGCTCTGTGCCAATCTTGCCACACAGCCAGTTTTGAAGGGGACTTTGGACAGTGTCCATTGGATCAAGTGCAATTCGAAGAAGCGGAATGCGTGGTTTATGAATTCCCTACAAGGATAGCGAATACCTCGAAGGTGAGCTGCAAAAAGAACAATTTCTGACGTTCTTTTGTATTTTTCTGGCGAGGGGGGAGGGGAGGTGGGAGATTAGGGCGATTCTGCATTAGCATTTGTTGCACTACTTCGTACGACCTGCGCTAAGAGTGTGTGATTTAATATTGCCGAACTTTAATGTATTAGTTCAGCCTGGCTAAATTTTCCTTTCTATGCTTCTCAATACTCACGCACTACAAACACTAGCTAAATGTAGCCTCATGTGAAATATTATGTGGAACCTCAATATTTCTTCATTTTTTTAGTGTGATAGATAAAAAAGTGTAAATGAAAAAAAGGCCGTAAATTGATATGTCCGACCTCACACAGACGTTTCGGCATTGTCGTTTCGACGCGACATTTGGAGCGAGATTGCGAAAACGGTCCACTTCATGTAGGGAAAAAGGACGACTTTCTCTTCTAACATTAATCTTGCTTCTCATGAACTTCGCACTAAAACATCAGAAATGAAAGTTGGGTACATGCAAAGGTAAATTCACTAGTGATTCTTTTCAACAATAGTTTTGCTTCCAACATTATTTTTGCTTCAAATTCTTACTTTGGAACATTATTCCTGAACCGCTACCGCTCACGGTGTTTCCCCCTGCAAACGGCCCTATAAAAGCTATCTGGCCCGTGTTGGGTGAGCGCTTTAATTTTGCGAGTAAGTTAGCAAACCAGAAGCAGCTAGGGGTCTTCACCGCACAACAATGCCGCTTTCAGCGTAGATGAGTTAGAAGCTAGAAGAATAAATGAAGTATGGTATATTTTTTCCTCGATTCTGGCTTATCAAACCTGCTTTTTGTGTTAGAGGATATGTATTGCTTTTGAGGAGCACAATTAAGTGATTCGCCGTAACCTACTGTTCATGTTTGCTGCCTCTTAATGTTTATAGAGAGACAGACACTGCTTGGTGGATCTAGAGCATTACTTCCCTACAGAATTTCGCGTACATGTTGCTTCGCACCGGAGTTCACGTTAAGGTACATTTTGAATGGTAGGAAGAGCGAAGCAACGCACTTCTTGTAAAAATAATTTGTCGTCCGAAAATTGTGATGTGTGTTATTTAGATAGTTTACTTTTTATTAAGGTGTATTGCTGGAACGAAGAGCACGGCTGCGAGTACACGGGTACCATGGACCGCATGCTGGAACACTACGAGAACGAATGCACATTTCACACCGTGGAATGTTTGCGATGCGGCGAGGGAGTCCAACACAGAGACCTGCCAACGCACTACGTGGCCGGATGCAGGGCCGGTGTTCCTTCCGCGATCACACAGTGCCGGTCCTCGGAACCTACAGCACTGACTCTTGAAGACGTGAACGCTGCCCTGGAAGACCTGAAAGCGATGTTGGGGGATGCCAACCATGACCGGCTGCTGCCAGAGGTCCAGAGTCAGTTGAATGAGCTTAAAGCACAAGTCAGAAGCCAGGAAACCTTGTTCGCTGCTATCACTCGCGAGATCGGAGCATCCGAGCGCAATTTAAAGGGTGACATGGCTCAACTGGCAGCCACGATCTCATCTACCGCGTCGCACCTGCTGACTTTCTCGAGAAATGTGGCGGAGGAAGTCAGCATGTCTTCGTCGCTGTCGTTGCGCTCGGAAAAGGCGCTGATACTTAGAAAGTTGGAACTCTTAGCCGACCTGAAACATTCGCGGCGAAATTCCCCGGAGCCCGATTCGAGCCGTGTAATTGCTCATTGTAGGTATTTCCGCGGTGGCGCTCGGCATTTATATAGTGCGCTGTCAACTACACCCGCGTGGATTAAAAAAATTGGGAACGTGACGTATAATGTGACCCTGGAAAACTGTGAGGAAATCATTCAGTATCAGGGATTGAGGAAGAAGTTTGTTGAGGTTATGGTGTGGCACATGAGGGACACGTACTTTACGGTTGCCGTCTTCAAGGATTGGGCTATTCCTGCACCTGTTCTCACCGTGAAGATCGAGTTTAACGGGATGCTGGAGCACTCTAGATGTTGGCCGCCTTTTTGGCAAGTGCGCGTGTGTGGTAATGGAACAAAGAAGCATCGTTCGTTCACTTCACGTGCCATGCCTTGTTTCTGTGACCGTTATGATGACTCGTTGCCACACTTTCACCTCGAATTCCAAATAAATATTGCCTCGCTGAAAAAAGACGATTTCGTCCGAGACGGAAAGATAACGTTAGAAATCTTGCTCAACGATAGAGAAATTGACGGCGGGGTCAAAGGGGCACCCTAACGTTCGTCCTCGCAGAACGTGTACTGCCGTGCAAGGATCGTCCTTGCGAGTTCCCTTGTGTGTGACATGAGCTCATTGAACTTTTGATGTCTTTTCTCCTAAATGAAATTTGCTCTGCGCAATTTCTTTTTTTTTTTTGCTTTGCTTTGTAACTGTCAACCTATTCTTTTATTACATTACTGGCTGCGCATTTTGTTGTTTATTTGTTGCGCTAATACAGTATGTGTTCCTTAGTATTGTGCTCCTCGAGTGGTTTCTGACATCATGGCTCCTAAAGGCCTTGCGGCTGCTGAAGCGATTGGTCGCAAGGCGACGTTCGTGGTGGATGCTCCACAGTTGTACTGGGCGTTGCCCTCTATCTGAAAAATGCGCACAATGTTGAAGTTCGCAATGTTTAGCCGTTCGTTTATGACTTTAAACCTTATTTGCGGCAAGCACTTTGTACTCGGCCGGCGGTGAACGGTGTATTCAAAACTCTAATAACGTACGCGATCAGACCATGTACTGCTACAGCAGCTCGATTGCTCAGATAATGTGTGTTGGAGCAGATGGCGTTTTGAACAAGAAATATCTTGTTTCGTTGTGTCTTAGTTGGGATGCGGCTTAAGCCAGAATAGAGTTGATAGTGATCACTGAACTGCGTCCTGACATCACAGCGAGCGATCCGCGTATCTCTACTGGCACGTCTGCCTCAAGATCCGAGGAGGTCTAAAAAACTGCTGATGTTTACGAGAGAACAGGCGGTGACTGAAGAGTATGTCTATTTTTTTCAGCTTGCTTGAGACTGTCATGAACCGATAAACACCCTCACATGGGTGTATCGATTGTCGCTGCTTTCTGAGGCCTATAATTGAACTTGGTGCTCTTCCTACTTGTCCTGCGTTAAACATGAGGTGTCCTATCATATTTTACTGTTTTCCGTTATTTCAGTGATCTATCGACCTCGGGACTACAGAAGCTCATTTGTTTCATTTTTGAAAGTATTTGGCGAATCAGTGCAATGACGCCAGTTTTCGGATCTCTGTCTTAGCTGTAGTTGGGCCGTGTGGCCGAAAATATGAGCCATGCGGAATAATACTTAACTTCTGTTTAATTCTACGGCGAAACAAAACGAACCTAACAGGGCACTTAAACGTTCCTCCACTGCTAGCATGATACCACCGATTTTTATAATCAAACTCTCGGCCTGCGTCTCATCACACGAAGTGCGGCCCTGTTATGTCTGGGTGTCTGAACTGTAAACAAACGCCATGAAAAGGCAGCAGCAGTAACATCTTAAAGGCATTAGAACGTTTTAGCTAATTTCGATCATAAGCATCTGCGTGTGTCTAACCCGATGAGCAAAATGAAAACGAGGTGAAAGCAGGAGCCAACGTTTCGAGAAGTGAACTTGGTCTTTTTCAAGGCGACATATGCTGTCCTCGCCATAGTATATATAGGTGGGGTTCTTCTAAAGGGGAGAGGGTGTAAGGCGGGTGGGTGTGGCAACGAGCAAAGGTGTGTCAGCGTGTCGAATTGAGAATAAAGGAATGCTGTGCACAAGGCCAGGGGCCCAGCCGTCTGTCAATCACGTGTCAACGCCCGCGTGTTAGCCGGCGTGTCAAAGGCGTCTGACATGCCTGCTGAAAAAAAAAAGAGGAAAGAAAAGGAAAAGACACCACCTGAAGCTTTCTCGCCCCGGAGGTCTTCCCGAACCAAGCAGAAATGGCCACCACGCACTAGGGATAGCACACGCAACAACAAATCTCGCCCATTCCTCCAATCACGCAAACTCGCCACCAAACAAACAAATTACAGATTTCACCTCAACGCTTACACTATATTTGCATTAAAGAGGGGAAAATCCTAAAAGGTCTCTGAATTAATGTTAGATGCACCCTTGGTTCTTTACCCTCCAGGCTATAATTGAAGTGGAATGCTGTGCTAGAAAATGCGTTGCTCTCTTATTGATATTCTCGACGAACACTGCAAGGCACAACTTATAATAATTGCTGGTCAACTCGACAGCATAAATTTATCTGCGCCGCCGGAAAGATGAGAACTTGCACAATTCATCCACACTAGGAAGAAAAACTACTAGATGTATACCAGTACAAAGATATTAGAGCTGCAGATCCACCCAACGAAACTAATGTAAACACTGCAGCACGTGGCTCCACCGATAGTCCTACAGGTGAGCATCCAGAGCACTGCAGCAATGTAGTAGACATATCCCAGAGTCTAAGCCCCTAGGAAGTTGATCTCCTGAAACGTGGTCTAATGTTCTGTCCGACGAGTAACGCAGTAAGCCAACACGAACTCCAGAAATATATAACAGTTTTCAAGACGCATGCGCCTCAAGGAGTTTTTTTTCGATAGACCAGACGTAGTAAAACAAGATACAGACTCTCTTGGACCACCTAGCACGTGGACACCGGAAACCGAACAGTGCCCAGACCTGGATTCATACATAGAGCTGATATGAAATGAAATTCTAGAGGCAGCGCGGCACTGCCGGAAACGCAAAAATTTGTCCCCCGCTCAACACCAAATCCTTAAAGAACTTGCGAAAAGGAATGATATTGTAATAAAATCAGCTGACAAATGCGGCAAGTATCGTTATCTGGCCTAGAGAAAAATACAAGAAGGAGGCATCCAAGCAACACAGCAACCACATCCATTAAAGAAAACTCGACTCTAATCCAACTTCAGATTACAGCAATAGTGTGAAAAACACAATAGCGGAGTTCCTGTCCAGGGAACTAATCATGCAGTCTGAATATCAGTTCATCATGCTCAAGAACAAA
Organism: Dermacentor andersoni; assembly: GCF_023375885.2. Taxonomy (NCBI): domain Eukaryota; kingdom Metazoa; phylum Arthropoda; class Arachnida; order Ixodida; family Ixodidae; genus Dermacentor; species Dermacentor andersoni. The sequence continues at coordinate 34,273,311 of NC_092822.1, read as the reverse complement.
AAAGCGGGTCGCTTTTATCTTCTTTCTAAAATACATATAATTCTGGTCGAATAAATATTTACAGCAGAAATTCGAGGTCGGCGTATTGTGTCTAATAAGAACACACCTACTGAGTCACTATCTAAATTCTTAAATCACCACCTGTCAAACATACCCACCACCCTCCCATCTTTCGTTCAAGACACGCCGCACTTCCTTCGAATTATCGATGGCATCAACGCCAACCAAATCCTTTCCGACCGCGCTATTCTAGTCACTTTGGATGTTTCTGCCCTTTACACCAACATTCCCATGAGTGAAGGAATTAAGGCCGTTTCTAGATCTCTCGCAATCAATCCCCAAGCGTACGCTCCAGAAGTTTACTTATCGCTCCTTAGGTTAGTTCTCACGCTCAACTATTTCGAATTCAATTCTATAAACTACCTGTAAATTTTCGGCACTAGCATGGGTACGCCATTCGCTCTCACGTATGCGAACATTTTCATGGAACAGCTTGAAGCAGACCTGCTGAAATCCTACCCTTTAAAACCCCACACATATCTTCGTTACATTGACGACATAATTATAATATGGGAACACGGCACAAGCGCCTTAACCGACTTAATTAGCCATTTCAATCGCTTTCACCCGAGTATTAAATTTACGGCTTACACTCTCCTAGTCAGATCAACTTCCTGGACATGACGATCTACATCGAAAACGGAAAACTGATAACGACACTTTACCGGAAGCCCACGGATAGCCAGCAATATTTAGACTACAACAGTCATTACCCACGACACTGCAAGCAAAGAATTTTTGTCGGACAAACGAAACGAGTAAGCAGAATCTGCAGCAAAGTTCCCGATTGTATCCACCACATAAATGACCATAAAATAACGCTAACAGAAAGGAACTATCCCGAAGTTGCTCTTAATAGAGCTTATGATGCTGCGTCAAGGTTGGAGAGACAGACGGAATTGGCGAAGAGACAGCCCGCACTAAAATTAAAAGCACCGCAAATAGTTATACACACGAAGTCGAATCTAGCTTTCCTTGTACAAGTTCTGATGGGATTTCTATGCTTAATAGTTCCTTCTGTAAGAAACAATATATCGGTGAAACAGGACAATCAACGAACGTCGGAGTATACGGAGATCGCGCGGACACAGCTGAAAACTTTCCAAAGCCGTCGCCGAGCATTTCAGTCAACCAGGTCATAACTTTGATGAACTTAAACTCTACATCTTACAGTCAAATTTCCGTTCAGAACGAGAAAGAAAATACAGAGAATCATACCTTATCCATAAGGTCAAGACATTGCAACCAATAGGCATAAACGTTTCAAAGGGAGCTTTAGAATCAATTCGCTATGCTAAATTTCAAGCTATAGGCAACAACACTTAGTTTGGTTTCTTAGCGTTTTCTTTTCGTTTTCTTTGTTTTCCTTTTCTTTCCTTTTTTCAGTTTTTGCCCGCCGGCGTGTCAGACGCCGTTGACAAGTCGGATAACACGCGGGCATTGACACGTGATTGACAGACGGCCGGGCCCCTGGCCTTGTGCACAGCATTCCTTTATTCTCAATTCGACACGCTAACACACCTTCGCTCGTTGCCGCACCCACCCGCCTTGCCCCCTCTCCCCTTTAGAAGAACCCCACCTGTATATACGGTGGCGACGAAAGCATGTGTCGCCTTGAAGAAGACCAGCCCACTTGTCTAAACGTTGGCTCCTGCTTTCACCATGTTTCACTTTTGCTCATCGTCTTGCATTTCCATCTCGCGCGTTCTCCAAGTTTTCTCGGTGTGTGCTTAAATAATTTAAAACAACGCGAAAAGCGACAGTCTGCGACTTGCAGGTGGTTGCCGAGGTACATAGGCCGTGTCACTTTCTGCAAAGCAGTTTTCCGATCACACATGTAGCGGCGACCAGACAAGAAATTATGCCACAGTTCTCGTCTTTCGCGCAATGCGGGTAAAGCTGTGAAACAAACCTTCTCATCGGCGTTTCAATCTGGCAACTGATACATCAAATCTGTGTGAGTGAGTTTTACCACCAATCGAAAGCACTAGGGCACTGTTTTCTGAGCTGTAGCTTGCTAGCAGCCAGAGCGCAGCACCTGTTAGAGGTACGTTTCAGGGCAATCTGGTCGCTGTTTGGTAAGGGATGTGTATTACGTTTCATTATTCTTGTGCATACGAGGAGCTGTGCTTAGAGATAGCTGCCCCACAGGCTGCCTTACAGCACCACGGCGTCAGCTTGAGCCACCGCAGCTTTGCAAACGCTCAGCTGACATCCAGCGTAGAGCCGTTATCACGTCAAGAAAGAAATAAAAAATTAGGAATCACAGGTTTAAAGGAACATGCACGTAAGGTGTCGTCTATGCGAATGAGATATACGCAAGCTTACTTTTATTTTATTATCTTTTGTCAATACGTTTCAACGCAAACTGGCAGCTCGGACAAGTTCTTCGTTTGATTTACAGTGGATGATCGACGACGGCGGTTCATTTCACCACCGCAAAAAGACCGTTGAGGAACGCATCTGAACAACCTCAAGGAAAAAAAAATTGACGGTGACATAAGTATCCTAACGTGATTATGATTATCAAAGCATTACGACTTCTTTAATTAATCACGTCCTGATACGTGAGGTCTTACATTGTCACGTGTCCTTTACAACTCTACCTTAGTATCCCCTAGTCGACGTTGCTCAAATTTGTGCCAACCTTAATCTACCCTAATGCACTTTAAACCACCTTAGTCCGCTTGAATGCACCTTAATCGATTTTATTTCATCTTCATTCATTTTACTTCGCCCAAATTCACTTCACTCCATCTTAAGTCAGATTTTTCTTGTTCCAATGTTAATTCTGTATTTATACTTACGTCAGACAAGTTGCTGATGAGGTCTCTGATGCTGATGTCTTTTGGTACCACTGGTTGCCTAGAACGCCCGCTTTTCTGCCTCACGGGACATCTAATCCCTTCGCATTAATAATTACTCAAGACATTGCGAACTGTAAACAGAAATAGGGCACTTGCGTATGCAGTGGTAACTTTCCCCCTGCAGGTGACGGTCCTATTTCATATCTATATCATAGATTGTCCTACGGGAACGTTAGGGTGATCCACCATCAACACGCGGCTGCGTTGCTTAGAGGACACGGGACTTTGTGACAAATGGTGTCTGCACACTGTGTGACGTAGGATTGGACGGCGACGCCGCGTAACACTAGGAACGCCTTCGCACACTGCGTGACAGTGCCAACAGAAACAGTTCTGTATCGTGTGCATGTGTGCATAGTTTTTTAAATTGTTTTTATCTCTCTCACCTATCACGTCCCTTTGCCCCTCCTCCGGTACAAGGTGATCAACCGGACCTAATCTCTGGAACTAACCGGACCTAATCTTTGCCTTTCTCTCTCTCTCTCTGTCTTCGCTCATCTTGCTTTCCCACTGTGGCGTGTTAATGAGGCTGCTATTACTCGCGCACGAGTGCATGGTCACGTAGTATTTTTCACATTACACGGTCCTTCTCGCTTTTTAGGAAGCGTAAGCACCTCATTTTAAACTGAACTCATTGTAGCGCAAGTAAACACGGGGAAAGACGAGTACAGGACACCACGGGCACTGCTTTCGTTTCTTACGATTCTATTGGCATCTCGACAATTATAACAAGTGGTTGCAATTTGCTAATTTCATTAGTCAAATTGGATGTCGGAAAATAAAGGATTATTATTGCTTTCTCAAGAAGACTCTAAACAGTCTGCATGCACTTATTCTTATTTGCGCAATAATACGTATTTCTGTAAAATTTGGTTCTAGCAGGAAAAATCAATACCCAAGAAAAGGCAGCGGCAACGGCGCACCTGTAGCTGAATTGGTGGGGCAGCGCAAGCATAATGCGAAGACGTGGGATCGTTCCCCAACTTCGGACAGCTGTTTTATCATTCCCTTTGTTTCTATTAATTTATCATTTGCTTTAGTTCATTTATTAAGTACAAGTGAGTTCCGCCATCTTGTCCTTAATGTTTGTTCGCTTCTTATAATACGATTAATAAAAATCGGGTACCCCGTTTAACTCCCGTTCTTTTCGTTCATTACATAACGAGGGTCTCGAATCCGGCCTTCAGGTAGCATGTGTGGGTTTACTGACCAGTTGCCTTTACCCAAAATAGATCATGTGCTCATGACTCCTGCGGCAGAAAGGATGTTCCACATCCGCGCCCAAGGTTTGTGAGTGGTGGCGCTGGCTAGCACTGCCAGGGTTCTAGTAGGAAACATAAATACCCAAGAAAGTCGACGGGGAATCGGCGCCGTGGTAGCTCAGTTGGTAGACTCTGAGTCCGTAGCCACGGAAGCTGAAAGCGCAGGTATTTTTTACTTGTCTATTTCTTGTTCAACAAAAGTTAAACTCCGTGTACCCTATAAAATCGATCCGAAATTTTCTGCAGTGGCGCCAAGTTTCTATTTGCAAACATAATGCACTCAAGCATACATTTGGTCGCTGCAAGTTTGTTCTAAGACACCGTGCTTTAACAGCTAAGCCTTTACGAGAACTTCAATTAGCATTTAAATTTTTATTGTTCGAAGAATAAGCAATGCTTGTGTTGATAGAAGAATGAATGAATGAATGAATGAATGAACGTACGCGCAAAGGTTTTTATTTCTTGAAAAGGGTAACAAGGGCCTTAGGAATTCAGCCTTGCTCGTCAGTGTTTCGGCACCAACGTACACTTATGTGGTGACTTCCATCAAGATTGCATCGACAGGCAAGATGAACGCGAGATTTGTATATACATGTGTTGCATGCATGAAGAAAGAGACTCTAGCAAATAAAAACAAATTATGCGGTGTTGCGGGCCCGAAAACGTGCTATCAAGATCAAGCACGGAGTACACTGGAGTGCTATGCATTGATTTTTACCCCCTTTAGCTCATTTACCTGCATGTAAATGTGATTTACCATACCGTTCTTTCAATTCGCTGCTCTCGAAATGCGGACCCCTCGGCAGAGATGGAACGCACGACTTCTAGATGACCAGCGTATAACGTCAAAACTACTAACCTACTAGGGTGGGTCACCCTAGAATACCCAACGCCTCAATTGTAGATATTCGATTCGCAGAAGCCGAACTACAACAAAAAGAACAAGTGACAGAGTTACAATACAATAAAATATAAAATATACAATGTAAATACGACAGTCCAATAACGACAAGTACCGCGATGAGAACCAGCTTTGCTAGGAGAGAGGAACTCGCAAGTTCCGTCGCCTATAGGAGGCACGCAAGGTGACTCAACATGACGCCCGCAGAGAGTATACGAAACCCTCAACACATGGGCATCCTTCACGTCGGCTCATATTTCAAACGCTTCAAGATTGCTCTGCCTTTTTCACAGTCACTGTCGCTTAGTGACATCATGCGCAACATGGCCGCCCCAAAAACGCAGATACGGTGCCTTATTGACGGGGGGAAGATAATGAATGCCAAACACAATATTTGCTGCGGCGCGAAGGCTTGCAGCCTATCCTCTGTCGTTGTACAAGGGCTTTGCCTGCATGCGTCACTTGTCCGGGAAAAGCTGTACGGGCTGGAATTTATTGATGACCGGGAAGATTCTATCGAAGTACTTTAGCTTGTCCTTTTTTTATCTTCGTCCTAATCGCGACAATCCGCAAAGCAAGCCTTACGCACTCTGCCGTTTCGCGATGAAGAGCTATTTTACTGTCCCGTGATGTTCTCGAGCTCAATTAGACGTATTCAGTTATCATCAGCGGATATTTATATTCGACAAATAAAGTAAGGATATAAGTAAAGTTATCACAACTGCAATTTTTCAGACGCCTTTTTTGGGATGTAGATGCAGATGTAGAGAAATCCACTCAGGCCGGTAGTTCTACTTCTCGCTGGTGCAGTTGTATTATCGTTCAAGTGCCGAGGACTCACGACAGAAGTTTCTTGCGTTCACGTCGCGAGTTCAGCGTCTGTGTTACTTTGTTCTGCCAGTCTTGCTTTGAGCGCCACTGCAGCTGCCATGCTTGGTCGCGCGTTGCCACACGGCGTGCGGCGCGGAATGTAAACGCATGCGTTTCTGGCGGGACGAGACAACGGCGACCACACAGTGGGCTGCTGCTGCCGGTGAAACGCGGTCAATCGCGTACTACATTCGCCCACGTAGATCTACTGCAGGATTTCTCTAGAGCTGCGACAAGGTGCTACAAACATGTCACGTTTTTATCTTAAATGCTCGTCTGTTCTCGTTGCGCTGGCCACGAGTGCGCAGCTCGAGCTTGGCCGCGCAGCGGAGCCCTCGGGGGCAGCGAGTACGAAAACATGCGTTTCTGGCGAAACCGATACACCGCGGCAACCAGGCACTACGAGTTGACGAAGGCAAAACATGAGCAAATACTTCCGACGCTCGCCCACGGCCTGCATCTACTCGGGATCAAAGCCACGCCGTTGCTCGCGCTGATGCAATGTACTGTCGCACGCTTTACATTTCTGACTGACGCATCGATTATCCGTGACACAAGAAATAAAAGGATGCGCAAAAGCAAAGTACTTTCGTTTTCTTATGTACGTGGCTCCACAAGAAGTCACTGCCGGCGTAACGTGCACTGCACACTCTCATCCGTGATGTGACCGGCTTGGCAATGCACGACTTGACAACCCATTCTTTCCTCTATGCCGCATCTTTGGGGAACGAGGGGAGGCTGCGTTCTCGCAAGCGCAACAGTGTTTTTGCAAACCGCCAATTCAATTAGGCGAGTTGATATTGCATTCTACATCTGGTACACTACAATATGGAAATGAATAAAGAAGCCGAGCCGGCCAGAAGAAAGAACAGAGCGCTGATTTCTTTTTTTCAGCGCTCTATTCCTTCCCCTGGCCGGGTGGGCTTTTTCTTCTTTTCAATGTTGCGCTGTACCAGCTTCAGCTTAGCAACTCAGGACGCCGTCTGCTTGCAATGCCCACATCTGCACAGTCACGGAGGAAGCTAAAACCGGAAGCAGACGACAACGGACCTGATATAGGCGCTGTACGATCGACGACGACCGCCGTTCCTTAGCGGAGCTCAACCGCGCACGTGCCACAACCGGGCGACGTAGACAAGGCCTCTGAGATTGTGACGGCGCGGATGCTAAGCAGGACGCCGAGGGTCGTTTCCGGTTACGCAAGCGGAAGCCGCGAGAACGCAAAACGGCGCTGGCAGACATGCATTGCGCAAGTGCTGCACAAATCTTCCCGAACAGCTTTCCAGTTGGAGCCAACTATCTGCGCAGCGCACGCGGTGTCACTTACTCGTTCGTCGCGGCTGCGACACAGCTATCTTGCGTACAACGCAATCGACGCGTCTGACGCTGCCTTTATGTGGACGCCCTAGCGGTGCTCCAATAAGTCTGCTTCACTGTTGACAGTTTTTTGGACGGTAAGTCGACTCTGCTTCTGCCCAATCTTGGCTTTCTTATGCTCCGTTTTGCTGCATAAGTACTGACAGCCATGTGGTATTGTGCCTCTTTACGGTGGGAACAAGTGCCGTTTAGTTCATATAGGCGTTAGGATTTATAGGGAGAAATCCATGACTGCTGATTACATATACTCGCCGTGTTTGGGGAGGGGGGGTGACTGAGTTACTGTCTGCGATTTCAAACTGCTTCATTTTTTAGCACTCTCGCACGTAACCTCTTGTTTTTCGCAGTTCAACCTTTGCTGATGGCTAGATTCGTGACCTTTTGTATGGCGTTCGCGATAAAAACACCAGCGCGAGGCAAATAAGGGCCGTGCGCTTTCCTTTCCTGGTTACTGCACTGTGCCGTTATTATAGTAAATCATTACACACTAGCCGGGTTATGTCTCTCTAACAATGGTTTAGTTTCGTACGTTCGCGACTAATTCGTTTTGTTGACGTAGTTTCTTGCTCAAAAAGCATACCACAATGTAATATTCTAAATAAACCAATTTTTGAGGATTTTTTATAAGTTTCACTTCATTTCATTTTATTACCCTACTGACCGCATTCGGGGTATCACATAAGGCGTGGTTAACATGTGGACACAAGAAATAGCAGGTGTTACATTGAAATACAAGTTTCGAGAAATTGTGAATCACATGTGAGGGCAGTGACATTGAAGTGTAGGTCGTTCCAGTCTTTGGCAGCTCGAGGAAAAAATGAAGCTTGAAATGTGACAGTTCGTGTACGAGGACGAGAAACTTGGACTCGATGGGTGGTGAGCTGTGACATGCGTGAAGATCATGGCGTATCGTAAGGTGGGCGGCTTAGCGAGCAGCAAAAAAATTTGTGATAAAGAGAGACCGTGGTGATACGACGACAAAAAGCAAGAGATGTCAAGCTAGATTCTGCCTGTAAGAGTGAAATGCTGATGTTATATGAATATGAAGAATGGATGAAACTAGTCCCACGATTCTGAACTGACTCGAGTGCATTGGCGATATATGTTTGGATAGGGTTCTAGATGGCGGCGGCATATTCCAGTTGTGGTCTGACAAATGATTTTTATGCGAGTAGTTTGACGTGCTGTGGAGCATGACGAAGGTGACGCCTCATGAACGCAAGGGTTTTGTTCGCTGACGAAATCACGTTAGTCCCATGCGCATTTCAGAAAATGTCGTGGGACAGGGTTACGCCTGAGTACTTGTATGCTAGAACTGTTTATGCTGGGACGTTTGCAGTCCTGTAAGTAGAGATATAAGGATTACGACGGTGGCAAATCGAAATAAATTTACACTTGATAGGGTTCAAGACAATTTGCCAACGGTTGCACCCATCATGCACGTTATTAAGGTCATTTTGGAGAGATGCTTGGTCAGAGATGTTAGTCGCAGTACGATAAATCAGAGTCGTCAGCGAACATGCGAAAAGGACAAGATACATGCAGCGGAAGATTGTTAATGTATATTAGGAGAAGAAGCCATCCCAAGGCTGAGCCTTGAGGGACACCTGAAGTGACAGGGAGTGGTTCGGAGGAAAAGCTATTGCTAAGGACGATCTGCGAAAGATTAGTAAGGAATTTTTTTATCCATTGTACTACGTGAGGATCCAAGTTCAATCTGTCTAATTTTATTAGCAAGCGGTTTGAGGCACTGTGTCAAAAGCTTTAGAGCAGTGTAGAAATATGTCTTCGATTTGAACGTTGTTATCAAGATTAACGTGCAGATCAATTATGAAGATAGCTAGAGGTGTTTCACATGAAAGTCCTTTACGAAAACCGTGTTGAGAAGGATGAAAGAACTTTACGGAGTATATTAAGTTCATAATATGCGAGTATATGACATGTTCCATGATTTTGCAAGGAACATTAGTTAATGAATTGGGGCAGTAGTTTAAGGGGAGTCTTCGTTACCTCCTTTGCAAACTGGAACGACCTTTCCCACTTTCCACTCATCCGGTAAGGCACCTGTAGACAGTGATTGCGAGAACAACAGAGTGAAACATGCCGCGGATATATGATTAGTATCTATTAGGATCTTTGAGTTAATTACGGCTACATCAGAAGAAGTACATGATTTGTTTCTTTTTCAATGACTGAGAGTATACTATCTATCGAAAATACAATGGGTGGCATATGCGATTTTATGTTAGTATGTAGTGGAAAATCTGGAATGATAGTTTTTTTGTTGTAAACATGGAAATTAATCCTTTGTTGAATATATCAGCGCCCTCGGCATCCGTGGCGGTGTCGCCTGCTGCATTCGTCACGCTGATAGTACGAACTTCTTGGGGATTTAAAAAGCGCCGGGATTGCCGAGGATGTCGGTTAAGTAGCTGGGATAGGTCGAAGTTGTAAAAATATTTTTCAGAAGTGCGAACGGCAGTCTGGTAGGCGTTCTCCACCATGTAGTACTTGACCAGACCCCGGTGCTTCCAAGATGCGTGGCTAGCCGGAAGCGGCGTTTCTTTTGGTTCTCAAGCTTCTTTAGAGCCCTGATGAACCATGCCTTATTTTGATTGGTGCGCATAGGTATTCTTGGTCTGTGTTTGTTTGCGAGGTCAATAATATTGTTTTTAAATAGTGTCCAGTTTTCTTGAGGCGAGTGCGTCTGGAATAATGCCTCCAATGTTGAAAAGAAGTTGCCTAACCCGTAATTAATAGCTTCGTAGTTCCCTTTATCATATAGGCATATAGTTTTGTTGGATTTTTGTTGTCGCATGGGTTGAAAGCCGGCAGGGAATAATTTGTGATCACTTACCTAACTGAGGTAAGTTATGGATGATAGACTGTAAGGATGGCTGGTTAGCATAAGGTCGAGTACTTTAGATGTGCCTTTTGTAAGCCGTATAAGCTCTAGAACAAGTTGAGTTAGACTGAAATTAGGACATACATTAAGAAATTCTTTAGCCGCATCATTCCCTATGACTAAAGCACTGTTGTTAGTCCAGTTGATTTGCGAAAAGTTTATTAGTCACAAAAAAGCAGGAAAAAGCAGGAGTTAGGGTGTTTGGACTAAGTTCGGTCAAGATGTTATAAAGTTTTTGCGAAAAATCGGGAGTGTTACGTGGCAGTCTGTAAAAAACGCCCAAGAGAACAGTCTGCGGTGAAGCGCGGTAGATTAGCCAGTTACTTCCGAGTCAGTCTCAATGGTTGCAAGCGAGCAGCATAAATGATGATGCACGGCGACAAGCACATGACCACCTCGCGAGATCTCGCGGTCTTTCCGGTAAATGCGGAAATTCGGCACGTAAGCAAGAACCTCGGTGTCGGTAATATCGTCCGTCAGCCAGGTTTCAGTTATTATCAGCAAATTACTGTTAGACGACAACACGATGTTTGATAGAATATCGCGTTTAGGAAGGAAGCTGCGTGCGTTCGCAAAGGTCACGGAAAAGTAAAGGTTAGTTAGTGTCGATACCGTAGGGTAATGGCCTTTCCAGCGTCGAGTTGGCTGCTATTGCAATTCTTTCACACTCTGTGTACGTTCTTCAAAAACATGGCGCTTGTTACCCATGAACAGAGGTTTAAAACGCAGGGAGTAAGGTGCCGATTTGCTTTTTTGCGAATTCAACAAGGTGTCTGCGCGCAAATTGAGCAGGACGCGTAAAATCCTGGCCAACGCTGAAGTTCGTTCTTCAAGTTTGCGGCCGTTAGAAACAATAAGATTATTTGTTTGATAAAAGCTGAGCTTCACTATTTTGTGGCGGTTACGATTAGCTGCACGATTGCCCAAGTAGCGCGCCCACTCGATTTTTTTCTGGTCAAGCGTGATTCTGGTATGTTTGCGACAGTGGTCGATGATTACATCCTCCGACTGTCCGAATGACTCTGACCTCGAAGACTCATCAATACCATAAAAGAAATTAGATTGTTGTGCCGAGAATGCTTCTTGGCATCAAGACGCGCTTCCAGCCTAAGTGTGTGTGCTGCGCGGGCAGCATCACTCGTCAGGCATTGTATATCAGAAAGCAAGGGGACTAGCTTATGGTAGTTGGTCTCCAGGTTAGTCATGCGCACGCTCAGATCGAATATTACTTTGTAAGTTGTTCGTAACTGGGACTTGGAAGCCTTGAATCTCGGTGGTCTGTTGAAATTGACCTCCAGATAGGCTCTTAAGTTCTTTGAGTTCGGCTTCACTATCAAGGCCAGGGTTAGTTTCGATGTCACCCGCCAGCAACAATAAAAAGCACATAACATCACAACACTGAACAACAATGGAATGGCAGCAATGTGAGGCCGGCAGCTGCGTCATAAAGTTATTACTTGAACGCTCTGTGAAAAGGCTATGGTTTACTAACCTGCACGACGAACATAAGCGGACTAGCGTGCACTGTTGAAGCACAGCAGCCGGGCCCACAAAACACCTCCGTCCCACCCGTTCTCTTATAGCTGACGGAGGAATCGATGTGGGTGGCGATAGGTGTTCCGGTCGCAGGTCGAGTGGTGCTGCAGGGTACAGTGACGCAGCAAGACAAGCGAACGGTGTCAGCGGTCTGGGCGAGGGGCTGGCATCCATCGGGTGATAGAGGCCAGTTCTATTACAGTCTATGTGCTAGGCAAGATGTAGTTGGGGGACATCTGGAGAAACCTTAGCCAGGGAAGGGAACAGAAGGTGGACGATCGTGTGAAGTGACACCTGCATGACGAACATAAGCGGACTAGCATGCTGTGTTGAAGCACGGCAGCAGGATCCACCCTCTAAATAAAGCAGCCACTTCTAGCAGTCACTAGAATTGAGTTTTCGGTCTCAAATGCAAAAAATGCATTGGAATTGGTCCAGGCGTGACTTCATTAAAGAGTTTGTCTGTTTTAAATTTATTTAAACAGGTGACATCCGAATTCGGCGACAACCGAATTCCGCAGGTGCCGAATTCGACACCTGCGGGAGTATATTGTTCGAATTTTTCTGCAGCATGTCATTCCATTCATTGACAAGGGACACGCACACGCACACACACGCACATACATACAAACATTAGTATCTAAGAAGCCAACAAACGATAAGACCAAGCGCGGTAAACGGGACATTCTTCATTGAAATCAACAAACGATAAATAATGGAAATGAAAGTGGATGAAAAACATCTGGCCGCTGGCGGGATGCGAACCCACGCCTTTGTATTACACGTGCGACTCTTTTGCCAAACCAGCTACGGCGGCGCCGCAGGGCTTGGTTTGTCCGCCATTGTTGCTACTTTAACCAAAGTGTGTCGAACCACTCAGTAGCGATAAGCTCGCTAAAAAAGCCGCTGCGCTCTTGTGTGAATGTAGGACTTGTCCCTGAAGACACCGCCATGCCGGATCATGGACAGGGACGGGTGCACCGTTTTCGCGACCACGTCGCCGCCGGCGTCAACTGGCGACCGACGCGGTTCGTCGACGAGGTTCCCAGTTCCCGTGTGTGCGGCCTCTGCCGCATGATCCCAAAGCGGACGGTGCTGTTGCCGTGCGGTCACGCTCTGTGCCAAACTTGTCACGCAGCCAGTCTCGAACGGGGACAGTGTCCATTGGATCAAGTGCAATTCGACGAAGCGGGGTGCTTCGGTTATGAATTCCCTACAAGTATAGCGAATACCTTGAAGGTGAGCGGGAAAAAACAATTGCTGACGTTCTTTCTTTGTTGGGTGCGGCGCGCGGGGGGGACTAGGGTAATTCTGCATTAGCATTTGTTGCGCTGCTTCTTATGTACATGCCTAACGATAAGAATGTGCGATTTACTATTGCCGAACGTTAATTTTCCATGTCTATCAAACTTCACGCATTAGAAAAACACTAGCTCAATTTAGCCTCATGTGAAATATTGTGTTGGACCTCAATATTTCTTCATTCTTTCAGTGTGGTAGATCAAGAAAGGGAAATAGAAAAAAAAAGGCAGTAACCTGATATATCCCACCTCAAACCGACGTTTCGGTATTGTCGTTTCGACGCGACATTTGACGCAACATTGCCAAATTGATCCATTTCATGTAATGATCAATGGCCACTTTCTCTTGAAACATGATTCTTCTGTCTGTTGAAATTCGCCGTAAAACATCAGAAATGAAAGTTATGTTCCCGGCAAGGAGAAATTCACTACGGTTTCTCTTAAACAATAGCGTTCGTCCCGACATTACTTTTGCTTCAAATTCCTACTTTAAGAGATTATTCCTGATCAGCTGCCGCCCACACTATTTCCCCCTACAAACCGCCCTATAAATGATATCTGGCCCGCACCGCATGAACGCCTTTATTTAAGGAGGAAGATAGCAAGCGAGAAGCAGATGGCGGTCTTCACCGCACGACAATGCCGCTCTCGCCGTAGATGAGTTAGTAGCTGGAAGAATAAATAAAATGTGGTATGTTTTCCTCGATTCTGGCTTACGAAACCTGCTGTAAGTGTTGGAGTACCTGTGCTGCTATTTAGGAGCACAATTAAGTGATTCGCAGTAACGTACTCTTCAGGTTTGATACCTCTTAATGTTTGCAGAGAGCCAGATACTGCTTGGGGGATCTAGAGCGTTGCTTCCCTATGGAATATTGCGTATATGTGGGTTGGCACCGGAATCTATGTAAAGCTACGTTTTAAATGGTAGGGAGAACGAAGCAACGCGCCTTTTGTAAAAATATTTTGTCGTCCACAAGTTGTGTTGTGTTATTTATCAAATTTATTTTCTATTAAGGTGCACTGCTGGAACGAAGAGCACGGCTGCGAGTACACGGGCACCATGGACCACGTGCTGGAACACTACGAGAATGAGTGCACATTTCACACCGTGGAATGTTTGCGATGCGGCGAGGAAGTCCAGCACAGAGACCTGCCGACGCACTACGCGGCCGGATGCAGTGCCGGTGTTTCTTCCGCGATCACAGACTCCTCGGAATCTACAACACTGACCCTTGCAGACGTGAACGATGCACTTGAAGACTTGAAGGTGATGTTGGCATGTCTCACCCACGACCAGCTGCTGCCAGTGATTCAGAGTCAGCTGAATGAGCTTACAGAAGAAGTCAGAAGCGAGGAAACCAAATTCGCTAGGATCATTCGTGAGATCAGAGCATCCGAGCTAAATTTAAAGGGCGACATGGCTCAAATGGCAGCCATGATGTCATCCACCGCGTCGCGCCAGCTGACCTCTCTGCGAAATCCGGAGGAGGAAGCCAACACGTCTTCGTCGCTTTCGTTGCGCTCGGAAGTGGCGCTGATACTTCGAAAGTTGGAATGCTTAGCCGACCTGGAACACTGGAGGCAAACATTCCCCAAGCCTGGTTCCAACCGTGTCATTGCTCATTGTAGCCTATTGTACATTCACGATCAGCATATACATAGCACGCTGTCAACCACACTCGCGTCGATTGAAAATATTGGGAACGTGGTGTGTGATCTGACCCTCGAAAACTGTGAGGAAATCATTCAATATGAGGGATGGAGGAAAAGGTTTGCTGAGATTAGGGTGCGGCACATGAGAGACACGTACTATACGGTGGCCGTCTTCAAGTGCATGGATATTCCTTCACCTAGTCTAATTGTGGAGATCGATTTTAACGGGATGCTGGTAGGCTCTAGGTGTTGGCCGCCTTTTTGGCAAGTGAGCATGTGGGATGATGCAATACAGAAGCATCGTTTGTTGACTTCCCGTGCCGTACGTTGTTTCTGCAAGCGCCATGATGACTCACTGCTACACTTTCACCTCAAATTCTGCACAGGTACTGCCTGCCCGAAAAAAGACGGTTTGTTCCGAGACGGAAAGGTATCGTTACAAATCTTGCTCAGCGATAGAGAAATAGACGGTAGTGTCAAAGGAACACCCTAACGTTCGTCCTCGCAGAATGTGTACTGCAGTGCTGGGTCGTCATTGCCAGTTCTCATGGGTGTGACATGAAGTTAGCGAACTTTCGATGTCCTTTCGGCGTAATGAAATTGTCTCTGCGAAATATCTTTTTTTTATATTTGCTATGCTCGGCCTCTCTGTCCCGACGTAGGCGCGGCCCGCTGCGCGCTAGGGCGCGCCCTAAAGGACCCTAATAAAGTTTTTCATCTATCCATCCGTCTATGCTTTGTTATTGCGAACCCATTCTTCTATTTCGTTACTGGCTGCTCATTTTATTATTTATTTGTGCTGCTAATACAGTTCGTGTTCCTTAATATCGTATTCCTTTTGTGCCCTCGTGTGGTTTCTGACAATATGGCGCCCACCTCGATATATTCTCTCTAGTATTGTCGTTCGGCGGCTGAAGCGATTGGTTGCAAGACGACGTTCGTGGTGGATACCACGCTGTAGTGCTTCACGTGGCCCTGTATCTGAAATGCCCGGGCAAAGTTAATGTTCGGCGTGTTCAGGCCTTCGCTTATCACTTAAAACAGTATTTTCGGCAGGCACTTTGTACTCCGCCGTCGATGAGGGGCGTATTCGAAATTGTAATAACATACGCGGTCAGACCATGTACTGCTACAGCAGTTCGATTGGTCAGATAATTTGTGTTGGAGCAGATGACGTCTTGAAAAGGAAATATGTTGTTTCGATGCTTCATAGTTGGAATGCGGCATACACCAGAATAGAATTGATAGTGCTTACGAAACTGCGTCCTGACATCACAGTGAGTGATCCGCGTATTTCTGCTTCCACGTCTTCCATAAGATCTGAGGATACCTAAAAAACTGCTTATCTTCACTAGAGAACGGGCGCCAACTGAAGAATAAAAGTCAATTTTTTCCGGCTTGCTTGAGACTGACGAACCAATAAACACCCACACATGGGTCTTTTCATCGTCGCTGCTTTCTAAGGACTATGTTTGAACTTGGTGCTCTTCTTACGTTTCCTGCGTTAAACTTCCGCTGTCCTATCTTATTTTACTGTTTTCAGTTATTGCAGTAATCCATCGACCTCCCGACTACAGAAGCTCCTTTGTTTCATTTTTGAAAGTATTACTTGGCGAATCAGTGCTATAAAGCCAGTTTTTAGAGCATTGCCCTAATTGTAGCTTGGCGGTGCGGCAGAAAATATGGGGCATGCGGAATAATACTTAACTCCTGCTTGATTCTATGGTGCACTGAAAAGAAGCTACACGGGCGTTATAGCGTTTCTCCTTTGTTAGTATTATACCACCAATTTTTATAATCAAACTCGCGGCCTGCATCTCATCACAGGATGGGCGCCGTGGTATGTCTGGGGGTCTACACAGTAAACAAACGCCATGAAAAGGTAGCAGCCCCAACATATGAAAGGCATCGGAATGTTTTAGCTAATTTCAGTCGTAAGCATCTGTGTGTGCCTAAAGGCTTTAAGAACGCCAAAAGCGACAGTTTGCGACTTGCTAGTGGTTGCCCAGGTGGATAAGCGGCGTCACTTTCTTCAAGACTTTTCCTATTACAAGTGCAGAGGCGAGCAGACAGGAAATCATGCCAGAGTTTTCGTCTTTCGCTCCATACGAGTCAAGCTATAAAAGAAACCTTAGAATGAGCATTTCGATGTGGCAACTGATACATCAAAGCTGTGTGACTGAGTTTTCCCACCCATCGAAAGCACTAGGACACCGTTGACTGAGGTGCAGCTTGCGTGCAGCCATTACGCAGCACGTGTTAGAGCTACGTTTCAGAGCAGTCTGGTGGCTGTATCATGAGGGATGTGTATTAAGCCTGTTATCACGTTTGTAAACTGCATTCTTTTCGATGTTTCATCATTCTTCTTCATAGGACAAGCTGCGCTTAGAGATAACTGCGCCCAAGGTTGCGTTACAGCGCCACGGTGACAGCTTGCGCCGCCGCTCCTGTACAAAGGCTCAGCTGACGTCCAAGGTGGAACCATTATGATGTCAACAGAGAAAAAGTTACGAATAGCGTGTTAAAAGCAACAGGCATGTAAGCCATCGTCTATTCGTATGAGATATATGCAAGGTAAATTTTATTTGATAATCTTTTGCCATTACGTTTCAAAGCAAATTAGGAGCTCGGACATGCTCTTCGTTTGATTTGCAGTTGACGATCGACCACGACGGTCAATTTCACCGCTGCAAGAAGACCGTTTCGGAACACATCTGAACAGCCTCGTTGAAAAAAAAAATTGACAGTGACCTACGTATCCTAAGGTGATTATGCTTGTCAAAGCATTATGACTTCTCTAATTGGTTATGTCCCGATACGTGACTTCAAACATTTTGTGTGTCCTTCAGAACTCCACCTTAATTAACCCTAGTCCACATTGCTCCAATTTTAACCAGCCTTAATCCACTTTCATTCACCTTGCTTTCATTTGCACCAAGCTTAGTTCACCCCGATACAATATATTCCACCTTATTCCGCCTTTGTCTAATTTGTACCAACCTTAATCCACCTTAATCTACCTTATCCAATTTAACGCCCCTCAACACAGATTGTTCCACCTACATTATCATTATTTCACCTTCTTTCACTTCTCCTTAAGTCACTTTACTAACAATTGCTTTAATCTTATTTCTGTATTTTTTCTGACTTCATACAAGACGCTTGTGACGTCACTCATGCTTATGTTACTCGTTGCCTAGAACGCCGGCTTTTCTGCCTCATGGGACATACAATGCTTTTGCAATAATAATTACACAAGACGTCACGAACTGAAAACAGAATAGGGCACTTCGGTATCCAGTGCTAAATACTTATAGATTAAAACCTTGTTCATCTTGTTTTCCCACGGAGCCCGTTTAATGACGCTGCTATCGTGCGTGAAAGAGTCCATGGTCACGTGGCCTTTTTCCCCATTACGCAGGATTTCTTGCTTTTCAGGAAATGTAAACACAGCCAATTTCGTTTGAAGCCATTGTAGCGGAAATAAACACCGACAAAGATAAGCACAGGACACCACGGACACTGCGTGAGTTTCTTACGATTCTACCGACAACTTGATAATTAGAGCCAGTGATAGAACTTTCCTAATTTGATTCTTCCAATTGGATGTCAGAGACGAAAGGCTTATTGTTGGTTTCTCAACACGACACTGAAGATCATGCATGTACTTTTTCTTAATTGCGCAATAAGTATTTCCTTAAAGCTTGGTGCACGAGACACGTCCTATATATAATACTTAAGATGAAGATTTTTCAAATTCCTAGATTCACTTCAAATGAACTAAAAAGTTTAGGTGCTATCTTTGCCCAATGCCACGATAACTGAAAGCGCAGTTTTTCTTTACTTGTCTATAGCTGGTTCCGCAAATGTTGAATTCCGTGTAACTTATAAAGTCCCCCTAAGATGCTCTGTTGGGGTGCGAAGTCTCTATTTGTCTCTACTTATGCACGGAAGCAGATATTTCACTGCTCCTAGTCTTTTTTTTTTGACACATTGTGTTTTGATACCTAAGTTTTTACGAAACTTCAGCTTGCGTTTAAGTTTTTATTGTGAGCAGGATAAACAAGGCTTGTACTGACAGATGAATGAATGAATGAATGAATGAGCAAACGTTCTTCTTTCTTTAAAAGGAAAACAGGTGCCTACGGAATTTAACCTTGCTGCTTGACAGAATTCTGGCACCCACTTAGCATTGCGTAGTGAGTTAGAACAACTGGGTATCGACTTGAGATTGGGAAATACACGTATTGCATGCATCGGGGGGGGGGGGGGGGAACAGAAAGAGTTCATTTTAGCAAATAAAGACAAATGATGTGGTGTTACGTGCTCCAAAACATTATGTCGGCATGAAGCACGCCGTGCAGTCAAGTGCTATGAATTAATTTTTACCACCTGGAGCTCATTGATGTGCATGCAAATGTAATTTACTATGGCGTTCTTTCATTTCGCTGCCCTCGAAACGCTGAGCCCGCGGCAGAGATGGAGCCGGAGACCTTGCGATGGTGGGTCACTCCAGAATACACAGAGCCTCGATTGTACGACCTGCAAAAGCCAAACAAAAAACAAGTTGCAGAGAAACAATTACAATAAGAGACAATTCACTAAATGTGTTTCACTCTGAGTTGCACAGCGTGGACGAATGGTACGGCTTCAAAAATTAATATATTTAGTCCAATGTTGGATTCACTTCGGCAATCGCGTTATCCTGTGGGGGATTTCGATGTCCCCCTTAAGCTGGTGCTGCAGACAGAGTGAATTAGGGAAAGGAAAAGCTTTCCCTGGTAAAGCCCACAAGTATGGAGTCAAGCTATACAAGGCCTGCACGAAGGAGGGCTGTACTTTGAAAGAGCAAATAAATGCCGGAAAATCTGGTGCCATAGCGGGCATGGGGCATGCCGAAGAAGTAGTAGTAAATTTGATGGCTGGCTTCACCGGCGGTGGTCGCACACTTTTAGTCGACAACTTCTACGCGAACATGCCGCTTGCGTCACGCCTGTTGAAAGATGATACATTTTTACGTGGCACTCTCCGATCGAACGGAAACGGGCTTCCGAAAGAACTTACACAAGCTGCAGTAAAAAAGGTGAAGTCGTTGGTCTTGAATCCCACAACGGCGTAAAGGTGGTGGAGTGGTTGGATAAACGGCCCATTCTCATGATGACAACGGTTGCTGAGCATGACGCCAGCCTTGTTGATACCGGGAAAAAAAACGAGAAAGGGTGAGCCGATCATGAAACCATGCACAGTCCTCGACTACAACGTGGCGAAAAAGGGCGTAGACTACAGTGACCAAATGACGTCCTACTACTCCTGCCTGCGGAAAGGGCTCAAGTGGTATAGGAAAGCTGCGGTGGAGCTCATCGTTGGAACTGCAGTTGCGAACGCATGGGTTGTCCATTCAACGGTGGACGGTAAAACGTCGCCAATCATCGAATTCCGCGAGGAGTTGGCACGCGCACTCTTCGCCACAGCTCAGATTGAGACCGAAAGGACACGCGGAACAAAGCGCGCCCATACGCTGGAAAAGGCCGATTGACCTGCACGGTCTGTCCGAAGGAGATGTACTGGATACTACGCATCGCTGAGAGCTCGCAGAAGTCCAGAGCAGGCAAGGATAATGGCGAAGAAAACTGTTACATTTTGCGCAAATTGCGCGGGAAGGCCATTTATGTGTTTGTCATGTTTCAATCTTCTCCCCGAGTAGAACTCCTGAATATAGACTACGTTTTAGACATCGTGAGCTGGTGGCGCGTAAGACGTTTAGTTGCAAATGCTGTGATTTGAACTGTTTTTTTTTCTTCAGAAAATTATTCTGGAAGTACTTCAATAAAATGTCGAGTTTGAGGTCTTGTTCTTGCATCTTGGTGCTTAGTGAATGCTGAAACGCAGGGTCACGTGGCGTTGCCCCACAAACGGGAGCTGGTCGGTAGGTAGTAAACGTAGCAGGCAACGGCTTCAAAACGCAAACTCTTTATTGCGGAAACTTGTGCATGGCCAGGAAAAGAAAGAAGAATCGAGGGTGCGAGAGCAACAAGCGCCTCTGGCACTTGTTCGGACCAGAACGACCGAAACTCTTGGCCACACTCTAGTTACCTAAAGCAGAAATTTTGTAGACAGAAAGGGCGGCGTTTTTGAAGGACATCCTTGAGAACGCGCTTCAGTCGCGTTCACTGGGGATGAAGCGAGCAGAGTCGCGGTAATAAATGATTCGATAAATTCTCCAGATGCCGTATGCTACAACGATCCATTATCCATTTCGTTTTTATAATCCATTTGGTTCTTCACGTCAGGTCATTATTGTACGATGACGTAGCCGCGCCGTTCAAACGTCCGAGGGAAGCGACCTGACTATTGGCTCATTGGCGACCGGACCTCACTATTGGATGCACCTTGCAGCCCATATTGAACCACAGCGCGCAACGAATGGCGAAGGCTATCGTCAACGCGGGTATCTGCTGGTTTTCATTTCTGTGATTGGTCGACTGCTGCTTTCGTCTCATGATTCCGTCAGGCTTACGTCACGCGAAATGGAGCGGGAAAGGGACAATGGATTCTTATAAAATGCGGCCCCAGGTGAAGCAACGTCCTGGAAATGCACCGGCCAAGTGAACCACGTGATGATTTTCTGCGCTAGCATACATGATTGAAGTAGCCCGCGCAAGCTGCAACCGAAAATGCCAGTAGAGCCATCTTTCAGCAGGCGGAAAGAAACAGTCTCAGAAGTGTGCCCCACCGGTGTGTCACGCCGCACCCGCGGAAAGCATCGGGTGACCCACCAGTGGGCTACGACGCACAGAGATCAAAACTATGTTAAGGAGCTACGCAGTGAACGTGTTAAATGCTCGTCTGTTCTCGTTGCGCTGGCCACGAGTGCGCAGCTCGAGCTTGGCCGCGCAGCCGAGCCCTCGGGGGCAGCGAGTACGAAAACATGCGTTTCTCGCGAAACCGAGACACCGCGGCAACCACACTTTTAGGTAAAGTTACACCCTTTGGCTTGCCCCTTCTGCCACACAACAATAATCGTTATCTGCCTTGATGCGTTTCCTTTCTTTAACGCCGCGGGCCCGGAACTTTCCAACGAACGGCACGCGCGTTATCAGAAGGGGCACTCCAAAGGGTGTAAACTGTTCTATGCTGATAACGCGCGTGCCGTTCGTTACTGGAAAGTACCGGGCTCGCAGCGTTAAAGAAAGGAAACGCATCAAGGATGATAACGATTATTGTTGTGTGGCAGAAGGGGCAAGCCAAAGGGTGTAACTTTGCCTAAGAGTGTACGAGTTGACGGAGACGAAACATGAGCAAATGCTTCCGACTCTCGCCCACGCTCGGCATCTACTCGGGATCAACGCCACGCCGTCGCTCGCGCGGATTCAATAAACTGTCGCACGCTTTACATTTCTGACTGACGCATCGATTATCCGTGACAAAAGAAATAAAAGGATGCGCAAAAGCAAGGTACTTTCGTTTTCTTAAGTGCGTGGCTACACAAGAAGTCACTGCCGGCGTAACGTGCACTGCACATTCTCATCCGTGATGCGACCGGCTTGGCAATGCGCGACTTGACAACCCATTCTTTCCTCTATGCCGCATCTTTGGGGAACCAGGGGAGGATGCGTTCTCTAATGCGCAACAGTGTTTTTTCAAACCGCCAATTCAATTAGGCGAGATGATATTGCATTCTGCATCTGGTACACTACAATATGGAAATGAATAAAGAAGCCGAGCCGGCCAGAAGAAACAACAGAGCGCTGATTTCTTTTTTTCAGCGCTCTATTCCTTCCCCTGGCCGGTGGGCTTTTTCTTCTTTTCAATGTTGCGCTGTACCAGCTTCAGCTTATCAGCTCAGGACGCCGTCTGCTTGCAATGCCCACATCTGCATAGTCGCGGAGGAAGCTAAAACCGGACGCAGACGACAACGGACCTGATATAGGCGCTGTACGATCGACGACGACCGTGGCTGCTTAGCGGCGCTCATCCGCACACGTGCCACTACCAGGCGACGAAAACAGGGCCTCTGAGATTGTGACGGCGCGGATGCTAAGCGGGACGCCGTGGGTCGTTTCCGGTTACGCAAGCGGAAGCCGCAAGAAGGCAAAACGGCGCTGGCAGAGATGCATTGCGCACGTGCTGCACAAATCTTGCCGAACAGCTTTCCAGTTGGAGCCAACGATCTGCGCAGCGCGCACGGTGCCACTCTCTCGCACGTCGCGGCTGTGACAGTGCTGTCTTGCGTACAGCATAACCAACACGTGTGACGCCGCCTTTCTGTAGACACCCCAGCGGCGCTCGAATAAGTGTGCTTCAGTGCTGACAGTTTTTGGACGGTATGTCGACGCTGCCTCTGCCCAATCTTGGCTTTCTTTTGCTGCATTTTGCTGCATAATAGTGACAGCGATGTGGCATTGTGCCTCTTCACGGCGGGAACAACTGCCGCTTAGTTCATATAGGCGTTAGGATTTATAGGGAGAAATCCGTGACTGCTGATAGCATGTACTCGCCGTGCATGGGGGGTGACTGAAGTACTGTCTGCGATTTCAAACTGCTTCATTTTTTTTTTGCAGTCGCACACGTAGTCTCCTGTTTTTCGCAGTTAAACATTTGTTGATGGTTACACTCGTGACCTTTTGTGGAGCGTTCGCGGTAAGTACACCGGCGCGGGGAAATAAATTCCGTACGCATTCCTTTTCTGGTTACTGCACTGCGCCGTTATTATAGTAAATCATTACACACTAGCCGGGTTATGTCTCTCTAACGGCGGTTTAGTTTCGTACGTTAGTGACTAATTTGTTTTGTTGACGTAGTTTCTTGCTCAAAAAGCATACCACGTTGTAATTTTTGTAAACAACCCAATTTTCAGCATTTATACAAAGTTTATATGAGGAGTTTTTTTTCGAAATGGGTCAAATCCACGTAAACAAAAGTTGAGAAAAAAGCAAAAATTTGTTACCGGACCTAAATGCAACGCTAGCAAAGCTATTATATGATATGCTTTACATGTCGGCTAGGGCAAGTTTACGACCACAAGTAATGAAAAATTATGCGGCAGATATGCCCAATATTAGGGTGAGAACTCTGGATTTGGCTCGTATTGAATTGAAACACTGGATTTTAGGCGGTATTGTTATGAAAACTTTATTAAAATTGGCTTTCCAGAATGGCATCATGTAATAATGACAGAAAAGCTATAATAACATTGGCAGCAGGGCTTTGCTGTGCTTCAAGAACAATAGAACTATACTTGAATAGCAGGTGCGTCTTCTTGGCAGCATAAGCAGCTCTCTTCTAATTCTTCCGCAGGATCATTTCCTTGGGCGCGCCTGAAGACACTAACGAAGTACGCAAGCTCTTCATTGTCTTGCCAGGAATTTCGGAAATGCTTCACAAGAAGGCTGGTCACATCTCTGACTTTCATTTCGTTGACGTGGTGTGCGTACAGTGCACATGTTATGGGTGCTTGTGCAAGGGACCTTCCCCTTTTTAGCACTGACACGAAATTTGACACAGAAACTTTATAGTGAGGCTCTGCTCTAATTTGAGGACTCCTACCAGCTGCATTTCTTTGAATGTAGAAGACCTTCGTTTCGGTTATCTTGAACGGCAAGCTGGATGTCGACTTCATCACCGCCGTGCAGTAGGCCTTCCAGTCGTACGCATGCCAATGTTTTCCAAGCTCTAACACAGTGCCGTGATTTGAAAAAATTTTTTGGTAGCTTTGTGGATTCAGGATTTCTTCGTGTCGTCTAACATCTTTTTCAATTCTGCCAAATACCCTGTCTGGGGGTAAAAAACTGTGTCCTGTGACAGGAAACACAAGGGAAACTACTGAGACACCTGCTGGAGCCTCATTCTGGAGCCACCAAAGAAGCATGCAAAGCACAGTACTGTTCTTGTTTTGTCCAGCACAGCCATCGGCTACTAACCGCACCTCTCTAATTCCTTCGAAGTTAGCGCTTCGAAGTGTATTATGTACCGCACTGGCTACTTGGTTGCTTCCTTTGGAGCTTTCATCTTCGCTCCATGTGTAGGAATGGATGGCCTCTTTGGGCATTGATCCATCTGCCTGGTTTTCCACCACGCAGAGGTGGTACTGATAGAGCTGGCGGCTGTAGTAGGATTCCTGGTCCTGAACTTTGGGGAGCACTTGATTTTGTTGGCAATCAAATGAGAATGTTTTCAAGTCTTCCCTCTTCTCACGCAGCAGGGAATAAAAAGCCTTATACTTCAACTTGTGTACACGTTGCTCTGTTATGACACGCTGCTTCTGTGAAACATCTCCACAAGTTTTCATCTCATACGCATTTTTCAGGCACACAGAGCAAACGTCTGTCCTCGGTGTTCTGAACGAAAGATTGAACGTCGCTCGAAAAATGTGGTGAAAGAAGCCATACTTCACCCTCACATCTTCGGGTGCTGGTTGGTTATAAATCTGCCACAGGTTTCGGATGCTCTTCAGCTCACTTGGAAGGTATAACTTTTTTGTCTTCTTCCGGTTGTAGTGCGACTCTCTTGCCCGAAGTCGCTTAATGAAACCCACAACAGCTGATCGCTTTCGACCGTAGCGCTTGATCTTCTGGTCACCTCCACGACTGTCGGCTTTCACTTCACCTTTTTCATGCTTGTGCTTTATATAGCGAGTAACTGTGCTGTGACTAATATCAAGCACTGCGCAAAACATATCGCGACAAACACGAATCTCTTGGCCATTTTCTATCCGTACCTTGTAAACAACAGCAAGGCTCCGACGAGGTTCCGCTTCTTTTCCTCTCCTACGTTTTACGGCTGTTGGCGTGCAGTACATCAAAACGAACGCCTTTTGTTCCACGCTACACAGTTCGTAAAACTTCTCCTTGAAACGTTTAGTGGATGCTTCTGTCACAAGCGCACACCTGAGAGTCTTTTTCGCGTGTTTACATTTTGGCAACGGCGCATTCTTGCTTTTACGGTGGTGATGCGGCTTTTTTTCACTTCGCCGTCGACGTCTAGGGATAGATCTTTCGCCGATCTCTTCATTGCCATCCGAATCCATGAACAACGATATCAGAAAAGCGAAGAACTCGCGAAAACACGAACGAAACACTCTGAGCTGTCAGGCGGGAACCAACTCCTTGGCGGGAACTGACAAGGAGGCAGCGATGGCTAAATGACGTCATGCCAAAAGCGCTCTCCTATTGGGCAAATGGATTTGGCTCATTTTGATCCGTGCAACAGCTGGATCTGGCTCAATTTCGATACGAAATACGATCTGCGAACACGTTCGCCTGGCGTTATTTGACCCATTTCGTTGCAACGGTTTTTCTATGAGAAAGTTGCCTAGTTTTTCTTGTCATTACCGTTTTATCTGACCCAGTTTCGGTTTGTGGATTTGGCTCATTTCGAAAAAAAACTCCTCATATTCACTTCATTTTATTGCCTTAAACACCCCATTCGGGGTATTACATAAGGGGTGTTTAACATGGGGACACAAGAAAAGGCAGGCGTTACATTGAAATACAACTTTCTAGAAATTGTGAATTACATGTGAGGGCGGTGACATTGAAGTGTAGGTCGTTCCAGTCTTTGCCAACTCTAGGAAAAATTGAAGCTTGAAAAGTGACAGTTTGTGTACGAGGACAAGAAACTTGGACTCGATGGGTGGTGAGCTGTGACATGCGCGAAGATGATGGCGTGGCGTGAGGTGGCCGGCTTGGCGAGCAGCAAAAAATTTGTGATAAACAGAGACCATGGCGGAATGGAACGGATGAATCCAGTCCCACGATTCTGAACTGGCTCGAGTGCATTGACGATATATGTTTTATGAGGGTTCCAGATGGCGGCGGCATATTCCGGTTGTGGTCTGACAAATGATTTGTATGCGGGTAGTTTGACGTGTTGGGGTGCATGACGAAGGTGACGCCTCACGAACCGAAGGGTCTTGCTCCCTGATGAAATTACGGTAGTCCCATGCGAATTTCAGGAAAAATCGTGGGACATGGTTAAACCTAAGTACTTATAGGCTAGAACTGATTCTACAGGGACGTTTGCAATTGTGTAAGTAGAAAGATAAGGATTGCGACGGTGGGAAATCGAAATAAATTTGCACTTGTTAGGGTTAAAGGCCGTTTGCCAATGGTTGCACCAGTCCTGCACGTTATTAAGACTATTCTGGAGAGATGTTTGCGCAGAGATGTTAGTAATAGCACGATAAATCACAGAATCGTCAGCGAACATGCAAACAGGACAAGGTACATGCAGCGGAAGATCGTTAATGTATATTAGGAAAAGAAGCGCTCCCAAGACTGAACCTTGAGGGACACCTGAAGTGACACTGAGGGGTTCGGAGGAGAAGTTACTGCCTAGGACGAACTGGGAACGATTAGTAAGGAATCCTTTTATCCATTGTACTACGTGAGGATGCAAGTTCAATCTGTATAATTTTATTAGCAAGTGGTTATGAGGCACTGTGTGAAAAGCTTTAGTGTAGTCTAGAAAGGTGGCATCGATTTTAACGTTGTTATTATGATTAACGAGCAGATCATCAAGAAATATAGTTAGATGTGCTACACATGAAAGTGCTTTACAAAAACCGTGTTGAGAAGGGTGAAAGAAGTTTACCGAGTCTAGAATGTTCATGATATGCAAGTATATGACATGTTCCATGATTTTGCAAGGAACACTAGTTAATGAATGGGAACGGTGGTTTAAGGGGGGAGGGGGGGTCTTTGTTACCTAGTTTGAAAACTAAAACGACCTTTCCCACTTTCCGATCATGCGGCAAGGCACGTGTACCATGTCTCGCTGCTTGCAAGACACGTGGCTAGCCGGAAGCGACGTTTCTTTTGGTTTTGAAGCTTCTTTAGAGCTCTGGTCAACCATGCCTTGTCTTGATTGGTGCGCACAGTTATTCTTGGTATGTGTTTGTGCACGAGTTCGTTATTTTTGTTTTTCTTTAATAGTGTCCAGTTTTCTTGGGGCGACTGCATATGGAATAATGTCTCAAAGGTTGAAAAGAAGTCACCTAACTCGTAAGTAAAAGCTTCGTAGTTCCATTTATCATATAGGCATGCAGTTTTGTTGGATTTTTGTTGTCGCATGGCTTGAAAGGCGAAGGTGGGATGCATTACTTTATGATCGCTTACCGCACGGAGGTAAGTTATGAGTGATAGATTCTGAGGATGGCTGGCTACAGTTTATGGTCGAGTACAATAGGTGATTCTTTTGTAAACGCGTAGCCTCCAGCACAAGTTCAGTTAGAGTGAAATTAAGACACACATTAACAAATTCTTTAGCAGCATAATTCCCTATGATTAAAGCAGCATTCTTAGTCTAGTTGATTTGCGGGAAAAAAAAGTCACCAGAAAGCAGGATCTTAGCGTCAGGGTTTTTCTCAATAAATTCGTTCAAGATGTTATTGCATTTATGCGAAAAAGCGGGAATGTTATGTGGCGGTCTCTAACAAACGCCAGGCAAAGCGCGGTAGACTAGAAATGTTATTTCAGAGACAGTTTCAATGGTTGCAAGCGAGCACGATAAATTATGATGCACGGCGATTTGCACACCACCACCTCGTGAGATTTCGCGGTCTTTCCGATAAAGGCGGAAATTCGGCAGGTCAGCAAGTACCTCGGTATCGGTAGTATCTACCGTCAGCCAGGTTTCAGTTACTATCAGAAAATTACTGTTAGAGGGACACAATGTTAGATAGAAGACCGCCTTTAGGAAGGAAGTTGCGTGCGTTGGCAAATATTACGGAAAAGTAAAGGTTAGCTCGTGTCGATACCGTAGGGGAATGGGCTTTCCAGCGTCGAGTTGGCTGCTATTGCAATTCTTTCACACTCTGTGTGCGTTCTTCCAAAAATATGGCGCCCATTACCCATGAACAGAACTTCAAAGCGCCGGGAGTAAGGGGCCGATTTGCTTTTTTGCGAATGCAACTGGGCGTCTGCAGGCAAATTGAACAGAACGTGTGAAATCCCCGCCAACGAAGAAGTTCGTTCCTTTAAATTTGCGGCCGTTAGAAAGAACAAGATCGTTTGTTTTATGAAAGGTGAGCTTAGTATTATAGGGCGGTTACGATTGGCTGCACGATTGCCGAAGCTGTGCGCGCGCTCGATTTCTTCCGGGCCAAGCGTGATGCTCGTATGTTTGCCACAGTGGCCAGTGATT
The DNA here is from genome assembly GCF_023375885.2 of Dermacentor andersoni. Taxonomy (NCBI): domain Eukaryota; kingdom Metazoa; phylum Arthropoda; class Arachnida; order Ixodida; family Ixodidae; genus Dermacentor; species Dermacentor andersoni. Next base: position 34,244,437 of record NC_092822.1, on the reverse strand, counting down.
ACGTCCTACGATTGCGCGAACGACTCTGACCCTGAACACTCATAAATACCTTAAAAGATTAGAATGCTGCACCGAGAATGGTTCTCGGCATCATGAAGACGCGGTTCCAGCCTCTGTTTTGTAGGTGCTGCGCGGGCAGCATAACTCTCCACGCTTTCTATATCAGAACGCAAGGGGGCTAGGTTTCGGTAGTTGGTAGTAGGTTAGTCAAAAGCGCGCTCAGAGCGGATATTGATTTTTCACTTGTTAGTAACTGAGGCTTGAGGCCTGGAATCTTGATCTGTTGAAATTGACCTGCGGATTGGCTCTTAAGTTCTTTTAGTAGGGCTTCACTATCCAGGCCAGGGTTAGTTTCGATGTCACCCGCCAGCAACAATAAAGAGCGCATAACATCACAACATTGAACAACAATGGAAAGGCAGCAATGTCAGGCCGGCAGTTGCTGCAGAAAGTTATTACTTGAACGCTCTGTCAAAAGAATGTATGATTTACTAACCTACACGACGAACATAAGCGGATTAGCGTGCAGTGTTGATGCACAGAAGCCGGGCCCAAGAAACGCCTCTGTCCACGCCCATCTTTTATAGCTGACGGAGAAATCGATGTGGGTGGCGATAGGTTTTCCGGTCGCAGGTCGAGTGGTGTTGCTGGGTACAGTGACGCTGCCAGACACAAGAACTGTGTCAACGGTCTGGAAGCGATGCTGGCAACCATCGGGTGATAGAGGCCAGTTCTATTACAGTCGACGTGCCAGGCAGGATGTGGTTGGGGGACATCTGGAGAAACCGTAGCCAGGGAAGGAAACAGAAGGTGGACGATTGTGTGAAGTGACACCTGCATGACAAACATTAGCGAACTAGCGTACTACGTTGAAGCACAGCAGCCAGGCCCACCCTCTAAATAAAGCAGCCGCTTCTGGCAGTAACTAGGATTAATTTTTCTGTAAAAGATAGAAAGAATGCAATGTGATCGGTCCAGGGGTGACTTCATTAAAGCGTATGTGTGTTTTAAAATTATTTAAGTAGGCGCCATGCCGGATCACGGGCAAGGACGGGTGCACCGTTTTCGAGACCACGTCGTCGCCGGCGTCAACTGGCGACCGACACGGTTCGTGGACGAGTTTCCCAGTTCACGTGTGTGCGGCCTCTGCCGCACGATTCCAAAACGGACAGTGCTGTTGCCGTGCGGTCACATTCTGTGCCAAACATGCAACGCAGCCAGTCTCGAAGGGGGCGTTGGCCAGTGTCCATTGGATCAAGTGCAGTTCGAAGAAGTGGAGGGCGTCGGTTATGAATTCCCTACAAGGATAGCGAATACCTTGAAAGTGAGCAGGAAAAACAATTTCTGACGTTCTTTCTTTGTTGAGCAGGAGGGGGTGGACCAGGGGAATTCTGCATTAGCATTTGTTACGCTGCTTTTTATCTACATGCTTACTGAAAAGAATGTGGGATTTGCTATTGCGGAACGTTAATATTATATGTCTATCAAAACTCACGCTCTCGAACAACACTAGCTCCTTGCAGCCTCATGTGAAATATTGTGTTGGACCTCAAGATTTCTTCATTGATTTAGTGTGATAGATAAAGAAAGGGAAATGCAAAAAAATTAAGGCAGTAAATTGATATATCCGACCTCACACTGACATGTCGGTATTGTCGTTTAGACGCGACAATTGAAGCGAGATGGTGAAATCGGTCCATTAATGACCTACTTTCTCTTCAAACATTACTCCTTCTTCCTTCTCTTGAACTACGCACTAAAACATCAGAAATGAAAGGTGGGTACATGGCAAAGAGAAATTCACTAGGGACTCTTCTAAACAATAGCGTCGGTACCGACAGTACTCTTGCTTCAGATTTTTACTTTAAGGCATTCCTGAACAGCTACAGCCCACCGTGATTCCCCTTATAAACCTCCCTATAAAAGCTACCTGACCCGTACTGAGTGAGCGCGTTTATTTAGGAGCAACATAGCAAGCGAGAAGCAGATGCCGGTCTTTCCCGCACAACAATGCTGTTCTCGCCGTAGATGAATTAGAAGCTGGTGGAATAGTTGAAGCATGCCATATTTTTTTTCCTCGATTCTGATTTAACAAACCTGCTTTTCGTGTTAGAGTAGCTGTCGTCCTATTTAGGAGAACAATTAAGTGATTCGCCGTAACCCATTGTTCAAGTTTGCTGCCTGTTATTGTGAAGACGAGACAGATACTGCTAGGGTGATCTAGAGCATTACTTCCCTATAGAATTTCGCGTATACCTTGCTTGGCAACGGACTTCACGTAAAACAGCGCGCCTTTTGTAAAAATGTTTTGTCATCCAAAAAATGTAATGTGTGTTATTTATACATCTTATTTTCTATTAAGGTGTACTGCTGGAACGAAGAGAATGGCTGCGAGTACACGGGCACCATGGACCGTGTGCTGGAACATTACGAGAACGAATGCACATTTCACACCGTGGAGTGTTTGCGCTGCGGCGAGGGAGTCCAGCACAAAGACCTGGTGAAGCACTACCTGGCCGGATGCACTGCCCGTGTTTATTCAGCGATCACACAGTACCCGTCCTCTGAACCTACAGCATTGACTCTTGAAGACGTGAACGCTGCCTTTGAAGAACTGAAGGCGGTGTTGGGGGATGCTAACGACGGCCGGCTGCTGCCAGTGATACTGAGTGAGTTGAATGAGCTGACACAACAAGTCAGACGCCGGGAAAGCAGATTCGCTTGTATCACTGGTGAGATCGGAGCATCCGAGTGCAATTCGAGGGGTGACGCGGCTGAAATGTCAGCCACGATCTCAACGGCCACGTCGGAAGCCAGTACGTCTTCATCACGGTCGTCGCACTCGGAAAAGGCGCTGATACTTCGAAAGTTGGAATACTTAGCCGTCCGGTCGCTCAGTACTCTGGAACACTTGCGGCAGACTTCCGCGCAGCCTGATTCCAGCGGTGTCATTGCTCATTGTGAGCCTTCGTATCCGGAAATTCGGCGTTTCGACAGTGCGCGGATTACAGATTTACGGGACGTGTTTTATGATCTGACCCTGCAAAACTGTGACGAAATCATTCAGTGGCAGGGACCGAGGAAAAAGTTTGCTGAGATTACTGTGTGGCACATGAGGGACACGTACTTTACGATTGCCGTCTGGAGGCACCGGAATCACGAGTCTTGCGACCTCACTGTGAAGATCGAGTTTAACGGGATGCTGGTGGACTCTAGGTGTTGGCCGCCTTTCTGGAGCATGATGCTGTTTGATGATGAAGGGCGCAGAGGTCGTTCTTTGACTTCTTGTGGAACGCTTTGTTGCTGCAGGCGATATGACGACTCAGTGGTACATTTTCACCTCGAGTTTCGTACAGACATTGCCTCGCTGGAAAATGATGGTTACATCCGAGACGGAAAGATAATGTTCGTCCTCTTGCTCAGCTGTACAAAAAGGGACAGTGGGATCAGAATAACACCCGAGCGCTTTTCATCGGTTGATTTGTAGGCCACTGCTGGATCGTCCTTGCCACTTCCCGTGTGTGTGACATAACCTTAGCGACCATTTGACGTCCTTTCTGTTGAATAAACCTAGCTGTGCGAAATTTCTTTTTTGAAGTTTGTTTTGCTTTTTAGCTGTCAACCCATTGTTTTAAGGCTTTACTGGCTCTTCATTTTGTTGTTTATTTGTCGTGCTAATGAAGTTTTTGTTCCTAAATATTGTGGTCCCCTTGCGCTCCTCGACTTGTTTCTGACATTATGGCGGCCGTGTCGAGTCTCTTGTCTCGAGTACTGCCCGGCGGCCGCTGAAGCGATTGGTTACAACGCGGTGTTCGAGGTGCATATCACGTTGTAGTACTCCGCGTGGCTCTGTATCCGAAATGCCTGGACTAATCAACCTTCCCAACCCGCCGTGGTTACTCAGTGGCTATGGTGTTGGGCTGCTGTGCACGAGGTCGCGGGATCGAATCCCGGCCACGGCGGCCGCATTTCGATGGGGGCGAAATGTGAAAACACCCGTGTACTTAGATTTAGGTGCACGTTAAAGAACCCAAGGTGGTCGAAATTTCCGGAACCATCCACTACAGCGTGCCTCATAATCAGAAAGTGGTTTTGGCACGTAAAACCCCATATTTCTTTTAATTAACCTTCAGAGTTTTCGGGCCTTCGCTGCTTACACCAAAATAGAATTGATAGTGATCACGAAACTGCATCCTGACGTCGGAGGTAGGGCTCGTCGTAAGTATACTGGCACGCCTGCCCGAAAACTCGATGAGGCCTAAACGATTGCTCATGTTTACCTGAGAACAGGGGTGGCGACTAAAGGCAAATGTATATTAGCTTTTTTCCCAGTTCGGTTGAGAGTGCGATAAACCGATAAACACACTCATATGGGTGTTCTGGCCGTCGCGGCTTTGTAAGGTTGATTGTTGTACTTGGTGCGCTTCTTACTTGTCCTGTGTTAAATTTGCGGTGTCCTACTTTTTTTTTACCGCTTTCAGTTATTGCAGTTATCTCTCGACGTCGCGACTACACAAGCTGCTTTGTTTCATTTTTGAAATTCCTGCTGTCGATTGAGTGCAGTAACGCCAATTCTCAGCGCTTTGTCGTAACTGTAGTTTGGCCATGAGGCGGAAAATTTTACGCATGCGGATGAATACTTACCTCCTTCTTGCTTCTACGGGGAAGAGGAACGGATGTACACTGGTATTTAAGCTTTTCTCTTCTGTTAGAATGGCACCATCAATTTTGATAATTAAACTCTGGGCTTGCATCTCATCACACGAAGGGCCGCCCTTGTGTGTCTCGGGGTTTACACGGTAAACAAACGCAATAAAAAGGCAGCAGCAGCAACTTCTCAAAGGCGTCGGAATCTCTTAGGCGCTTTCAATCATAAGCATGTGTGTGCGTTCAAACACTTACAAAAATACTCCAGCACCGAAAGCTTTGCGACTTGATGGCGGTTGCCGAGGTAGGCAAGCCGTGTGTCCTTTTTTAAAACACTTTTCCGATCACACGTGTAGCGGCGAGCAGACAAACACCATGCCGAGGTTTTCACCTCTGGCGTCGTACGAGTAAACCTCTGAAAGAAACGGTCACATAAGCATTTCACTGTGGCAACTGATAGCTTAAAGCTGTGCGACTAAGATACCTCACGCATCGACAGCGCTAGGGTACTGTTTGCTGTCTCGCACCTCGGTGGCAGCCAGAACGCCTTAGCCGTTAGAGCTGAGTTTGAGAGCAGTCTTGCGGCTGTTTCAGAGGGGAAGTGTAATAAACGTGTTTTTGCGTTCACAACCAGCATTCTTCCCCTGATTCCATCATTGTTATAGATAAGACAAGCTGTGCTTAGAGACAACTGCCCCACAGGCTACGTTGCAGCATCACGGCGTCAGCTTGCGCCCCCGCAGCTCTGCAAAGGCTCAGCTGACATCCAAGTTGGAGCCGTTATAATGTCAAGAGAGAAATAAAGCTTAAGCATTACACGTTAAAGGAACACAAATGAAAGCCATCGCCTATTCCAATCCGATATGCGCAAGATTACATTAATTTTGTAATCTTAATATTTCATTTTTAAAATAATTTATAATTTAATTATAAATCATATGTTAATTAATTTATAATTTATAATAATTTAATCTTTACAATTTTAATCCACCTTGCTCTCATTTGTACCAAACTTAATTCAGCCTCATCCAATTTATTACACGTTAGTCCACCTTTCTCTAACTTGTACCAACCTTAATCCACTTTAATCAACCTTAAGGTATTTTAAACCACCCTAATCCGATTGAACGTACGTCAATGCAGCTCATTCTACTTACATTCACTTTACATCGACCTAATTCACTTGCTTCCTCTTAAGTCATGTAATAAAACTGTACTTAGTAGCCTCACAAAACAGACTCCATGTTGCTTATGGCACTTCTTCTTTATTGTCTTTTCTCCCCCTGCCCCTTGTCTTCTTTCAACTTTTATTTGCAGGCTGTCATAGGATTGCTTCATTCCCCCAAGCATTGGTTGTATCTCTCTTGGGATGATACTTGAATATATTCTCAATAGCAGCGGATTCCATGGTGTCATTGGGACCAATGTGCCATATGGTCTTTAAGTGGCCTTGTTGACTTGCTGTCTTGATCACACGAAATGGTCCGTTATAGGCCGCGTTCTGGCTTGGCCTTCATTTTACCAGTACGAAGTTGCCGACGTCGAGCGTTGGTAACTTTGTATTTTGCCTCTTGGCGAAATTTCTCTTCCTTCTTTCACGATACCTTGATCTACTATCTTCAGATCTTGCTTCTTCTGTGAGCTTTATGTCCTTGTCAATGCCGAGGCTTATATCCGCAGGCAGATAAGGTGGTCTCCCAGTTCAGCAACTTGCGCCGCAAAGGGCCACCATCATCTTGTTTACTGAGCATGCGGAAAGACGGCTCGGGTGTGGATGTAGTTGTGTATCTAGCAGAGACGATGTTTCAGTTCCATCCCGGGAAAGAAGTCAACCTAATTCATTCACGTGTATTGCTTCAACTCTAGGAATGCCGTCCCATGTACAGTCTCGTCCACTCTTAGGGTGAGCACGGCTCACAGTGGCCGCGCTCCGCGGGGCGCCAGTTCGTCCGGCGCGGCGGTGCAGGCGCATATGGATGCAGGGGAGCTGCTTCGCGTCGTCTGCTACAGCGCTGGAGCGCGCCGCCTCTTGCTTTGCTGTAAAGTGCACTTCGCCAGACCCTGGTGACTGAGTGCCCGAGGCCGGCATTGCGGGAAGGCGCACTTCGCTGACTGGAGCATTTTCCAGCTGGTTCCGTCTACAGCTTGTGAACAGCCTACTTAATCAATATACATAAACAGAAGCAAGCTTCTCGCGACATAAATCACTTAGCATGTTTTTTTTTTATAATTGATGAGGGTAAAAATACAGTCATTTTTTCGCGCTCTTTATTAGGCTGGGGCGCAGAGGTGACGCTTGATAGTCGTATCAGGGACGTCACCCAACCTGAGGCTGTTCTTAATTTCTCGAACGGTGGAGGTCGGGTTTGCAGCAGCCGCCGCAACAATGGTCACTCTTTGCCCGACGCTAGGGGGAGCATCCGCAATTCTTCCATCCTTCTCGTAAGCCTGGACGATTCTATTTACAGTTTTCAGTGGCCTTTTTCTCATCTCCGATGTAACGCATTGAGAATAGTTTTGTAGGCACAGATCTACAATGCGTCGTCTTTCTTTTTCCAGTACCCGCGACATGGCTAGTTTCCGAAAGCGCACCGGGGAAATCAGATTATCCTGCAATGTGACAGCGTTTTTATCGCCGAAGTGCCATGGCAACCAGTAACCGAACAAAATGCAATTCATCATGCAAGTCGACGGAAATGCGTTTAATGGAAACACCTCTGATGTCTTTCGATTTGGGAAGTCATCGCAGAATCTTTAACTCCTGAGCGGCGAGTCACTCAGTTAAGTAGTCCTTGACTGCACCGCATCATCATATTAAGCTAAGATGGGGCATACCATGACCTAAGCAAGAAAATAAGGGGGGGGGAGGGCTCGGCGGTAGATTGGGCTGACGCCCATGGTCAGTTAGAAAGTAGACTGGCCCGACCACAGCAATCTAGCTTGGCTTTTACAAATGGCGAGCCCGTTTGACGACCATCGGCATGCTGTCGGCAGGCGACACCGGGCCGGCCTCGTGACCGCCGGTTCAAATGTCGTTGGCAACAGCATCGCTTGTTCGCGGAAAGGGTTTCTGTGCCGTATTCATATTTGGATTTTACCCACTCAGCCCAGCCCACCCCCGCCTACCCCCTAAAAAAAAAAGAAATCAATTCCTCCTAATCTCCAAACTTATCCGATGTCCACCTCTATGGCGTATCTCAGAGGCCACATGTCGCTTCGGGACGTATATCGCACAATTAACTAATTATTATGTGCTAGTGAGAATATGCATATGGCCCATCCCAAGGAAGTACTGAAATGAAATAGAAGCGAATAAGGACTTAATTACCCGGCAAAGAGGCAATTTAGGCTAGAAAACAGACATGTAGATTATAGATTTTCCCCACCGATTATGTATTCAAAACGGATTGAAACAGCATTCGCATGCGGCGCGCAATGACACCACGGAGAAAAAAAAAAAAAAAAAAAAAAAAAAACGTCGGCGCCACATGTTTTACTTCACCTAATCAATGTAATCAAATAATTGACCGACGATTCCTGTAAAATGACAATGCCACTTATCGCATCGGGTAGCCGTCAGAGGACCGGCACCGCTTCGGTGATTTTACCCAAACTGTGACAACAAAAATGAATTTAGTTTTTTTTTTTTATATAGGATGTAGAAAGATGAAAATGGGGAGTAAAATTGCTGCCAAATCAGTTGCTTTGCCGGGGAGAGCACTTTCCTACATCGCGTAAAGCGCTCCATGCTCTCCTACCAGTGACATTAACGCGTCAATAAGAGAGTGCGAAGCAGCGGATATCACTTCTTAGTTGCTGTCGAAGTAATAGTATTGCCCTCCTTAATGGGTAAAATCCATGGCAAACATGATGATGCGTGATTGAACAATCACGATCTAGCTTTCTGCATAATTTATAGCGGGTTTCGGTCATTTTCTTAAGTCAATTAAGCACATTCGTTCTAGCATCAAGACATGTGCGAAACGGCGCGCTAGGCTCATCACATGACGACTCCAACCAAGAGCGCGCCTAATAGGTTTCTCGGTAGGCACTACACCAAGTGCTGTGAGAGTAAAATAAAAGGGCCCTAGCGTAATAAAGAGCCCGAAAAAATCACTGTATTTTTACCCTCATCACTTATCAAAAACATGCTAAGTGATTTATGTGGTGAGAAGCTTGTTTCTGTTTATGTATATTGATTAAGCAGGCTGTTCACAAGCTGTGGACCGAACCAGCTGGAAAGTGCTCCAGTTAGTGAAGTACGCCTTCCCGCAATGGCGCCTGGGGCACTCAGTCACCTGGGTCTAGCGAAGTGTACTTTGCAGCAAAGCAAGAGGCGGCTCGCTCCAGCGCTGTAGCAGACGACGCGAAGCACCTCCCGAGGTCCGTATACGCATGCGCCGCTTCGCTTCGATGCGCCGTCGCGCCGGACGCACTGGCGCCCCGCGGAGCGCGGCCACGGGGAGCAGTGTTCACCCTAAGAGTGGACGAGACTGTACATGGCATCAGCGCATGGCACCGACATAACGTAACGCAGCAGCTGTTAACATTACGCGATGTCAGTATATTAAGCAGTAACACAAGATTGCGACTACATTGAATTACCATCCCGTCAACTGATTCTCACAGTTGGTATGATGTGCATAAATTTTATACGTAAAGGTCGGCTCTTATGCATACATCGTAAGGCATTTTTACACCGTTTCGAGAATGTAGTATATAAGAGGTATCAGATTAAATTGACGCTGCCTCATAAGAATAACACGGCGCTGACAAACGTTGATGGTTTATCGTCGGTCTCATCTCGTGCTCAATCGAGGTTCGACGCCTCCGACGCCACCTAGCTGTGTTCTTCATCGCACGTGCGTTGTGAGACGCCTGGCAGCTGTCGGGGCGCTGTTACCTTTGCACAGCCGCAGGGTGCTCGCATGATGCGTCGCGACAATACATCGTAACCACGTACAGTAAGAACATCGTCTGATGAGTTGAAGTGCTTCGTTAAACGTTTCCATTGGGGTCAATGATTGGACCATCGGGCTAAACTTCTAAATTTCGTTTTGTTCTACAATAAAGACATCTGCATTGTTCATTTAGATGTGCCATTCGTGTGTTTGTTTTCGCCTTTGCCTGATATCATATTACACGTAGACGCTTTCTTTACGACGTGCAATATTTTCGCTGACGATAAGAAGTCAGTCATTTTCTCTTCGTGTCTCAGTTGCTTAGCCATGTTGAATAGCAGGATGACGGTGAGTGATAATGGAAAAACGAGCACATTTGATATGCTCCCTCTGCTGCGTAATACGGGGCAGATATATGGGATGGTTATCGGCGACGATAATGCAGCAAGCGTTCCTCGCCGCGTGGCGGAGGCCATACGCGCTATAAGTGTTCGCAATTCTTCGCGATAGTGCGTGCAGGGCTCATTTTATCTCTCGTTGACGCTGACGTAGGCAAAGTGTATGACGCCACTGAGTAGCGATCAGCTCGGTAAAAAAAAAGCCACCGCGCTCTCGTGCGAGCGTAGCAGTCGTGCCTGAAGACAGTGCCATGCCGGATGACGTACAGGGTCGAATGCACAGTTTTCGCGACCACGTCGACGCCGGCGTCAACTGGCGATCGACACAGCTCGTCGACGAGCTTCCCAGTTCACGTGTATGCAGCCTCTGCCTGAAGATACCAAAATGTATGGTGCTGTTGCCATGCGGTCAGGCTCTGTGCGAATCTTGCCACGCAGCCAGTCTCGAAGGGGGCGTTGGACAGTGTCCAGTGGATCAAGTGCAATTCGAAGAAGCGGAGTGCGTTGGTCATGAATTCCCTACCAGGACAGAGAATAACTTGAAAGTGAGCAGGAAAAAACAATTTTTGAAGCTCCTTTTGGGGGATGCGGGGAGAAATGGGGGACTAAGGAAATTCGGCATTATCATTGGTTGGGCTACTTCTTATCTACACGCCTAACGAGAAGAATGTGTGATTTACTATTGCCGAATTGTAATTTTCCATGTCTATCAAAACTCGCGCACTAAAAGAACACTTGCTCAATGTAGCCTCATGTGAAATCTTGTGTTCGACCTCTATATTACTTCATTTCTTTAGTGCGATAGGTCTAGAAATTGAAATGCAAAAAAAAATTAAACGCAGTAAATTGATATATCCGACGTCGCACTGATGTTTCGGTATTGCCGTTTCGATGCGACATTTGAAGCGAGGTTGCGAAATCGTCCATATCATGCCTCATGTGAAATCTTGTGTTCGACCTTAATATTACTTCATTTCTTCAGTGCGATAAATTAAGAAATTGAAATGCAAAAAAAATTAAACGCAGTAAATTGGTATGTCCGACGTCGCACTGATGTTTCGGTATTGCCGTTTCGACGCGACATTTGAAGCGAGATTGCGAAATCGTCCATTTCATGTAGTGATCAATGACCACTTTCTCTTCGAACATCATTATTCCTCCTCTTGAACTTCGCACTAAAACATCAGAGATGAAAGTTGGGTACATACAATAGAGAAATTCACTAGTGATTCTTCTAAACAATACCTTTGCTTCCAACATTACTCTTGCTTCAAATTCTTGCTGAGGGCACTATTCCTGAACCGTTACCAATCATCGTGTTTCCCCCTACAAACCGCCCTATAAATGCTATCTGGCCCGCATTGGATGAGCGCATTTATTTTAGGAGCAAGATAGCAAGCGGAAAGAAGATGGCGGTCTTCACCGCACAGCAATGCTGCTCTCGCTGTAGATGACTTAGATGCTGGAAGAACAGTTGAAGTATGGCAGATTTTTTCCTCGATTCTGGCTTACCGAACCTGCTTTAACTGTTGGAGTATCTGTATTTCTATGTAGGAGCAAACTTACCTGATTCCTGGGTAACCTATTTTTGACGTTTGCTGCCTGTTAATGCTTAGAGAGCGACAGATATTGCTTGGGTGACATAGAGCATTATTTTCCTATATAATTTCACGTATACGTTCGTTCGCACCGGACTTTACATAAAGCTACGTAATAAATGGTAGGGAGAGAGAAGCAATGCGCCCTTGCTAAAAATATTTTGTCGTCCAAAAATTGCAATGTGTGTTATTTATTTTTTTAAATTTCCTGTTAAGGTGTAATGCTAGAACGAAGCGCACGGCTGCCAGTACACGGGCACCATGGACCGTGTGCTGGAACACTACGAGAACGAATGCACATTTCACACCGTGGAATGTTTGCGATGCGGTGAGAGAGTCCAGCAAAGCGACCTGCCAACACATTACATGGCCGGATGCAGTGCCAGTGTTTCTTCCGCGATCACAGAGTGCCCGTCCTCGGAACGTACAGCACTGCCCCTTGAAGACGTGAACGCTGATATGAAAAATCTTAAGGCGATGTTGGGCGATCTCATCCACGACCTGCTGCCAGTGATGCCGAGTCAGGTTAATGAGCTTACAGAACAAGTCAGAAACCAGGAGACCAGATTCGCTGGGATCACTCGCGAGATCGGGGTATCAGAGCGCAATTTAAAGGGTGACATGGTTCAAATGGCAGCCACAATCTCATCGACAGTGTCGCACCGGTTGACCTCTCAACAAAATCCGGCAGAGGAAGCCAGCACGTCTGCAACGCTGTCGTTACGCTCGGAAATGGCGCTGATACGTCGAAAGTTGGAACGCTTAGCCGACCTGAAGCACTCGTGGCAAACTTTCCCGAAGCCTGATTCCAGCCATGTAATTGCTCATTGTCAGACTTTCCGCGGTGGCGCTCGGCATTTATATAGTGCGCTCTCAACGACAGCCCCCGGATTAGAGAAATTGGGAGCGTGGATTATGTTCCTATCCTGGAAAACTGTTACGAAATCATTCAGTCTACGTACTTTACGGTTGCCGTCTTCAAGGACTTCGGCATTTATGCACCGGTTCTCACTGTGGAGATCGAGTTTAAAGGGATGCTGGTGGACTCTTGGTGTTGGCGGCCATTTTGGCGCGTGAGCGTGTTGTATAATGGAACACCCGAGCTTCGTTCGTTGAGTTCCCTTGTCATGTCTTGTTTCTGCGAACGTTATGATGACTCATTGCGACACTTTCACCTAAAATTTCATATATATATTCCTCGCTGAACAATGATGCTTTGCTCCGAAGCAGAAAGACAACGTTGCAAATCTTGCTGAGCGATACAGAAATGGAGGATGGCGTCAAAGGAACACCCTAACGTTCGTCCTCGCAGAATGTGTACTGCACTGCTGGATCCTCCTTGCCAGTTCCCATGTTTCTCACGTGACATTAGCGATCATTTAATGTCTTTTCTCCTAAATTAAATGGGCTCTGCGAAACTTCCTTTTCTTTAATTTCCTCTGCTTTGTAACTGTCAACCTATCCTTTTAACACATTGCTGGGTGTTCATTTTGTTCTTTATTTATTTTGCAAATACCGTTGGTGTTCCTTAATATTGTGCTGCTTTTGTGCTCCTCGACTCCTTTCTGACAGTATGGCGCCCACCTCCATACTTTTCTCTCTATTATTGCCATGCGGCTGTTAATGCGATGAATTGCAACGCGACGTTCGTGGTGGATACTACACTTTAGTCCTCCGCGTCGCCCTGAATCTCAAATGTTCCGGCAAGGTAATGTTCGGAGTGTGCAGGCCCTCGCTTGTGACTTTAAACAGTATTTTCGACAAGCACTTTGTTCTCACCCCTCGATGAACGGTTTATTCAGAACTCTAATAACACAAGCTCTCAGACCGTGTACTGCTACAGTAGCTTGATTGTTCAGATAATTGGTGTTGGAGCTGATGAGATTTTCAACAAGAAATCTCTTGTTTCGGTGCTTCTGAGTTGGGATGCGGCTTTCACCAGAAAAGCGTTGATAGTGATTAGGAAACTGCGCCCTTGCATGAGAGCGAGTTATCCGCGTATTTCTGCTGGCAAGTCTGCCCGAAGACCCGAGGAGGACTTAAAAAGTGCTGATCTTTACGAGAGAACAGGTGGTGACTGAAGAATATGAGTTTAATTTTCGAGCTTGCTTTACAGTGTGATTAACCGATGAACACCCTCACATGGGTCTTTTGATCGTCACTGCTTTCTAAGGCCTATAATTCATCTTGGTGCTTTTCTTAGTTGTTCTGGGTTAAACTTGTGGTGTCTTATTTTATTTTACTGTTTTCAGTTATCGCAGCGATCTCTCGATCTCCGGAATACAGAAGTATTTTGTTTCATTTTTGATAGCATTAGTTGGCGAATCATTGAAATAATGCCAGTTTTTGGAGCTTTGATTGAACTGTAGTTTGGCCACGAGGCAGAAAATATGAGGAAAGCGGATCAATACTTAACTCCTGCATGCTTCTACGGTGGAGAGAAACGATTGCACACGGGCATGTAAGCTTTTCGCCACTGTTAAAGTGATACTATCACTTTGTGTAATGAAACTCTGGGCTTGAATCTCACCACACTAATGGCCGCCCTGGTGTGTCGGGTGGTCTAAACAGTAAACAAACGCCATGAAAAGGTAGCAGCAGCAACACCTGAAAGGCATCAGAATGTTTTAGCCAATTTTAATCATAAGCATGGGTGTGTGGTTAAACACTTAGAAACATGCTAACACCGGCAGTTTGCGAATCGCTAGGCGGTGTCCGAGGTACATAAGCCGTGTCACTTTTTTCAAAACATTTTTCGGATTACGCGTGTAGCGGCGAGGAAACTCAATATTATGCCACACTTTTCGTCTTTCGCGTCATAACGGTAAAGCTCTAAAACAAACCTTTACATAAGCATTTACATCTGGCAACTCGTACATCAAAGCTGTGTAACTGAGTTTTCTCGCCCATTGACAGCACTCAGGCACTGTTTGCTGCGTCGTAGCTTGCTCGGAGGCAAAACGCACGAGCCGTACGAGCTGTGTTTGAGAGCAGCCTGGCGGCCGCTTAATAGGGGATGTGTCATAAATGTGTGATCACATTTACAACCTGCATTCTTCCCGCTGTCTGATCATTGTTATTCATAAGAGTAGTTGTGCTTAGACATAACTGTCCCACACGCTGCGGTGAAGCACCGCGGCGTCAGTTTGCGCCACCGCAGCTGTAAAAAAAGGTCAGCTGACATCCAAGGTGGGGCTGTTATAACTTAAAGAAAGAGATAAAGAATTACGAATACAGGTTAAAGGCAACATGAATTAAGGCGTCGTCTTTGAGAATGAGATATACGCAATGTTACATTTATTTTATAATCTGTTGTCATTGCGTTTCAAAGCAATCTCGCAGCTCGGACACGCTCTTCATCTGATATACATTTGGCGATCGACGACGACGGTTCATTTCACTACCGCAATAAAACAGTTGCGGAACGCATCTGAACAGCCTCGATGAAAAAAATTTAGGGTGACTTAGGTATGCTAACGTGATTATGATTATCAAGGCATTATGACTTCTCCAATTAATCATGTCCTGATACGTGACGTCATACACATTCAAGTGTCCTTCACAACTCTACCTTAGTGGCCCCTAGTCAACGTTGCTCAAATTTGTACCAACCTTAATCGACCTTAATCTACCCTAATGCGCTTTAAACCACGTTAATCCGCTTGAATACACCTTAATCCAGTTTATTGCATATTCATTCATGTTACTCCATCCTTATTCACTTCACTCTCTCTTGTCACCTTTCTCTTGTTCTAATTTAAATTCTGTATTTCTGCTGACGTCATACTAGACGCTGATGACGTCTCTGATGATGATGTCTTTTGGTACCACGGGTTGCCTAGAACGCCGGCTTTTCTGCCTCATGGGATATCTAATCCCTTCGCATTAATAATTATCAATGCATTGCGAACTGAAAACAGAAATAGGGCACTTCCCTATGCAGTGCTAACTTCCCCCTGCAAGTGACGCTCTTATTTCATGTGTATATTACAGATTTGCCTACGGGAACATCAGCGCGATACGATTTGAAGGCGCTGCTGCGTTACTTTAAGGGCACGGGAATTTGTGACAAACAGGGACTGCACTCTGTGTGACGTAGGAATGGACGGCGACGCCGTGTAACACTAGGAGCGCCTTGGCAGACTGCGTGACAGTGTCCACAGAAACAGTTCTGTTTCGTGTGCATGTGCGTATGGTTTTTTAATCGTTTTTCTCTCTCTCACCTATCGCATCCCTTTGCCCCTCCCCCGGTACAGGGGTAGCCAACCGGACTTAACCTCTGGTTAACCTCGCTATATTTCTTTTGCCTTTCTCTCTCTTTGACTCTTTCTTTGTTCATCTGTGAAAGGTTAATGAGGCTGCTATTACTCCCCCACGAGTGCCTGGTCACGTAGTATTTTTCACATTACGCGGTCCTTTTCGCTGTTTAGGAAATGTAAGCATCTGATCTTAAATTGAAGTCACTGTAGCGCAAATAAACACGGAGAAAGAGGAGTACAGGACACCACGGGCACTGCTTTCGTTTCTTACGATTCTATTGACATCTTGACAATTATTACAAGCGAAAGCAATTTGCGAATTTGATTAGTCCAATTGAATGTCGGAGAATAAAGTATTGGTATTGGTTTCTCAAGAAGACTCTGAACAGCCTGCATGCTCTTTTTCTTACGTGCGCAATAATACGTATTTCCGTAAAATTTGATTCTAGTAGGAAACAGCAATACCCAAGAAAATGTGTGGGGAAACGGCGCACCTGTAGCTGAATTGGTGGGGCAGTGCGAGCGTAATGCGAAGACGTGGGATCGTTCCCCACCTGCGGACAGTTGTTTTTTCACTCACTTTCATTTCCATTAATTTATTATTTTCTATATTCCATTAATTAAGTACAAGTAAGTTCCCCCGTGTTGTCCTTAATTTCAATACTTGTTGGCATCATTTAATACGATTAATAAAAATCGGGATCCCCGGTTAACTCCCCTTCTTTTCGTTCATTACATACAGAGGGTCTCGAATCCGGCAACATTGATGCGTTCAGGTAGCATGTGTGGGTATATTGACCAGTTGTCTTCACCCAAAATAGATCACGTACTCGTGACTCCTGCGGCACAAAAGATGTGCCACATCCGGCCCCAAGGTTTGTGAGTGGTGGCGCTGGCTAACACTCCCAGGGTTCTAGTAGGAAATATAAATACCCAAGAAAGCCGACGGGAAAACAGCGCCGTGGTAGCTCAATTGATATGCTCTGAGTCCATAGTCGCGGAAGCCGAAAGCGTAGGTCTTTTTCCACTCATCTATTGCTTGCTCCGATAAAGTTAAATTCCGTGTACCTTTTAAAATCCCCCGAACATTCTGCTGTGGCGCGAAGTCTCTATTTGCCAATAATTATGCAATCAAGCATATATTTGGCTGCTGTAAGTTTGTTTTTTTAGACGTAGTGCTTTAATACCTAAGCCTTTACAAAAACATTAATTTGCATTTAAGTTTTATTGTGCGCATAATAAGCAATGCTTGAGTTGACTGAAGAATGAATGAATGAATGAATGAATGAATGAATGAATGAATGAATGAATGAATGAATGAATGAATGAACGAACGAACGAACGAACGCGCAAAGGCTTTTATTTCTTGAAAATGGAAGCAGCGGCGTCAGGAATCCAGCGTTGCTCGTCAGAGTTCCTGCAGACTTGTGGGGTGACATGATCAAGATTGTATCGACAAGCAGGATGAACACGAGATGTGTAAATGTACGTGTTTCACGCATTAAAAAAAGACTCAAGCAATAAAAACAAATTATGCGGTATTACGTGCCCCAAAACGCGATGTCAAGATGAAGCACGGCGTACACTAGAGTTCTTTGAATTGATTTTTACCACCTTTAACTCGTTGATCTGCATCTAAATGTAATTTACCATACCGTTCTTTCAGTTCGCTGCTCTCTAAAGGCGGACTCCGCACCAGAGATGGAACGCGCGACTTCTAGATTAGCAACGTAACGTCAAAACTACTACGCTACCGCGGTAGGTCACTCTAAAATGCACGACGGATCGATTGTAAATATACGGTTTACATAGGCCAAAAAACAACAAAAAAGAACAAGTTACAGATACACAATTGCAATATAAATTGTCGAAATACCATCGCGGCGATGGCGTATGACAGTGCAGTAGCCGCAAGTAGCGCGATGAGAGAGAGAGAGAGAGAGAATGAAGAGGAAAGGAAGGGAGGTTAACCAGATATGAGTCTCCGGTTTGCTACCCTACACTGGGGATGGGGGATAGGGGTTAGAAAGATGAGAGAGAGGAAAACGAAAAAAAAAGGAACGCGCACAAATTGGAGACACACACACAAAAGGCGTTCCAGTTAAAGTCGTTCACACAGGCAGGTAGATCGCAAGAAGCGCAAAAGCGCTTGCACGGCCTTCTTCTGTGAAGGTAGGTCCTTTCGATGTGAGAACCGACAAGGCGAGGAGAGAGGTACTCGCAAGTTCAGTCGCCCATAGGTGACTCAATTGTGACTCAATATGGCGCCCACAGAGAGTATATGAAACCCTGAAGACATGTGCATCCTTCACGTCGGCTCATATTTGGCATAGCGCTTCAAGATTGTTCGGCCTTTTTCGGAATCACTGTCGCTAAGTGACATCATGTGGAACACAGCCACCTCAGAATCGTGGACACGGTCCCTCATTGAAGGGGGGAAAATCATGGACGCCAAGCGCAATATTTTCTGCGCCGCAAAGCCCTGCAGCGTATTGTCTGTCGCTGTACGAGGGCTTTGCCTGCATACGTCACATGTCGGGTAGAAGCCGCACGGGCTGGAATTTATTGATGTCCGGGAAGATTCTATCGAAGTAGATTAGCTTGTCTTTCTTTTTCTTCGTCCTAATAGCGATTAGCATGCATGCCTTTCACGCTCTGCCGTTTCGCGACAAAGAGCAATTTCGCTGCTTTTCGTTCTTCTCGAGCTGCTTTCACGTAGTGAGTTGTTATGAGGAGATATTTATATTCGATAAATAAAAGAAGGATAGTGGTAAAGTTATCACATTTGCGATCTCTCAGAAGCCTTTTTTGGATGTAAATGCACATGTAAAAAAGGGCACACAAGCCGGTATTTCTACTTTTCGCAGGTACAGTTGTATTATCGTTTCAGTGACGAGGAGTCCCGACACAAGCTTCTTGCGTTCACGTCGCGATTTCTGTGTCTGTGTTTTATGTTCTTCCAGTCTTGTTTTCAGCGCCACTGCAGCTGCAACCCTTGGCCACGTGTTAACGCACGGGGTGGAGCCCAGAACGTAAACGCATGCATTTCTGGCAAAACGAGACACCGCGCCAACCAGGCACAACGAGTTGACGGGGGCGAAACATGAGCAAATGCTTCCAACGCTCGCCCACGCACTGCGTGTACTCGGGATCAAAGCCACGCCGTTGCTCGCGCTGATGCAATGTACTGTCGCACGCTTTACTTTTCTGACTAACGCATCGATTCTCCGTAGAAAAAGAAATAAAAGGATGCGCAAAAGCAAAGTACTCTCGTTTTCTTGACTAGGTGGCTCTACAAGAAGTGACTGCCGACCAAATGTACACTGCACACTTTCATCGGTCGTGTGAGAGGCTTGGCAATTGACGACTTCACAACAAATTCTTTCTTCTGTGCCGCATCTTTGGGGAATGAAGGGATGCTGTGTTCACGCATGTGCAACAGCATTCTTGTAAACCGTCAGTTGGGCGAGTTGGTATTGCATTCGAAATCTGGTACAGCGCAACATGTAAAGGAATAAAGACGCCGAGCCGTGCAGAAGGAACAACACAGTACTGATTTTTTCTTTTTTTTTCAGCGCTCTCTTCTTTCTTCTGCCCGGCTAGGCTCGTTTCTTCCTTTCCATGTTGCGCTGTACCAGCGTTAGGTTATCAGCTCAGGACGCCGTCTGCTTGCAATGCCCACATCTGCTGAGTCGCGGAGGGAGCTACAACGGAAGGGAGGCCATGCAGACGACAACGGACCTGAGATATGTGTTGTAAGATCGACGACCACCGCGGTTGCATCGCGGCGCTCAACCGCGCACGAGCCACAAGCGGGCGACGTAGACAAGGCCTCTGAGATTGTGACGGCGCGGATGCTAAGCAGGACGCCGAGGGTCGTTTCCGGTTACGCAAGCGGAAGCCGCGAGAAGGCAAAACGGCGCTGGCAGACATGCATTGCGCAAGTGCTGCACAAATCTCACTGAGCAGCTTTCTAGTTGGAGCCAACGATCTGCGCAGCGCACGCGGTGCCACTTACTCGTTCGTCGCGGCTGCGACAGCGCTGTGTCGCGTACACCGCAATCGACGCGTCTGACGCTGCCTTTATGTGGACGCCGCCCTAGCGGTGCTCCAATAAGTCTGCTTCACTGTTGACAGTTTTTTGGACGGTAAGTCGACGCTGCATCTGCCAATTCTTGGCTTTCTTACGCTCCGTTTTGCTGCATAAGTACTGACAGCCATGGGGTATTGTGCCTCTTCAGGGTGGGGACAAGTGCCGTTTAGTTCATATAGGCGTTAGGATTTATAGGGAGAAATCCATGACTGCTGATAGCATATAGTCGCCGTGCTTGGGGAGAGGGGTGACTGAATTACTGTCTGCGATTTCAAACTGCTTCGTTTTTTAGCACTCTCGCACGTAACCTCTTGTTTTTCGCAGTTCAACCTTTGCTGACGTCTAGATTTGTGACCTTTTGTATGGCGTGCGCGATAAGAACACCGGCGCAGGGCAAATAAGGGCCGTGCGCTTTCCTTTCCTGGTTACTGCACTGTGCCGTTATTATAGTAAATCATTACACACTATCCGGGTTATGTCTCTCTAACAGCGGTTTAGTTTCGTACGTTCGCGACTAATTTGTTTTGTTGACGTAGTTTCTTGCTCAAAAAGCATACCACAATGTAATATTTGTAAACAAACCAATTTTTGAGGACTTTTTAAAAGTTTCATTTCATTTCATTTTATTACCCTAATGGCCGCATTCGGGCCATGGTTAACACATGGTGTGGTTAACATGTGGACACAAGAAATGGCAGGTGTTACATTGAAATACAAGTTTTGAGAAATTGTGAATCACATGTGAGGGCAGTGACATTGAAGTATAGGTCGTTCCAGTCTTTGGCAGCTCGAGGAAAAAAGGAAGCTTGAAATGTGACAATTCGTGTACGAGGACGAGAAACTTGGACTCGATGGGTGGTGAGCTGTGACATGCGTGAAGATCATGGCGTGTCGTAAGGTGGGCGGCTTAGCGAGCAGCAAAAAAATTTGTGATAAAGAGACACCGTGGTGATACGACGACAAAAAGCAAGAGATGTCAAGCTAGATTCTGCCTGTAAGAGTGAAATGCTGATGTTATATGAATATGAAGAATGGATGAAACTAGTCCCACGATTCTGAACTGACTCGAGTGCATTGACGATATATGTTTGGATAGGGTTCCAGATGGCGGCGGCATATTCCAGTTGTGGTCTGACAAATGATTTTTATCCGAGTAGTTTGACGTGCTGTGGAGCATGACGAAGGTGACACCTCATGAACCCAAGGGTGTTGTTCGCTGACGAAATTGCGTTAGTCCCATGCGCATTTCACAAAATGTCGTGGGACAGGGTCATGCCTGAGTACTTGTAGGCTAGAACTGTTTATGATGGGACGTTTGCAGTCCTGTAAGTAGAGATATAAGGATTACGACGGTGGCAAATCGAAATAAATTTACACTTGTTAGGGTTCAAGACCATTTGCCAACGGTTGCACCCATCCTGCACGTTATTAAGGTCATTCTGGAGAGATGCTTGGTCAGAGGTGTTAGTCGCAGTACGATAAATCACAGAGTCGTCAGCGAACATGCGAATAGGACAACATACGTGCAGCGGAAGATCGTTAATATATAATAGGAGAAGAAGCCATCCCAAGGCTGAGCCTTGAGGGACACCTGAAGTGACTGGGAGGGGTTAGGAGGAGAAGCTATTGCCAAGGACGATCTGGGAAAGATTAGTACGGAATTTTTTTTATCCATTGTACTACGGGAGGATCCAAGTTCAACCTGTCTAATTTTATTAGCAAGCGGTTTGAGGCACTGTGTCAAAAGCTTTAGAGCAGTCTAGAAATATGTCTTCGGTTTGAACGTTGTTATCAAGATTAACCTGCAGATCAATAATGAAGATAGCTAGATGTGTTTCACATGAAAGTCCTTTACGAAAACCGTGTTGAGAAGGATGAAAGAAGTTTACGGAGTATATTAAGTTCATGATATGCGAGTATATGACATGTTCCATGATTTTGCAAGGAAAATTAGTTAATGAATTGGGGCAGTAGTTTAAGGGGAGTCTTCGTTACCTCGTTTGAAAACTGGAACGACCTTTCCCACTTTCCACTCATCCGGTAAGGCACCTGTAGGCAGTGACTGCGAGAACAACAGAGTGAAACATGCCGCGGATATATGATTAGTATCTGTTAGGATCTTTGAGTTAATTTCGTCTACATCAGAAGAAGTACATGATTTGTTTCTTTTTCAATGATTGAGAGTATACTATCTATCGAAAATACAATGGGTGGCATATGCGAATTTATGTTAGTATGTAGTGGAAAATCTGGAGTGATAGTTTTTTTGTTGTAAACATGGAAATAAATCCTTTGTTGAATATATCAGCGCACTCGGCGTCCGTGGCGGTGTCGCCGGCTGCATTCGTCACGCTGATAGTACGAACTTCTTGGGGATTTAAAAAGCGCCGGGATTGCCGAGGAATATCGGGTAAGTAGCTGGGATAGGTCGAAGTTATAATAATGTTTTTCAGAAGTGCGAACGGCAGTCTGGTAGGCGCTCTCCACCATGTAGTACTTTGACCAGACCCCGGTGCTTCCAAGACGCGTGGCTAGCCGGAACCGACGTTTCTTTTGGTTCCCAAGCTTCTTTAGAGCCCTGGTGAACCATGCCTTATTTTGATTGGTGCGCATAGTTATTCTTGGTCTGTGTTTGTTTGAGAGTTCAATAATATTGTTTTAAATAGTGTCCAGTTTTTTGAGGCGAGTGCATCTGGAATAATGTATCCAATGTTGAAAAGAAGTCGCCCAACTCGTAATTAATAACTTCGTAGTTCCCTTTATCATATAGGCATATAGTTTTGTTGGATTTTTGTTGTCGCATGGGTTGAAAGTCGGCATGGATTAACTTGTGATCACTTACCTCAGTGAGGTAAGTTATGGATGATAGACTGTAAGGATGGCTGGTTAGCATAGGGTCGAGTACATTAGATGGGCCTTTTGTAAGCCGTATAGGCTCTAGAACAAGTTGAGTTAGACTGAAATTAAGATATACAATAACAAATTCTTTAGCCGCATCATTCCCCATGATTAAAGCACTGTTGTTAGTCCAGTTGATTTGCGGAAAACTATAGTAACCAAAAAGCAGGACCTCTGAGTTGGGGTGTACTTCACTAAGTTCACTGAAGCTGTTATTAAGTTTATGCGAAAAATCGGGAGTGATACGTGGTGGTCTGTAACAAACGCCCAAGAGAACAGTCTGCGGTGAAGCGCGCTAGATTAGCCAGTTATTTCCGAGTCAGTCTCAATGGTTGCAAGCGAGCAGCATAAATGATGATGCACGGCGACAAGCACATGACCACCTCGTGAGATTTCGCGGCCTTTCCGGTAAATGCGGAAATTCGGCACGTAAGCAAGAACCCCGGTATCGGTAATATCGTCCGTCAGCCAGGTTTCAGTTATTATCAGCAAATTACTATTAGACGACAACACTATGATAGAATATCGCGTATAGGAAGGAAGCTGCGTGCGTTGGCAAAGCTTACGGAAAAGTTAAGGTTAGCTCATGTCGATACCGCAGGGGAAGAGGCTTTCCAGCGTCAAGTTGGCAGCTATTGCAATTCTTTCACACTGTGTGTGCGTTCTTCAAAAAAACATGGCGCTTATTACGCATGAACAGAGTTTTAATGCGCAGGGAGTAAGGTGCCGATTTGCTTTCTTGCGAATCCAACACGGCTTCTGCGGGCAAATCAAACAGGACGTGTGAAATCCTCGCCAACGCTGAAGTTCGTTTCTTTAGGTTTGCGGCCGTTTGAACGAACGGTATCTTTTGTTTTATGAACGGTGAGCTTCACCATTATGACGTGGTTACCATTAGCTGCACGATTGCCCAAGCCGTGCGCGCGCTCGATTTCTTTCGGGTCAAGCGTGGTGCTCGTATGTTTGCGACAGTGGTGAGTGATTACATCCCACGAATGCGCGACCGACTCTGACCCTGAAGGCTCATCAATACCATAAAAAAATGAGATTGTTGCGCCGAGAGTGGTTCTCGGCATCATCAACACGCGCTTCCGGCCTCTGTATTGTGTGTGCTGCTCAGGCAGCATCACTCTTCACGCATTCTGTATCAGAACACAAGGGGGCTGGGTTTTGGTAGTGGGTCTCCAGGCCAGTCATGTGCACGCTCAGATCGGATATTGCTTTGTCACTTGTTAGTAAGTGAGACTTGAGGCCTTGATTCTCGGTGATGTGTTGAAATTGATCTGCTGATAGGCTCTTAAGTTCTTCTACTACGGCTTGACTATTGGGTCCAGGGTTAGTTTCGATGTCACCCGCCAGCAACAACAAAGAGCGAATAACATCACAACACTGAACAACAATGGAAAGACAGCAATGCGGGCTCGGCAGCTGCCGCAGAAAGTAATTGCTTGAACGCTCTGTGAAAAAGACTGTACGATTTACTAACCTGCATGATGGACATCAGCGGATTAGCGTGCAGTGTTGAAGCACAGAAGCCGGGCCCACAAAACGCTTTATAGGTGACGGGAGAATCGATGGCGATAGGTATTCCGGTCGGAGGTCGAGTGTTGCTGCTGGGTACAGTGACGCTGCCAGACAAAAGAACGATGTCAACGGTCTGGAAGCGATGCTGGCAGCCATCGGGTGGTAGGGGCCGGTTCTATCGTAGTCGACATGCCAGACAGGACGTTGTTGAGGCACACCTGGAGAAACCGTAGCCGGGGCAGGGATTCGAAGGCGGACGATCGTGTGAAGGGACACCTGCATGACGAACATTAGCGCACTAGCGTGCCGTGTTGAAACGCCGCAGCAGGGCCCTCCTTCTAAATGAATAATCCGCTTCTGGCAGTCACTAGAATTGATTTTTCTGCCACAAATGCACAAAAATTGCTGTGCAATTGGTCCAGGGGCGACTTCATTAAAGCGTTTGTGTGTTTTACATTTATATAAACAGGCGACAACTGAATTCGGGGACAACCGAATACGCGACACCCGAATTCGACATCTGCGGTGGTATACTGTTCGAATTTTTCTGCAGCATGACATTGTATTCGTTGAACGGACACGCACGCACACGCACATGCACACACATGCACATGCACGCTCTTAGACACACATACATACAGAGACACACGTACACACATGCATACAGAAGCCAACAAACGATAACACCATGCACATTAAATGAAAAATTGTATGTAATTCTCCATTGAATATAAACAAAGGATACGGAAATGAAAGTGGACGAAAAACATCTGGCCCCAGGCCGGATGCGAACCCACACCTTCGTATTACATGTGCGATCCTCTTGCCAAATGAGCCACGGCGGCGCCGCACGGATGGTTTTATGCGCACGTGTTGCTACTTTAGACAAAGTGTGTCGACCACTCATTAGTGATAAGCTCGGTAAAAAAAGCCGCTGTGCTCTTGTGTGAACGTAGGACTCGTGCCTGAGGAAACCACCATGCCGGATCGGGGACAAGGACGGGTGCACCGTTTTCGAGACCATGTCGTCGCCGGCGTCAACTGGCGACCGACGCGATTCGTCGACGAGGTGCCGAATTCACGTGTGTGCGGCCTCTGCCGGATGATTCCAAAAGAGACGGCGCTCTTGCCGTGCTCCCATGCAATGTGCCAATCTTGCTACGCAGCCATTCGGGAAGGGGAAGTTGGACAGTGTCCACTGGATCAAGTGCAATTCGATTATTCGGAGTGCTTCGGTTATGAATTCCCTGCAAGGTTAGCTAATACCTTGAAGGTGAGAGAGAAAAACAATTTCTGACTTTCTTTCTTTGTTGGGGAGGGGGGAGGAGGGGGGACTAGGGGCACTCTACATTAGCATTTGTTGCCCCGCTTCTTATCTACATGCCTAAAGATAAGAATGTGCGATTTACTATTGCCGAACGTTAATTTTCTATGACTATCTAAACTGACGCACTAGAGCAACACTAGCTCAATGTAGCCTCATGTGAAATATTTTTTTGGATCTCAGTATTTCTTCAGTCCTTTGGTGTGATAGATCAAGAAATGGAAATGCAAAAGAAAGGCAGTAAATTGATACATCCGGCCTCACAATGAGTTTTCGGTATTGTCGTTTTGAAGCGACATTTGAAGCGAGATTGCGAAGTTGGTCCTATTCATGTAGTTATCAACGATCACTTTATCTTCAAACATTATTCTTCTTTCTCTTGAACTTCGCACTAAAACATCAGAAATGAAAGTTGGGTACATGGCAAAGACAAATTGACTAGGAATTCTAAACAATAGTGTTGGTTCCGACCAGGCACGTACCCAGGATTTTTTTTCGGGGGGGCCCACCACCTCCATCATCATCATTATTATCATCATCATCATCATCATCATCATCATCATCATCAGCCTGTTTCATGTCCACTGCAGGACGAAGGCCTCTCCCTGCGATCTCCAATTACCCCTGTCCTGCGCCAATCGATTCCAACTAGTGCCCGCGAATTTCCTAATTTCATCGCTCTATACTTAGTCTTCTGTCGTCCTCGACTGCGTTTCCCTTCTCTTGGTACCCATTCTGTAACCCTAATGGTCCAACGGTTATCTAACCGGCGCATTACATGACCTGCCCAGCTACATTTTTTACTCTTGATGTCAACTACAATATCGTCTATACCCGTTCGCTCTCTGATCCAAACCGCTCTCTTTCTCTCTCTTAACGTTATGCCTAGCAATCTTCGTTCGATCGCTCTTTGCGCGGTCCTTAACTTGTTCTCAAGTCTCTGCCCCATATGTCAGCACTGGCAAAATGCACTGATTGCACACCTTACTTTTCAATAATAATGCTAAGCTTCCAGTCAGGAGCTGGCAATGTCTGCCGTATGCGATCCAACCTATTTTTATTCTTCTGTGAATTTCCTTCTCATGATCAGGGTTCCCTGTGATTAATTGACCTAGGTAAACGTACTCCTTCACAGTCTCTAGTGGCCAACTGGCGATCCTGATCTCTTGTTCCTTTGTCCGGCTATTTATCATTATCTTCATCTTCTGCATATTAATATTCAACCCCACTCTTGCACTCTCTCTGTTAAGGTCTCCAATAATTTGTTTTAACTCGTCTGCATTGTTGTTGAATAGAACAATGTCATCCGCAAACCGAAGGTTTCTGAGATATTTGCCATCGATCTTTGCTCCTAAGCCTTCCTAGTTTAATAGCTTGAATTCTTCTAAGCACGCAGTGAATAACTTTAGAGAAATTGTGTCTCCCTGTCTGACCCCTTTCTCTATAGGTATCTCCCTGCTTTTCTTGTGTAGAATTAAGGTAGCTGTAGAACCTCTGTAGATATTCTTACGCGAAGGACGAGTCAGCAAGACGAGAAACTATATACAGATTATATTTACAACAACGGTTGCAGCGCTGACCGGCTAGATTCACAGCGCGGGCCCAGTTCGTTCTTCCTCCTCTTTTCTGGAGTGATGGCGCCCACGCGCCTCGTTCAAACAAACAAATACCACACGCATGTAGCAATATTTTCCAAGCTTTTTACGTAAGCGTTCTGTACTCCTTGATTACGTAGTGCCTGTATGACTGCTGGTATCTCTACTGAATCAAATGCATTCTCGTAATCTATGTAAGCCACATGGAGAGGCTTATTGTACTCTGCAGATTTCGCGATAGCCTGATTGATGAGATGGATGTGATCCATTGTAAAGTATCTCTTCCTGAAGCCAGCCTGTTCCCTTGGTTGACAAAATCCAGTGCTGCCCTTATTCTATTGGAGATTATTTTGGTAAATATGTTATATAATACTGGGAGCAAGCTAATGGTCCTACAATTTTTCGATTATTTAACGTCTCCTTTTTTGTGGATTAGTATAATGTCTGCATTCTTCCAGTTTTCTGGGACCCTTGCAGTCGATAGACACTTCGTATAAAGAGCCGCCAGTTTTCCAAGCATTATGTCTCCTCCATCTTTGATTAAATCGACTGTTATTCCACCTTCTCCTCCCGCTCTTCATCGTTTCATGTCTTGCAGGGCCCTTCTGACCTCATCACTAGTTATAGGAGAGTTTCTGTATCCTGTTCATTACTGTTTATAAGTGAGGTATCGTGACTCCTCTGGGTACTGTATACAGGTCAGCTTAGAATTGTTCCGCTGCTTTTACTATATCTTCGGGATTGCTGATGATATTATCCTTCTTATCCTTTAGTGCATACATCATGGTTTGTCCAATGCCAGGTTTCTTTTTTACTGATTTCAGGCTGCGTTAATTTTTTACGGCTTCTTCAGTCTTTCTCATGTTATAGTTTCGAATATCAGTTATTTTCGCCTTGTTGATCAGCTTTGACAGTTCCGCGAATTGCATAACGCTGTGCGGCCGCCAGTCCCATAAAACCGCGTAGAGCGCAGGACTCTACGATTCTAGACGTACTGCGCTCACCGCGAAAGGTTAGAAAAACACCCACATAAGCAGAGCAGAGAAGTGGCTACGTGAGGCGGTTCGACCGATAACTGTAGAAGCGTCATTCAAAACAAGTAATTGTTCTCCACTTCCGGCGGCGGCGTTTTCTCTACTTCCTTTTTAAATAAGAAGATGTTGATCCATAGATATTCTCATAAACAACGGTTAACTTTTTTATTATTCGCTTTTGCTTGCAGTTTGGTTGTTGCCATGGCTCTCTCCCTTCGTAGATCGCTTAATTTCTCAACTCCTTGCGATTTTTGTTTCCGGTTGCCAATTTTGCACGAAAAGTGCTATACAATTAGGGAAAAACAGACGAGGTAACGGGCGACAGTCATCTTGCTTATGGGTTTAAGGGTCATTGCAGGGTTTCATGATGGATGCTCTTTCACATTATTTTATTTCCCCACCTTATATAACCCATATCACGTGTATATGGTTCCGGGCATCTGCCAGCGTCGCGACGAGCCGTAACTCAAGGAAATAATGAAGCAAAGGGAGAAGTTAAACTCAATTGGCGTTTTCTCCTGCAGCAACTCGTTCCATGAGAGTACAGACCAGCTGAGTAACAGCCGCATCCTTCTCCAGGTCCCAGGATCAGCCTAAACAAAGAAGGTTGAACTAACAAAAGCAACAGCTATGCGCGTGACGGTTGAATAGATGGTGACAACTGAACGCATCTCGAGTTAATCGCGCGGGTGCGGAATCTATGAGAAAACTGTCCTTCACATTACAAGAGATGCCGATAACTACCGCCATCTAAAAGGAGTGAAAAAGGCAGCATAATGCTGACCGATGAACAGCTGCCAAGTCTCAACATTGATCTGGCGGCGCTTTAGAAATGTGTGAGCAGTGGTGGCGTGGGTGGGGAGGGGGGGAGGGGCTATGCCACTTGATTTCGGGGGGGGGGGGGCCCGGGCCCCCCCGGGGCCCCCCCCCTGGGTACGTGCCTGGTTCCGACATTACTTTTCCTTAAAATTCTTACTTTAAGACATTATTCCTGAACAGCTACCGCCCAACGTGTTTCCCCCTACAAGCCGCCCTATAAACGCTACCTGGCCCGTACTGGGTGAGCGCATTTATTTTAGGAGGAAAATAGCAAGCGAGAAGCAGATGGCGGTTTTCCCTGCACAACAATCCTGCTCTTGCCTTTGACAATTTAGAAGCTGGAAGAATAAATTAAGTATGACATTTTTCCCCTTCATTCTGGCTTACCAAACCTGCTTTCAGTGATGGAGTATCTGTATTCGTATTCAGGAGCAAAATTAAGATATTCCCTGTAACCTAGGGTTGACGTTTGCGGCCTCTTAATGTTTAGAGAGAGACATATATTGCTTGGGTGATCTAGCGCATTACTTCCCTATAGAATTTCACGCATACGCTAGTTCGCACTGGACTTCACGTAAAGGTACGTTTTGAATGGTAGGGTAAGCGAAGCAACGCGGCTTTTGTAAAAACGTTTTGTCGTCCAAAAAGTTGTCATGGGCGTTATTTATATTTTATTTTCTGTTAAGGTGTACTGCTGGAACGAACAGCACGGCTGCGAGTACACGGGCACCATGGACCGCATGCTGCAACACTACGAGAAGGAGTGCACATTTCACACCGTGGAATGTTTGCGATGCGGTGAGGGAGTCCAGCACAGCGAGTTGCCAAGGCACTACGTGGCCGGATGCAGTGCCCCTGTTTCTGCCGCGATCACAGAGTGCCCGCCCTTGGAACCTTCAGCACTGACCCTTGAAGACGTGAACGCTGCCTTTGAAGACCTGAAGGCGGTGTTGAGGGATGCCAGCCATGACCGGTTGCTATCAGTGACACAGAGTCAGTTGAATGAACTTACGGAACAAGCCAGAAACCAGGAAGCTAGGTTCGCTGAGATCACTCGCGCGATCGGAGCATCCGAGTTCAACTTAAAGGGTGGAATGGCTGAAATGGCAGCCACGATCTCATCGACCGTGTCGCACCAGCTGAGTTTTTTGAGAAATCCGTTGCGCTCGGAAAAAGCGCTGATACTTCGAAAGTTGAAACGCTTAGCCGACCTGAAACCCCCGCGGCAAACTTCTTCGGAGCCTGATTCCAGCAATGTAATTGCTCATTGTAGCATTTCCAGCAGTGGTTTTCGGTATTTAACCAGTGTGCTGTCAACGGAAGCCACACGGATTAGAGAAATTGGGACCGTGGATTATGTCCTGACCCTGAAAAAGTGTGAGGAAATTATTCGGTATCCGGGTTTGAGGAAAAAGTTTGCTGAGATTATGGTGTGGCACATGAGGGACACGTACTTTACGGTTACCGTCTTCAAGTGCTGTGGTACTTATGCATCTACTCTCACTGTGGAGATCGAGTTTAACGGGATGCTGGTGGACTCTAGGTGTTGGCGGCCTTTTTGGCACGTGGGCGTGAAGGAAAATTCAAAAAACGTTCGTTCGCTGACTCCCCGTGCCATACCTTGTTTCTGCAGCCGCTATGACGACTCATTGCAACACTTTCACTTCGAATTCTATATTGAAATTGCCTCGCTTAAAATTGACAATTTCCTCCGAAACGGAACGATAGAGTTCAACATTTTGCTCAGCGTTAGCGAAATCGAGAATAGTATCAAAGGAGAACCCTAACGTTCGTCCTGGCAGAATGTGTACTGCACTGCTGGATCGTCCTTGCCAGTTCCCATGTGCGTGACAGGAGCTTAGCGAACTTTCGATGTTCTCTCTCCTAAATTAATTTGGCTCTGCCAATTTTTTTAATTTGCTATGCTTAGTAACTGTCAACCTATCCTTTTAATATATTACTGGCTGCTCATATTGTTGTTTATTTATTTTCATAATACAGTTGGTGTTCCTGAATATTGCGCTCGTGTTGTGCTCTCTGACATTATGGCGCCCACGCCAATACTTTTCTCTCTAATATTGCCGTGCGGCTGCTAATTCGATGAATCGCAAGGCGACGTTCATGGTGGATACTACGCTGTAGTACTCCAGGTTGCCGTGTATCTCAAATGTTCGGGCGATGTTAATGTTCGTAGTGTGCAGGCCTTCGCTTGTGAATTTAAACCGTATTTTCGTCAAGCTCTTTGTATTCCGCTTTCGATGAACTGTGTATTAAACTGTATTAACACGAGCAATAAGGCATACTGCTACAGGAGCTCGATTGCTCAGATAATTGGTGTTGGAGCTGATGACATCTTGAACAAGAAATCGCTTGTATGGATGCTTCTGAGTTGGGATGCGGCTTACACCGGATTAGAATTGATAGTAATGACCAAACTGCGTCCTCACATCAGAGCGAGTGATCTGCGTATTTGTACTGGCACGTCTGCCCGAAGGCCCGAGGAGGCCTAAAAAAGTGATGTTCTTTACAAGAGAACAGGTGGTGACTGAAAAATATGAGTTTTTTTGCAGCTTGCTTGACACTCTGATCAGCCGACAAACACCCTCACATGGGTATTTTGATCGTCGCTGCTTTCTAAGGCCTATGGTTTTTCTTGGTGCTCTTCTTACTTGCCGTGCGTTAAACTTGCGGTGTTTTATTTTATTTTACTGTTTTTTGTTAACGCGGTGATCTATCGTCCTCCGGACTAGAGAAGTATCTTGTTCCATTTTTGAAAGCATTAGTTGGCGAACCATTGCAATAACGCCAGTTTTCGGAGATTTGTCTGAACTGTTGTTTGGCCACGAGGCAGAAAAGATGAGGCGTGCAGATCTATACTTAACTCCTGCATACTTCTAGGGTGCACAGAAATGACTGCACACGGGCATTTAAGCCTTTCTATACTTTAAGCGTGATACTGTCACTTTGTGTAATGAAACTCTCGGCCTGGATCTGATCACATGAAGGGCTGCCCAGGTATGTCTGCGGGTCTAAACAGTAAAAAAATGCCACCAAAGGAAGCAGCAGCAACGTCTGAAAGGTATGAGAATGTTTTAGCCAATTTTAATCATAAGCATGTCTGTGTGGTTAAAGACCTTAAAACACGCCAACACCGACAGTTTGTGACTTGCAGGCGGTTGCCGATGTAGATAAGCCGTGTCAATTTTTTTCAAAACACTTCTAATTACACATGTAGCGGCGAGCAGACTCAAAATTATGCCAAAGTTGTCGTCTTTCGCGCCATAAGGGTAAAGCTCTAAAACAAACCTTCAGATAAGCATTTTGATCTGCCAACGGATATATCAAAGCTATGCGTTTAAGGTTTCCCACCCATCGAAAGCACTAAGGCACTGTTTGCTTGGTAGTAGCTTGCTCGCAGCCAAAACGCAGGAGCCGTTAGAGCTGCGTTTGAGAGCAGTCTGGCGGCAGGTTGAAAGGGTTGTGTATTAAGCCTGTTATCACGTTTGCAAGTGGCATTCTTTGCTATGTTTCACCATTCTTGAGCATAAGACAAGCTGCGCTCAGAGATTGCTGCCCCATAGGCTGCGTTACAGCACCACGGCGTCAGCTTGCGCCACCGCAGCTTTGCAAAGGCTATGCTGACATCCAAGGTTGAGCTGTTATAATGTCAAGAGAGAAATAAATGTTAGGAATAACAGGTTAAAAGCAGCAGGCATGAAAGCTATTGTCTATTGGAATGAGATCTACTCAAGATAAATTTACTCATATAATCTTATGACGTTATGCTTCAAAGCAAACTCGCAGCTCAGACACGCTCTTCGTTTGATTCACAGTTGATGACCGACGACAGCGGTACATTTCACTACCGCAAGAAACCCTTTGCGGGACGCATCTCAATAGCCTCGACGAAAAAAATTGATGGCGACTTAAGTATCCTAACGTGATTATGAAAGCATTATGACTTCTCTAATTAATAACGTCCTGATACGTGACGTCTTACACTATCAAGTGTCCCTCACAACTCTACCTTGATAGCCCCTAGTCTACGTTCCTCAAACTTGTACCAGCCCCAATCCACCTTAATCAACCCTAATGCACTTTAAACCACCTTAATCCGCTTTAATGGACCCTAATCCAGTTTATTTCATCTTCATTCATTTTACTTCACCCTAATTCCCCTCATTCACTGTTAAGTCACCTTTCCCTTGTTTTAATTTTAATTATGTATTTCTACTTACGTCATACAAGATGCTGATGACGGCTCTGATGCTGATGTCTTTTGGTACCAATGGTTGCCTAGAACGCCGGCTTTTCAGCCTCATGGGATATCTAATGCCTTCGCATTAGTAATTACTCAAGACGTTGCGAACTGAAAACCGAAATAGCGCACTTGCGTATTCAGTGCTAGCTTTCCCACTGCAGGTGAAGCTCGTATTTTATATCTATATTATAGATTGGCCTACGGGACTATCAGCGCGATGTGCTATGAAGGCGCTGCTACGTTACTTAAAGGGAAGCTGAAACACTTTTCGAAAAAAATGAGTTCCCTGCGGCATTCTACAGTTTTGGGTCCACTGAACACGAATATCTCGTTTAAAAAAAGCGGAAACAAACGCAAGCGGATGTTTTTTGCAAGAAAACGCGCACCAGCGCCTCAGGGCATCCCGCGAACGCTGCTGTTGCCCGTGATTGGTCGGGACCGCTTTGACGTCATTCACGCGGATCGCCGGTCGGCGCCGCTGTTTCAGAGCGTAGCACGCTGTTCTGTTCTGGCTTCACAGCTGAGTTGTAAGCATTATGGAACGTTCTCGCTGTCTCGGAGAGCTTGTATTTTCCCCGTACATGTTCGAACCGACAGCCGATACAAAAAACGATGGCGACAACGGGGGCAACGACGATGTTGAGTGTGCCAACAGCGAGAGCGATGTGTGCACCTTCTCGCCCGTTGGAAATCTTAGCTGGTACATATGTCTTTTCATATAGCTGCACGTTCCAATGACGGGAGAAAAAACGCCCTAAAGTGTCACTGGCAACTTACTGCTGGAAGAATGCCGAAGCACTAACATCTGATTAGATTGTAAACACGGGTGCAATTCCGCGATGTCATGCACCTTGCCGCTGCTTGTATAAAGTTCCGTGGTTCTTAGCGTGTTGAAACACGATCGCGAACGTAAGTGCCGCGTTTGGTTACTTCAAACTATTTAACATTATCTGCCTGTGTCACACTGGCTGCTTCAAACTCTTCGATTGTTGATGGTAGTGGAACAGGTTCGTCAGGGGCTCGGTGCTCAAGGTGCTCTGCTAGAACCTGAAAGAGTGCAAGGCATGGATGTCATGAATTTCAGCATATCATGAATATCAGCAAACGTGACAACAGTTGGATTACTTACAGTAATTGAAATACTTTTTTAGTAATTTATGTGATGGATTAGTTGTCTAGTGATTTAATAATATCAATTATTTGGTGTCTAATTTCATGGCTAAAGTAATGTAATAATTGCTTTAAATATGCACCAGTAAGCTGTGTACGGCGCCAGAACGTTGGTAGTGTCGTGAGGTGTCGTGGAGGCACATGGGGGGGAGGGCATGAAATGCTGGGAAGTGTATGTTACCTTGAAGAAAGGTTGGCGTCCCTTTATACTTTGCTTTTTGCTTCTTGTGTGCATGAAAACGTTTTGGAAGCAATCGTAAAGTAATACCATTACTTATTTGAAAGCGGTAATTGGTAATGTAATTCAAATCAATGAGCGTAATAAGAAAGTAATCAGTAATGTATTATATTTACTTTCAAATAATAATTTTGCCATGCGTGATGCATAGCTAGTTAAAGGCAAGAAAACAATTTTTGTCCAGCAGCGATGCGTGTATTGGGCTAGACCACGTCGAACGCTGACAAGTTCAATACCTCACAACGTTACTTCTTCATTTGAGCCCGTTCGCCTTGCCACGGGCTCGGCTGTGCCGACGCTCGTTTTTGCGGCATTTCGCTGCTGGTAGCAAGCTTGAGTGCGAAACCTACGGAACGAAGTTTTTACACGACGAGTTCAACTACTATAACGCGAGCATGAAGATATTACCATAACGCCTTGTGCCGTGCGATTTGAACACGAATGCTGAACAGCTGCTGAATGCTGAACACGAATGCTGAATAGCAAATATCACTGAATGCGCAAGCGTACCGCCGGCCAGTTATTTCCCCGTACCAAAACAGCGCCGAACAAACAGCCGTAGTACAGTGTTCCGTGACAAAGCGGAGTGGAAAAACAGGATGAAAACGGCAAGCACTTTGCACGCATGTACATATTCCCGGCTGTGCCTCCACCTCGCTTCGTCATAGGCCGCTGTAAGGCCGTTTGTTCGACACTCAGGCGAGCATCCGTTTAAAAAATTGCCCGTGTGCACATTAAAACCCTTACCTCACCCTGTCTCCTCTTGGCGAAGGCCGCCCTTGGAAGTGGCGAGGTGTTTCTCTTGTGGGAGAATATAGACGTAACAACGCCGGCCTTCAGTCGCGCCGATTTAAATGGAATACCGATTGCCCGCATCGTTGTCAAGCTCCGATGATAATCACTGTCGCGGAAATGGTCCGAACGCAGCACAGTTGATTTCGTCGGCAAAAAAATATCTCTCCTCACCGCACTGACCCACTGCGCTGCAAGTTTCTTGTCCTTCGGGAACATGTGAAACACCACATCGTCTGGCCCGCCTGTGTTCGCACAGCCGAATGCTGCACAGAACGAGGGCCTGTAGGGCGCCCTTGGCTGTAGGCACTCACGCAGCACAGAAAGGAAGCACAGTTCACGAAAATCGCAAAATAAAACAAACGTGAGCGGCAGCAGATCTCTCGTAGCGTCGTTTAGTAAAGCGCAGGACGTAAAGAAACATGCCAGTACATGCCAGCACTCCGGTCCGGCAGTACGGTCCCCGGGAATGACGTCACTCTCGCCGGTTCTCTCCTCCGGCTGCCTCCTCACCCGGCGCTGCGGGAAGCGACGGGGACGTGTCCGCGGGGGGGGGGGGATTTAGAAAGCGATTTCTGCCCCTTATATTGACAATACAAAGAAAAAATTTCAGAACCGTAAATTAATAGGTCTGTACTTCCCAACCCCAGCAATTCATGGAAATTGAAAACCGTTTCAGCTTCCCTTTAAAGGACACGGGACTCTGTGAGAAATTGTAACGGCACACTGTGTGACGTAGGATTGGACGGTGACGCTGCGTAACACTAGAAACGCCTTCGCAGACGGCGTGACAGCGCCCACAGAAACAGTTCTGTATCGTGTGTATGTGTGTATGGCTTTTTAGTTGTTTTTATCTGTCTCACCTATCGCATCCCTTCGCCCCTCCCTCGGCAGAGGGCAGCCAAGCGGAGTTAATCTCTGGTTAACCTCCCCATCTTTCCTGTCTTTCCTATTGTGGCAGGTTAATGAGGCTGATATTTGAATGCATCAAATAACCGCGCAAGCGACAAAGGACAAAGTAGGAAACACGCAGGACAGGCGCGGTGGACAGGTGCAGGTGTTTCCTTCTTTGTCCTTTGTCGTTCGCGCGGTTACATGATGCATTCGAATATCGACCACCAATTAGCGGGCCTCTCCCTGTTAAATGATGAGGCTGCTATTCCTCGCGCACAAGTGTATGGTCAAGTAGTATTTTTCACATTACGCGGTCCTTCTCGCTTTTCAGGAAATGTAAGCACGCAATTTTAGTTTGAAGTCATCGTAGCGCATATAAACACCGGGAAAGACGAGTTCAGGACACGACGGTCAATGCGTTCTTACGTTTCTATTGACATGTTGACAATTATCACAAGCGATAGCAATTTGCCAATTTGATTCCTCTAACGGGATGTCAGGGACCAAAATATTATTATTGGTTTAACAGTATTCTATGCAGCTTGCATGCACTTCTTCTTACTTGCGCAATAATATGTATTTTTGAAAGTTGGTGCGTGAGACACGTTCTATATATAATACTTAAAATGAAGAAGTTTCAAATATATTGACTTATTTGCAACTCTCTAAAAAGGTGAGTTTCTCTCCGAGTCCACAGCCGCAGTAACTGAAAGCGCAGTTTGTCTTTACTTATCCATTCAACTTTTGCTTATTCCGCAAAGGTAGAATTCCGTGTAACCTATAAAGCGCCCCCCCCCCCCCCCCCCGAAAATTGGCAGTTTCATCATCGTAAATGCGTCCGACGGTAACTCCCAACGCTTAACACAACCAAACATCTCACTCCTAGACTGGCCCGATGTCTGCCTGATTAAATAGTCAGTTCGTTGGCTGCGTGGCTCACTGTCCAGCTGGCTCCCTGGCTAGCTTCCTGGCTATGCTGTATGTAGCGCGGTCGCATGTTCCGGCTGACGCCCTCTTACAATAAGAAGTGAGTCGCTCCATTCGAGCGCCAAACAGATGCCTATTGCTATTGCAACAAAAATTTAGTCTTGATGCAAGCTTCACAAGAATCTGGAATGTATAGACATAGCATTTTAACGAACGCTGCCAGCGAAAATCATTTACCCCCGTCAGCTTCAGCAAAGCAAAGTAGATGTTCGGGCACTGTCACTGGTAAGGGATGGCAAAATTATCCGGTGTGTACTTACTTTACCTTTGTTTCAGCCAATAAGGCGTCTTGAGTGTAACGGGCTTATTTCTATGGTTCT
The DNA here is from genome assembly GCF_023375885.2 of Dermacentor andersoni. Classification (NCBI taxonomy): domain Eukaryota; kingdom Metazoa; phylum Arthropoda; class Arachnida; order Ixodida; family Ixodidae; genus Dermacentor; species Dermacentor andersoni. Next base: position 34,206,685 of record NC_092822.1, on the reverse strand, counting down.
TTTTTTGCGTCTGTGTTTTAAAAATTGAAATAAATTATGTGGCATTGCTGTACCTAGGAGGATGCAGCACTAGAAGTATTTTATTTGTATCGCTTTTTGCGCACTAAATAAACTATCTTTACAACTTTTGTTAACCCTGACGATGCTATCCCACGCAGCTATTGGGTTCGAGTAACGTGGCATTCGCTATATATGACTTGGGCACTTATAGATGACTTGGGCACGCAACTGCCAGAGGGCATTTATACTAAAGGACATTTACCAACGCATTCATGAAATGGTGCAAATATTCCTGACATTGCATACGAGTCAGGTGCGTTAAGCGTGAAGTGTTACAATGCCTACACACTTATATAGTTGTAATGCCACTTGCATCGTAACACGCCATCATCATCTTGGTTATTGAGTATGTGCAAAGAATGCTCGGGTATGGATGTAGTGATAGTTCTTGCCGGGACGATGGTTTAGTTCCGTCCAGGAAAAGAGTCAACCTAATTAATTTCCCTGCATTGCTTCAACACAAGCAATACCGTCCCATGCTACTGGCATCAACGTATGACACCTACATAGCGTAAAGCTGCAGCTGTAAGACAAGCAGTAAGACAAGCTTCAATTTACATTAAGTTAGCGTCCCGTCCGCTAATTGCCAAATTTCGTATTATCAGCATCAATTTTATATGTAGATGCACAATGTTGTACATATCTCGCCAGGCTTTTTCACACCGTTTTGAGATTATCGATTATAGATTAGATATTATAGCTATTTGAAATACTGGACGCTGCCTGATAATAATAACACGGCACTGACTAACGTTGATGGTTCATCGTCGGTCTCATCTCGTGCGCAATCGAGGTTCCACGCCTGCAATGCCACGTGGCTGTGCTCTTCATTGCGCGTGCGCTGTGAGACGCCTGGCAGCTGTCAGGGCGTTGTTCCCTCTGCACAGCGGGAGCGTCCTTGCGTGATACGTCGCGACAATACATCGTAACCACGTGCAGTAACAACATCGTCTGATGAGTTGAAGCGCTACCCTAAACCTTGCTATTGCGGTCAATGATTTTCCCGTCGGGCTAAACTTCGAAAATTCGTTTTGTTCTAAGATAAAGAGATCCGCATTGTTCACTTAAATATTCTACTCTTATGTTTGTTTTCGCCTTTGCCTGATATCATTTTACATCTAGAAGCTTTCTTTACGGCATGCAATGTGCTAGCTGACGATAAGAAGTCAGTCATTTCCTCGTCGTGTCTCACTTGCTTAGCCATATCGAGTAGCGGGATGGCGGAAGTTATAACAAAAAGACGAGCGCAATCTATATGCGCCCGCGGAGCGCAATCCGCGGTAGAGATATAGCACTGCTGTCGGCGACGATAACGAAGCACTTGTTCCTCCAGCGTTGCAAAGGTCGAGTGTAAAATGAGCACTCGGCATTGCACGCAACATTGGGTGTAGGGTGCACTTTATCTTTTTTTGTTGCTGCTTTGGCCAAACTGCGTGAAACCACTCAGTAGCGATAAGCTCGATTGAAAAAGCCGCTACGCTGTTGTGAGAACGTAGGACTTGTACCCAAAGACACTGCCATGCCGGATCACGGACAGGGACGGGTGCACCGTTTTAGCGACCACATCGTCGCCGGCGTCAACTGGTGACCGACGCGGTTCGTCGACGAGGTGCCGAACTCACGTGTTTGCGGCCTCTGTCTCATGATCCCAAAACGGACGGTGCTGTTGCCATGCTCGCACGCTCTATGCCAATCTTGCCACGCAGCCAGTCTCATGGTGGGCGTTGGGCAGTGTCCATTGGGTCAAGTGCAATTCGAAGAAGCGGAGTGCATTGGTTATGAATTCCCTACCAAGATAGCGAATACCTTGAAGGTGAGCAGGAAAAAAATTTCTGACGTTACTTTTTTGCGGGAGGGATGGGGGGAGGAGAGGAGTTCATCATTAGCATTTGTTGCGCTACTTCTTATCTGCATGCCTAAAGATAAGAGTGCTATTTACTATTGCCGAAGTTTAATTTAATAATTTAGCCCGGGAAAATATTCCTTTCATTATCTGACAAAACAGACACACTAGAACAACACTAGCTCAATGTACCCTAATATAAAATATTGTGTTGGAACTCAATATTTCTTCCTTTTCTTGTGTTATAGGTTAAGGAAGGGAAAAACTCAATATTTCTTCCTTTTCTTGTGTTATAGGTTAAGGAAGGGAAAATAAAAAAAAAGGCCGTAAATTGATATGTGAGAACTCACACTGACGTTTCGACATTGTCGTTTCTACGCGACACTTGAAGCGAGATATCGAAATCAGTCCATTTCATGTAGCGATCAATGACCCACTTTCTCTTCCCACCATTATTCTTCCTTCTCTTGAACTTTGCACTAGAACATCAGAAATGACAGTTTAGTACATGGCAAAGAGAAATTCACTAGGGATTCTCCTAAACAATAGCATTGCTTCCAGCACTACTTTTGCTTGAAATTCTTACACTAAGACATTATTCCTGAACAGCTACCGCCCACCGTGTTTTCACCTACAAACCACCCTATAAAAGCTATCTGGCCCGTACTGGGTGAGCGCATTAATTCATGGAGCAAGATAGCAAGCGAGGAGAAGATGGTGGTCTTCACCGCAGAACAATGCTGCTCTCGCCGTAGATGAGTTAGAAGCTGGAATAAATGAAGTGTGGTATATTTTTTCCTCGATTCTTTCTTACGTACCTGCTTTAAGTGTTAGAGCATCTGTATTGCTTTTTAGAAGCCCAATTAAGTGATTCGCCGTAAACTACTGTTCATGTTTGCTGCCTCTTAATGTTTAGAGAGACAGATACTGCTTGTGTGAGATAGAGCATTACTCCTCTATAGAATTTCGCGTACGCACTGATTCACACCGGACTTCACGTAAAGGTTCGTTTAAATGGTAGGGTAAGCGAAGCAACGCGCCTTTAGTAAAAACATTTTGTCGTCCACAAAATTGTGATGTGTGTTATTTGTGTATTTTACTTTCGATTAAGGTGTACTGTTGGAACGAAGAGCATGGCTGCGAGTACACGGGCACCATGGACCGCATGCTGAAACACTACGAGGCCGAGTGCACATTTCACACCGTGGAATGTTTGAGATGCGGCGAGGGAGTCCAGCATAGAGACCTGCCAACACATTACATGGCCGGATGCAGTGCCGGTGTTTCTTCCGCGATCACAGAGTGCCCGTCCTCGGAACGTACAGCACTGACCCTTGAAGACGTGAACGCTACCCTGGAAGACCTGAAGGCGATGTTGCAATGTCTCAACTACGACCGGCTGCTGCCAGTGATTCAGAGTCAGCTGAATGAGCTTACAGAACAAGTCAGAAGCCAGGAAACCAGATTCGCTGGGATCAATCGTGTGATCGGAGCATCCGAGCGCAATTTAAAGGCCGCGATGGATCAAATCACCGCCACGATTTCAGCGACCGTGTCGCCCCAGCCGACTTCTCTGCAAATTCCGGAGGAGGAAGCCAGCACGTCAACGTCGCTGTCGTTGCACTGGGGACACGATATGATACTTCGCAAGTTGGAACGCTTAGTCGACGTGCAACACTCGCGGAAAACATCCCCGAAACCTGCGTCCATTTTGGAGGTTGACTGTCGCCATTTATGTAGTGCGCTGTCAACCACAGCTGCTCGAACTAAAGAATTTGGTTTGGTGCAATATGACCTGATCTTGAAAAACTGTCGGGAAATCAATCAGTATCAGGGAAGGAGGAAAAAGTTTGCTGACATTATTGTGTGGCACATGAGGGACACGTACTTTATGGTTACCGTCTTCAAGTGCTGTGGTTCTTGTGCATCTACTCTCACTGTGGAGATCGAGTTTAACGGGTTATTGGTGGACTCGAGGTGCTGGCCGCCTTTTTGTTACGTGGTCGTGCACGAAAATTCAAAAAAGTTTCATTGGCTGACTCCTCGTGCCATACCTTGTTTATGCAGCCGCTATGATGACTCATTGCAACACTCTCACCTCGAATTCCATATAGAGATTGCCTCGCTGAATATTGACAATTTGCTCCAAAACGGAGAGACGGTGTTCAGCATTATGCTCAGCGTTAATGAAGAGGAGAATGGTATCAATGGAGAACCCTAACGTTCGACCTCGCAGAATGTGTACTGCATTGCTGGATCGTCCTTGCCATTTCTCATGTGTGTGACATGAGCTTAGCGAAGTTTTGATGTTCTTTCTGATAAATAAAATTGGCTCTGCGAAATTTTTTTTTTAAATTGCTATGCTTCGTAACTGTCAACCTATCCTTCTAGTGCATTACTGTATGTTCATTTTGTTTATTTCGCTAATGCAGTTAGTGTTCCTTAATATTGCGCTCCTCTTGTGCTGCTCGAGTAGTTTCTGACATTATGGCCGCCTACGTCGATATCTCCTCTCTAATATTGCCAGTGGCTGCTGAAGCGATTGGTTGCAAGGCGACATTCGTGGTCGATACTACAATGTAGTACTGCGCGTTGCCCTGTATCTGAAATGTTCGGGCAAAGTTAACGTTTTTGGTGTTCAGACCTTCGCTTATGGTTTAAACCTATTTTCGGCAAGCACTTTGTACTCCGCCGTCGATGAACGGTGTAGTCAAAATTCTAATAACACACGCAATCAGACCATGTACTGCTACAGCAGCTCGACTGCTCAGATAATTTGTTTTAGCAGATGAAGTCTTGAACAAGAAATGTCTTGTTTCAATGCTTCTGTGTTGGAATGCCACTTACACTGGAATAGAACTGATAGCTATGACGAAACTGCGTCCTGACTTCAGAACGAGTGATCCGCGTATTTCCTCTGGCACGTGTGCCCGAAGATCCGAGGAGACATAAAAAACTGCTTGTCTTTACGAGAGAACAGGCGGTGACTGAAGAATATGAGTTTATTTTTTCAAGCTTGCTTGAGACTGTCATGAACCAATGAACACCCTCACATAGGTGTTTTGATTGTCGCTGCTTTCTAAGGCCTATAATTGAACTTGGTGCTCTTCCTACTTGTCCTGCGTTATACATGCGGTGTCCTATCTTATTTCACTGTTTTCCGTTATTGCAGTGATCTATCGACCACCGGACTACAGAAGGTTCTTTGATTAATTTTTGAAAGCATTAGTTGGCGAATCAATGCAATAATGGCAGTTTTCAGAGCTTTGCCGTAAGTGTAGTTTGGCGATGCGGTAGAAAATATGAGGCATGCGGATGAATACTTAACTCGTGCTTGATTCCACGGTGCACTGAAAAGAATCTACATGGTGTTATGATTGCGGGTTCAGTCCCATCGCTCGTGATCCGTTGTCAAAATTGGAGTCGGGCATGAATTAGAAGGTAGCTGGCCCATGCCGCCGTCCAACTTATCCACGCTGAGGATGTTGATGAAGGGAAGGACTGCTTCTCATCGAGAACGAGGAATATGGGTTTATTTACAGTATTTATATCAGTCTAACATGATTGTTTGAGAAAGTACATCAGTCTAACATGACTGCTTGAGAGAGAGTGCCCTGAGCAGACGCACAACAGCGGTTTTTAAACACTCGGTCCTTTCCCGATACAAGGTGATGCGAACGTTCGTTTCGTCATCGCAAACTAGCCGCCTCCCCGCAGGACGGTCTACACACACAAATGCACACACGTGCGAAGGTCCGGAGACGTCGTCAGAGGGGCCCCGTAGAACTCGGAGCCGTTCCGGGTAATGCGTTGTCTTGCGTCTTGGTCGGTGCGTGGGAAGCAGCGCAAAACGGCGTTCCCGCGGCAATTCGCGCACCCGTAGCAGATCAGGTCCGCGTTGGGGAGTATGGAAACAATAGTTGGCCCGCCGAACTCATTCTGTCACAACGGCGATGAGGCTAGAGGTTGGTGGCGGTTTCAGCACAAAGCCTGCTTCATCGAACGCATTCTAACTGAAGCGACGGAGAGTGGGGGATGCCGTATTGTTCCCCGACACAAAGTCGATTTAGTCACGCAGTGGCTAGAAGTTGGCGGCGACGCTCCCGGAATGTTGCCGCCATAGTTGTAATTGGGTGGCAAACTTGCACTGCAGCTGGCCGTTCTTAACAAAAGGAGTTTAAGCGTGCCTCCACTGCCAGAATGATACCACTGATTTTTATAATCAAACTCTCGGCCCTGTATCTCATCAGGCGAAGGGACGCCCTGGTATGTCTGGGGGTCAAAACAGTTAACAAACGCCATGAAAAGGCAGCAGAAGCAACTCTGAAAGGCATCAGAATATTTAAGCTAATTTCAATGATCAGCATCTGTGTGTGTTTAAATACTTATAAAAACGCAAAAATGCGACAATTTTTTACTTGCAGGTGGATGCCCAGGTAGATAAGCGGTGTCCCTTTCTTCAAAACACTTTTCCTAATACTCGTGTAGCGGTGAGCAGAAACAAAATCATGCCACAGTTTTCGTCTTTCGCTCCACACGGGTGAATCTCTAACCTTCACATAAGCATTTAAACCTGGCAACTGATACATGAAAGTTGTGTGGCTGAGTTTTCTCACCCATCGAAAGCACTAGAGCACTGTTTTCTGAGTCGTAATTTGCTTGCATTCAGAACGCAGCACCTGTTACAGCTACGTTTGAAAGCAGTCTGGTGGTTGTTTCATAAGGGATGTCTATTAAACCTGTTATCACGTTTGCAAACTGCATTCTTTCCTTTGTTTATATAGTCTTGTGCACAAGAGAAGTTGTGCTCAGGGATAACTGTGCCACAGGCTTGGTTACAGAACGATGGCGTCAGCTGGTGCCACCGCACCTGTACAAAGGCTCAGCTGACATCCGAGGTTGAACCGTTATACTGTCAAGAGAGAAACAAAAGTTAGGGATAGCAGGTTAAAAGGAACAGGCATGTAAGCCATCGTTTATTCGAATGAGAAACACCCAAGGTGGCTTTTATTTTACAATCTTTTGTCATTACGTTTCAAAGCAAACTCGCAGCTTGGACACTCTTCGTTTGACCTACAGTTGATGATCGACGAAAGTGGTGCATTTTATTACAGCAAGAAAACCGTTGCGGAACACGTCTGAACAGATTTGTTGAAAAAAATTGACAGTGACTTAAGTGTCCTAACGTGATTATGATTATCAAAGCATTATGACTTCTCTAATTGGTAATGCCCTGATACGTGACTTCATACATTGTCATGTGTCCTTCACAACTCCACCTTGATTTACCCTAGTCAAGCTTGCTGTAATTTGCACCAGCCTTAATCCACCTTGCTTTCATTTGTACCAACTTTAATCCACCTTAATCTACCTTAATGCACTTTAAACCACTTTAATCCCAGTGAATGCACCTCTCTGTAGTTTATTTCCCCTACAATCACTTTGCTTCGCCCTAATTCACTTCACTCCCTCTTAATTCACTTCACTTATAATTGTTATAATCTTAATTATTTTTTGCTGCTGACGTCGTACAACACGTTAGTGGCGTCACTCATACTGATGTTTTTTGTTACTACTCGTTGCATAGAACGCCGGCTTTTCTGCCTCATGGGACATCTCATACTTTCGCATTATTATTTACGCAAGACATGGCGAATGGAAAATAAGATAGAGCACTTCCGCACACGGTGCTAACTTGTTATAGCTTAAGATCTGGTTCATCTTGCTTTCCCAGTGAGCCCGTTTAAAGATGCTGCTATCGCGCGCACACGAGTGCATGGCCACGTGCTGTGTTTCACACTACGTGGGCTTTGCCGCTTTCCAGGAAATGTAAACAAGGCCCATTTTCGTTAGAAGTCATTGTAGCGCAAACAAACACGGCAAAAATAAGCACAGGACGCCACGGGCACTGCTTTCGTTTCTTACTGTTCGATTGACATCTTGACAATTAGAGCAAGCGATAGAAATTTGCTAATTTCATTCTTCCAATTGGACGTATGAGACTAAAAGAAATTTGTTGATTTCTCAACAAGGCTCTAAACAGCGTGCATGAACTTTTTCTTAATTGCACTATAAGAAGTATCTTTTTTTTTAATTTGGAGCCTGAGACACGTTCTGTATATATCACTCAAAATGAAGGTGTTTCAAATTCATTGATTCATTTTACCTAATCTAAAAAATTCAGTTTCTCTCATTGTACACAGCCGCGGTAACTGAAAGCGCAGTTTTTGTTTACTTACCTGGCGCTGGTTTCGCAAAAGTTAAATTCCGTGCAACCTATGAAGTCCCCCCAAAGATTCTCTGTTGTGGCGCGAAGCTTCTATTTGTGTCTACTTATGCACTGAAGCACACATTTCACTGCTCTCGATTTTTTTTTCTGGAGACCGTGTTTTAACGCCTAAATTTTTACAAGCTTCGGTTTGTTTTTAAGTTTTTATTGTGTGGAAGATAAGGAATGCTTGTATTGACAGATAATGAACGAATGAATGCGCAAACGTTCTTCTTTTTTGAAAAGGAAAACAGTTGCCTACCGAATTGAACCTTGCTGCTTGACAGTGTTCCAGCGCCCACTTAGCCTTGCACAGTGAGTTCAAGCTAGCTTGTATCCACAGGCAAGATCAACTTGAGATTGGGAAAGACATGTATTGCATGCATAAAAGAAAGAGTTCCTTTTAGCAAATAAAAACAAATTATGTGGTATTACGTGCCCCGATATATGGTGTCAAGATGAAGCACGCCGTACAGTGGAGTGCTATGAAATGATTTTTCCAACCTGGTGCTCATTGATGTGCATGCAAATGTAATTTACAATGGCGTTCTTTCATTTCACTCCCCTTGTAATGCGGAGCCCGCGGCGCAGTTGGAACCGGCGACCTTACGATGGTGGACCCTTCCAGAATATACAACGCCTCGATTGTACGACCTTCAAAAGCCGAACAAGAAAGAACAACTTACGGAGAATCAATTACAACAACAGACAATTCACGAAATGTGTTTAACCATCAGTTGCGCATTATTGACGAAAGGTATGGCTTCAAAAATTATTATATTTAGTTCATTGTTGGATTCACTTCGGCACTCGCGTTATCCTGTGGTGGATTTCGATGTCCAGCCTAAGCTGCTGCTGCAGACAGAGTGAATTAGGACACGGGAAAGTTGGACACACGGTGATGTTGGAAACAATATTAGTTGTAAGTTGGCTTCGTCCTGTGTCCTCCGCATGTTTTACCGAAAGGGAGAGACGGTTTCAGTAAGAGGTGGCCGCTATAGTGTGCTTTACTGCTGCCCATTAAAAATAAAAATAAGAATGCATGAGCATTACCTGTGTTTGGCGCGACTTTACAACACCTATAGAACACAAGGGTGAGCAAAAAATTTACCTCGTATTTGTAGCCCCATCATCGGATTTGGAGCATAAAATCGCCATGATCTGTCCGCGAATGCGTGCGTTTAAAGTGGACAATCGAAGTTACAGCAGTTACAATGGTGTGTAGTCACCAATAATGTCATCGCAATCTGCTGGCGTCCCCCAATGACGTCCTATGCAGCGAAGCACGCGCTGACGTGCGGAATATATTTTTTTGATGAGGTGACCACCGCCGTACTATAATTTCTTTCAACTCTGATTGTTTCCCTCAAATTATCAGCCTTTATGGATATTGTTGATGGCGTAATTCCCGATGACATGCCACGGTAACGCGTGACAGTCGCAGCAGATATCTAAGGACCATGGTTGCCTACTGCTGAGGCGAATGGTGGCTAACCTGAAGCCATCGGCTTACATCTGAATGGCGAATCCGGCACTCCCCTTGTTCCTTTCTCTGTGAATGAATGAATTCTATGATCTTGCGCAGTGGGTGGACAGTTGGGGTAGTTTGACTGTCGGCAATAAAGGGTCGCCATTTTTCTAACAGGCAACGGCAAATTAGATGACTTTTGCATTTTTGTCTCCATCTTGGAACCTACAGATTAATAAATATCAGCAGTTATGTGCACAAATAAAATGTGATGTTGGCAATTTCTTTCTTGGCGTCCTATGTTTGCATTTAGTCGCTTCACTTGTTGGGGTAACGGGCAGCGGCATCGCTGTTATCGCTTCGGCTTCGAATGTGTTAGTCTGCTCCTGCCGCTTACAATGCACGTGCTAGTGTTCTGGTATGCTCTGCGGTTAAACATTCCTTTCTGTGATCGAGAATGGTCCTGTAATGTGGTAAATACCAGGGACACGTGCGCAAAGCTTGCTGCACGGCTGTGTGCTGTGGCAGATCGAGAAGGAACAGTGGGACGAAAATGTCCGTTTCTCCGCGAACGAGAGGTAAGCACACTTTTGTTGCAGTATTCATAAAGGAAACGAGCGCTAAACCTATGAAAAGAGCTACAAGACAAACGAAAAATCATCCGTGGTTTCTTTCTCGTAGATATAGTTTTTGCTTTCGCACGGCGCATTTTACTGCAGTGCCATAAGAAACTCAAGATATCTGGTGAACATTGCTCATAACCCGACTGATCCTAGATGACGCGTAGACGGAAATTTCGCTTCATTAAATTTTTGCGGTTGGTTTTCATAGTTTGCACTAATACAAAACTTGCAGATTATATTTTGTGGGTATTTGAATGGCTCCTGCGCAAATTCGTTACGTTGAAGTACATCCCACTGACCAGCTTATTGTTGAAGCGTTACCAGCTTTTAATGTTGGGAAACACGTCAGAAGCCAAATAAAAATTGAATTAGGTTTCAGTCACCGCTGGTGTTTTGAATTAAAAGGAGGAGTCGGAGTCACCTGAGTGACAACCGAGGTGCGCTTCACTTATTAACCTGTGCCTAGAAGGAGGTAATTTATTCATCGCTTCCTTGTGCTCTGCATATTGGTTTCGCTTTGAGCTGTTCTTTACTCCTGCCCACGCGGTATTTTGCCAATCGTTCAGGCGTGACAAGTGGCGAAGCTACGCTAAATGGTAAAACCTGGTGGGTCTGATGTGGGAGAAGATGAACAACGGCTACGGCCTCTTCTCGGACCACTTGACAGAATATATTTGCGTCGACCCAGCCAAGACAAGACTGGTGGAGTTGGAGTGATAGAGCGGTCACCGATTCAGAAAGGTAAACCAGTTATTACTGGTTCAAAATATCTCTGCTGCATCTGTATTTCATTACTTTCCGCAAGAAATCAGTAGACAGCGCACGGTGTAAGTGCGAAGTCAAGTTCACGGCGAGCGCTGTCTTTTTCATGTCGGTCGGTTCCGTATTTTCTGCGCATGCGCGAAGAAACAGCGTGCTTCTCAGATTCCGTTTATGATATGCTCATTTGCTGTGCGCCATGTTCCGGATTATTGGCTAGACTAATACCCACGTCACGCGGCAAATGTAATGTAATTTTTAACCACGGACATTAGTTGTCGTTGATGCCATTATTATTGTGCGCTCTCACAGCCCGAAAGCTTAATTAATTGAAAATTATGCCAATGATGATAGTAAAGAAACAGAGGCAAAGAGAGCATTAAACCCAGTTCTGTACAATAACTGTTTTGCAGTATGCTAACTTACGTTGTAGCTTGATCCTCCCGTTCACACCATGCTTTTTGATCACTAACTTCTCGACTCTGCTGACCAATTCAAGCCAAGTCGAACATCGGGCAAAGAACGTGGCGGAAAGCATGACGGGCACGTTCACTACCCTTGCAGAAGAAGAACGAGAATGGTAGTTTGGTGTCATCGCGGCTATGATGTGCATGCGGGCTCCTAAAATACACATTGTCGGCGCGTGCCATAGGAAAATACGCACGTGCATTTATGTCAAGCCAACCGCAGTTGCCGTGGCTGATGCTCTATTGTGAACACGAATGCCAAAGCGAAAGACAGCCGTCAAGTCACTGAATTGCGAGTAGCTTTGGGTACGTATGCCCTGTGAAGCGCTGAAATGTCTATGAAGTAATAATTAGGCAATAAAATCGAAAGAACAATAGTTATGTTTGGCTAAACAACAAAAAAGCAAGTTCTGTTTGCGAAGCTGACCGGTTGGTTCCTGCTGTGGAAGAGACAGATTCTGTTCCGCAAAGAATCCGAATTCGTTTGGGGAACTGATTTGTTTGGAAATGTGTTCAACGTATTTGATAATGTTTTACCGTGTGAGAGCGAACAAATTGGATTATGAGCGAATGTCATTGGTTGTAAATGAAATTAGGTAAGTCGTGTAACAGGGGCATAAAAAAAGTCGAGCTGTTTCCGCGTTAGGATTGGAGGGTCGTAGCCTCGGTGTCTGGCGTCACGCAGAGGGTTGCTCCCTAGCCTATGCCACCGGTGCATCTCGTAACGTGTAGCTCGCCTACGCAACCAGACGATCAAACGGAGGCTGACCGCTCCCACGCCTTCGTCCGGGATTTCTTGAAGAGGGTTGCTTCTTTCGTGAAAAATACACAGTCGGGATTATGAGGAAAGGAACAAGAGGCCTATTTACGTAGATGAGGCAGCCTTATTTACGAAAATAGGAATACTTGAACTTGTCGGAGTACGGAGCACAGTGCGTCTTTCTCGTAGCATCAGTTACACATGAAACCAATCTTCGTGTTTTCAGAGAGCACTTCAGCGCACACTAACACACCAAAGCAGAGTCGAAAAATCACGGTCTCCATAGATCTCAAGGCCAGAGAAACCTGTGGTTACACCACCCTCCAGTCGAAGCGTTCGTAGTCGCCGGAGGTTCCGCATTGAGGGCGAGGGTGGACACAATCATTCCAGCAGTTTCGTTCGCGGAACACCATCGTAGAAATGCGCGCAGGTACATCCGGTTCACTGGCCCACCAAAGAAAGAAGCGGACACGAGGTCTCACGCATGACTCCATTGGCGCGCCTTGGCTGCTGGGAGGGCCCAGAAATTAGCCGGTTTGTTGGTCGATCGGCTTGGGCGGCTAGCAGCGGCTGCAGCGAAAAGGCATAGAACGCACTTTCGCGCGAGTTCCTCGGTCTCAGCATTGTGGTCCGTGACCAAGTGTGATCCGTCAACCCCGTAGCCGTCGAATGTGTCTCGCCTTGGTGTCACCGCTGGTCTGACCGAGGGGACTTATTCTGCCCATGCTGGGCGATCTCAACGCCACTGACAACGAGCGAATTTACGTTTGTGAAATGTAAGGCTTTTTAGAGAGAAGCTATGTAATGCTGGGATCTGGAATTTGATGGCGTCCACGTGGAAGAACTTCCCCCAAAGAGAGGCAGCGAGAGAGCCAAGAAGCAAATCGAACGCATATCGCCGCTTGTGTCAATGTCTCTCTGTGAATCTATGACGCAGTTCGTGACATAGAGTGCGCCTGATAAGGTGACCAAGGGGAATTTTACTGCAAAGCTCTGTATCGCTCAGATCCGTGGTATCGTGGCATATGCGAGCAGAAATTATCGTCATCAGCAAAGGCTCGAGTGTCGTCGTCCTTTTCGTTGGCGCCCATCGACGCAACCGCGCGAACGCTTTCGTGGCACCACTCACTAAATTAGAGCAGGTGACGTGGCGCCAGCTACAATCTCGCACTTTTCTCTCCCCCGCCCTTCTAGCACTAATGCACCCAGGGCTGTTCTCTCCAGAGTGTACCTTGTGTGGAGCCCCAAGAGCTGATTTCCATCACATACTGTACATATGCTCTGAGTTCCAGCCGCCATCAGAATGGCAACTCACTGACCTCAAGCGATGGGAGGTCGCGGTGTCCAGCTCCGACCCAGCTGCCCAAAAGCAGCTGGTGGGCTGGGCTACGGAAGTCGCCGGACGTCACCGACTGCTGGCCACTTCACGAGACCAAGGGCCAACCCAGGAATAGCTTAAGATACGGCTCAATATTTATTAAAGTTTATCACCACCACCACTCAGGCGTTCGTCGTCGTCGTCTTCTTCCGCAGCTGGCTCCGTCGCCGCTCATCGTTCCAGCGTATACGCCTCGTGCACCGCCTATAGAGGCGCCACTGAAAGCCACCTAGCGGGCGCTTCCAACAGTACGCGCGGGAGCAGTAGCAGACGACAACCCTTTGCAGCAAGAATGGCTGAAGTTCGCGGCTGCGATTTCTCCTTTGTTCGGGTGCCAGGCTGCTGCTTCTGCGGTGACAGCTGTAGGGAAGACGCTGACCTCTGTGGAAGCGGCTATGAACACGATGTTACCGGTGTTTGGGACAATATGGTCCACATACTTGCAAGGTGTGTCCCGCAGACAAAAGCCATGAACCTCATTTACATGACGTGGAGCTCATGTTCACTAGCCGATAAATTTTGTTCAGTGATGCGATCTCTCGATGGTTTTTTTTTTATTATACCCTTGCCTCAATGCTGCTTCTGTACCTGAATAGTAAGTACCCGTCGTTAGTGCAGACTTATATCAAACAAATCCGCACGGTGCAATCTCTGCATATGCCGTTGTGACTTTTCTGCCGATGAATACATGTTACATCGCCGAATAAGTGCAGTCGAAGTCGCCCCAAGAAGAGTAATTGCCAATTTATTGGTGGAAACGCGTACACTAGCCAACGAAGTCACCAAACACCGGGTTAATAAAAGCGCGTGTTAGTGGTATACCGCCGATGCAATTCAGCTGCATACGCCAATGAACTACCGTTCCCGCTGCAGTTTGTGCAATTTTAAATTCCCCAAGTGAGCTGCTTGGAAACGTACAAAGCTAAATACTGACTAACTTTTCAGTACTTTTCTATATTGCTAGAGAGAGGTGCCACATGATATATTTAACGGCAGAGCAGCGCCAGTCAAAGTAGATGAGCACTGGCGGCAAGGCACAGTTTAGTCGTCTGCAGCGTAAGTATAAGAAAGAATTTAGTTGAGTACAAAACTCACATGCAAGAATGGACTACGTTGTAAAACAAATTAATCACTCGGCGTGTTAAGTTTGCTCAGGCAGCATCCAGGTGTGATGACTTCCCAAACGGGACGCGAACTTTTCAGCGAGAAATGGAACAAAAATACAATATGCAGCAGCTATTAGCAATTCTCGCCCTGAACTACCTATTTTCTAAAGACATTTCCAAAAACGCAAACAATATCTAAAATGCCCTCGGGCGAAAAGAACAAAGCTGTTAAAGAAGCACTTCCTTGGTATCATTCCGATAAGACACAGCGTGATTTATACCCTTTACAAACAAGGCAGGGTGAAAACTTTGCAGCTCAAAAGAATCTACAAGAGTTATGCATGGAGCAACTAGCAACAGTTAAACATGTGCAAAGCCACGCATAAAATAGATGTAAAAACATGAAGTGCGCGACAGCTGGTGCGAGGATTTACCGCGCCACATGAAACCAACAATCTCAGTTCTTGCAAACTTCAGTAGCTTTAACATACAACGCAATGCGCTCGTGCACTCGTGCTCTTAGCTAGCGCAACGCGGTAAAGAAGCGGAAAACAATATAAGCGGCAAACAGCATTCCGAACTTTAGCGAAATGCCTTTAAACCTCATGCTGCACTGCAGACGAACTTCGTTGCTCACGCGCCTAACTATGATCGAGTGGAAAAAAACACCGACGAGGCAAAGGAAAGGATGAGAACAAGAAATTTCCCGTCGAAGCGACGATTCATTTTTGGTACCGTTGCTCCCGCTGATGAGGCTTTGCCGGGAATGATTAGAACCGTATCACCGGCACGTTTTCACCGGTATTTGAGCCCCCCCCCCCCCCCCCCCACCCTGCCACAATTCTTCTTCGACATTCCCTGAAGCTTTGGCCACCCCACACGTGCGAATGGTGTTGCCTATCTTGCTCTGAAAACGTGAATAAGACAGAGAATCACGATCAACGACACAACAAACTACGGCGCGCGCCAGGCTTCCCTCCCACGTGTTTTGCGCAAGGCCGCCACCAGTGGCGCGTCCGTCGGCGTGCACGGCGCCTATATAGAGTTCCACTACCGTTCTGTCGTCGTAATGGGGAGGCCGCAATTACGGGGGTATGACCCACTGCTTAAGGGGGTATGGGCCATTCAGGGTTTAACGTAAAAAAGACATTTAATAACACAGGTGCTACGCCAGTGTGTCTGCGCACGAGTCGTCACGATGACCACCTATAAGGACAGTAAATACGTTCGTAGCTTCGTTCAACATTCTGTGTCACCTTTGTGTCGTGCGCTAAACGGCTTCGCTGGTCATGCACTTTCACAGAGTGTAATGGCACATGCACGTTTTATACATATGTGCAAGGTAACGACCAGTATTGCTTGTTTTTAGCTACACCGGGGCCTTCAGTGCGCATGCATAAAGTTTTTTTCTTTCTTTTTTTTTTGGGGGGGGGGGGGAGGGGGCGTGTATAACGGTATGAACTGCAACAAAAGGCGTCGCAAGATTCAGTGCCTTGCCGGTTTACGATTTGTTTATCGGTGGTCCGCGCTATAATTGCCAGGTAAACGTCACTGAAACAAACGATGCACATATGTGCAGCCGTGAGCGAACGTTTAGGGACTGCAGGTTCGACGGAAAAGTAACTGCGTTTATTTGTACCTCATATCCATAAACTGAAATTCACGGGTGCACGAGAAAGTTGTAAATGCCAAGTTAGCACTGCAGTTCTCATTATCGAGTTACACTCATACGCAGAGAAATAAATTGGCTGTGTTATGGAATACCGGGTACGTGTACCCTTCTTTAGTGTATTACATATAAGATGCGTCAACTATTTTATGCCGCAGGCAGAACTCGCACTTTCAGAAAATGAAGTGGTCGTTGAATGTGGCAAATTCGAAATTGCTTGCCGAAGCAAAGGGATGGTCGCCAGACATAATTTGCAGGTGTTTGCCACTTTCAAATGTAATGCAGCGTGCATGTTGTTCTTCGATTTGCCTTAGTCTGTAACTTCAAAAACGATGGCACTGTGCATTTCATAATATTCAACGTATAATTTTACTGGACAATAGCAGTTTTATGTACCATAAATGCAGCCCACTGTAACTACCAACCCTTAACGCAAGCAAATATCTCGCTCGCTGACTCGCTGGCTGGCTTTCTGACTATGCTATATGTAGCGTGGTCCCGCGTTCTGTCTGACACCCTCTGTCATAAAAAATGAGTCACCCCGTTTTAGTGCAAGGGCGATGTCTATTGCTACTGCAACAAAAATTTAGTATTGATGCAAGCTTCACATGAATCTGGAAAGTATATACGTAGCATATCAGCGACTCCTCCCAGCGAAATTATTTACTCCCGTCAACTTAACGAACGTCGATGTTCGGGCACTGTCACTGGTAACGAATGGCCAAGTTATTGGGTTTATACTTAATTTACCTTCGCTTTAGTTTATAAAGCTTCGTAAGTGTAACGTGCTCGCTATTCGGATGTTTGGTTTTTCCTTTCTTCGATATTTTACATGTATAAGCTCTGTTTACGACGTGCAATATGTTCACTGACGATAAGGAATCCGTCATTTTCTCGTCGTATCTCAGTTGTTTTGCCATATGGAATAGCGAGATGGCGGCATATGATAATAGATAAAAAAGCACCATCTATATGCACGCCCTGCGGCACAATCCGCGGTAGATACATCGAACGGCTCTCGGCGACGATGACGCAGCACTTGTGCCTCGCCGCGTTGCAAAGGTTAAGATGCGAAAAGTGCCCGGAAATGTACGCGATATTGGGCACTGGGTTCATTTTATCTGTCCCTGTTGCTGGTTTGGCCAAAGTGTATGAGACCACTCAGAAGCGATAATTTCGGCAGCAAAAGCCACCGCGCTCTCGTGCGAGCGTAGGATTCGTGCCTGAAGACACCGCCATGCCGGATCACGGACAGGGACGGGTGCACCGTTTTCGCGACCACGTCGTCGCCGGCGTCAACTGGCGACCGACG
Source organism: Dermacentor andersoni (assembly GCF_023375885.2). Classification (NCBI taxonomy): domain Eukaryota; kingdom Metazoa; phylum Arthropoda; class Arachnida; order Ixodida; family Ixodidae; genus Dermacentor; species Dermacentor andersoni. The sequence continues at coordinate 34,188,972 of NC_092822.1, read as the reverse complement.
CGGTTCGTCGACGAGGTGCCGAATTCACGTGTGTGCGGCCTCTGCTGCATGATCCCGAAACGGACAGTACTGTTACCGTGCTCGCATGCTATGTGCGAATCTTGCCACGCCGCCAGTTTTGAAGGGGGCGTCGGACAGTGTCCACTGGATGCAGTGCAATTCGAAGAAGCGGAGTGCGTTCTTTATGAATTCCCTACGAGGATAGCGAATAGCTTGAAGGTGAGCAGGGTAAAACATTTCTTGACGTTCTTGACGCATGGGGGACGAGTGAATTCTGCATTAGCATATGCTGCGCTACTTATTTTCTGCATGTCAAACGATTTACTGTTGCGGTGCTTTAATCTGCTAATTTATCTTGACTAAATTTTCCTTTTTTTCTATGAAAAGGCACAAACTATGACAACACAAGGACAATGAAGGCCGATGTAAAATATTGTGTTGGAACTCAATATTTCTTCATTTTTTTAGTGCGACATGTCAAGGAGAGAAATGCAAAAAGAAAGCTTTCATTTGATATGTCCGACGTCACACTGACGTTTCGATATTTTCGTTTCGACGCAACATTTGAAGCGAGATTGCGATATTGGCCAACTTCCTGCACGGATCAATGGCTACCTTCTCTTCGAAGCATAATCTTCGTTCTCTTGAACTTCGCTCTAGAACATCAGAAGTGAATGTTGGGTACATGGCAGAGATAAATTCACTAGAGATTCTTCTAAACAATAGCGTTGCTCCCGACCTTACTTTTTCTTCAAATTTTTATTTTAAGACATCATTCCTGAACCGCTGCTGCCTACTCTGTTTCCCCCTACCAACCACCCTATAAAAGCTACATGGCCCGTACTGGGTGAGCGCATTTATTTTGCGAGCAAGCTAGCAAGCGAGCAGCAGATGGCGGCCTTCACCGCACAGCAATGCTGCCCTCGCCGTACATGAGTTGGAAGCCGGAATAATAGTTTAAGTATGGCATATTCTTTCCTCGATTCTGGCTTGCCAAACCGGCTTTTTTGTGTTAGAGTAGGTGTATTGCTTTTTAAAAGCCCAATTAAGTGATTCACCTTAACCACCTACTGTTCATGTTTGCTGTCTTGTCATATTCAGGGAGCAACAGATACTGCTTGGGCGATCTTCCGCATATTGTCTATAGAATATCGCCTTTGTACGTTGGTTCACACCGGAGTTCACGTACATACAGGGTCCTGAACATTAGGCTGCGCGCCTTCAAAAAAAAAAAAAAAATTTGCGTTTATTGCGCGCTGTTCTTGCTCAACTTGTGTAGATCGATCGCATTTTGGCGTCGGTTTAGTTTATTATACCACTTTGCACGCTTATTCGCGCGTTTTGTAATACGGAAATGCGAAACTTTTTTTGTCGATGGGAAAAAATGGCGTGTGCAATGCCAGCCCTGGCAAAGACTTGTATCGCCACCTGACGTCATCTTCAGAAAGCAGCATTTCAGGGAGGGCTGCCGCGTGTTGCCCACTCTTGGAACAGGCGACTGCCCTCCCTGAAACGCAGCTTTCTGCAGATGACGACAGGTGGCGACACAAGTTGTTGCTTGCGCCGCCGCGGCAGCAACGCGCATCCCCACAAGCGCAGGAAAATGAGCATTTTCGTTCTTAGAAACCAGTTAAACAAAGAAGTCGACAAGACTTCTCCCCAGCTACAGGAGAAGAAAGAGGAAAACTGGTCTAATTCGCGAAGGACAGAAAAATGTATTTCAAGCTCAGCATCGACAGAATGCGCATAGATGACGTAACCTACGTGTACGACGGCGTCACCAGCAGATTAGTCCAGCTGAGCAGATAGCTGAAGGATAGCACTCGGACCAATGACTGCCGGCAGGCACCAGAACCTCGGATCATACCGTCACTATCAATATCATTTACTAACATACGAAGCCTTGCGCGCAAGCTGGATCGAGTCTCTTATTTCCTAGACGATACAGGTTCCGACATTATCATCTTCAAGGAAGCATGGCTTCATCCTGACATTTCAGGAAATTAAAGTACCATACACACCACGTATAATATTTACCGATGTGACCGCAATAGCAAATGAGACGGAGACGTGGTTATAGGCGTTAGGAAGCGGGTAACATCTTCTTCAGTTGATTCCGACACTAATCTAGCAATTGTCTAGGTTGCGTGCATGTCTCGTTTAGAAAAATTGTTAGGTTGCTGTTATCGTCCTCCTGACTCAAGTGTGTTGTTTGTTAGCGGCCTGCGCAACAGCTTAATTCACGTCGTTAGGGCTTGTCCGGCTGGAAGTATTTTTCTCTTCGGCAACTTCAATCTTCGCTCCATAAGCTTGAAGCAGTCGTCATCGAACTGCAGCCTTTCTTCAGACTTCATTGCCTTAACATTGGATTTCAAACTGTCCCAGATCATCAGTCAGTCCACTCGTGATTCCAATATACTGTATCTAGTATTGACAACGGTCCCTAATACTGTTGAAAAAATAAGATATGTAGATGGTTTCAGTGACCATAAGTTAATGCAAGCAAACCTTAAAGTCCCGTCCCATTTTGCTGGTGCCACAACTAAGATAACTCATAACTATAACAGAGGAAAGTACAGTGTTATTAACGCTGAACTTGAAACATTTCTTGTCAGTGTATTATTTCTTTGCTTCAGTAACTGAACAGTTCAAGATAACTGGGCTTTGTTCAAAAACAAGTTAACAGCACTGGTAAGTCAACATTTTCCGTTAATTAAAATAAGAAATGTTAAACGCAACCCGTGGTTCACTAAGTCACTTAAACTGAGAAATAGAAAGAAGCGATTGTACGCAGCCGCAAAACGCACGTGCACTCCAATATCATGGAAAAATACAGGGACTTCTTGAAAAGCTACTGCTCTAGAGTACGTGCTACCCGAGACAAATACTTTTTGCACGATTTGCCATCCCTGCTCACAACCAACACAAAAAAATTTTGGGAATCGATCTGTCCAGAGCGACAGGGCAGCAACATCATATTGCATGATAACGACCACATTCGAATTTCCGACCGTTACTTTGAAGTTTTTTTTTTTCTTTTCCTATCAAGGTTTATTGCTGGAACGAGGACCACGGCTGCGAGTTTGTGGGCACCGTTCAGGACCTGTTGCGGCACTACGAAAACGAATGCACCTTCCACACCGTCGAGTGCTTGCGGTGTGGCGGGGGAGTCCTGCACAGAGATCTTCCAACACACTACGCGACCGGATGCAGTGATGACCCTCCTTCCAAACTCGCAAGACAGTCGAGCTCGGAATCCGCGGCGCTGACGCATCGAGACTTGAGCAGAGCTCTAGAAGACCTCAAGCCGCTGTTGTCTAACCCGTACCAGGACGAGCTGCTGCCGGCAGTTCAGAGTCAGATGAACGAGCTCACCGAGCAGGTCGGAGGCCAGGAGGCCAAGCTCGCCGAGATCAAGCGCGAGCTCAGAGCGCCTAAGCCCAACTTGAAGCTAGGGACGGACGAATACGCGAGCTTGACGATGTCCTCGGGCGTGTCGGACCAGCTGCGCTTCCAGCCAGACTCGCACGAGGGAAACGCGGCGCTGCCCCTGCGCACGGAGAAGGCCCTCGTGCTTCGAAAGTTGGAGCACTTCGCCCACTTGTCGCTCGAAACGCTGGAATACCTGCGTCAAAATGCCTCGTACCGCGGTCAGGAGCCAGTGATTGCGTCTTGCGAGCCTCTCCTGTCCTTCTTGGGTACGTCCCAGAGTTTGACACAAGTACTGTCCACGGCGTCCGCGTTTGGCGAATCGATTGCCGCAATGCGTTACGTGCTGAGACTCGAAAATGTCAACCAAATTTTTCTCTGCAAGGAGGACGACGTAAAATTTGCCGAGGTTACGGTGTGGCACACGAGGGACACGTATTTTACGGTTGCCGTCTGGAAGCGCAGCGAGCATGAGGAGAGAGAGAAAGCGAGGAGAGGGAAGGCCGGCAGGGCGACCAGACGGGCGCCCGGATTGGTCAGTTCTGAATTCACTTTGGAGATTGAGTTTAACGGGCTGTTGTCGAGTTCTCATTGTGTGCTACGCGACTGGGGCGTCAATGTGCGACGTCAGGGTCATGGGCGCAACTTAGACGGTCCCACTGAAGATTCTTGCTTTTGCGAGCGCGGTAACGCTGAACTTGAGCATTTTCATTTTAGGTTCGCTATAGGCTGGGATCTTCTTAAAAGGGGTGGCTTTGTGACAGACGGAAATATAACGTTTGACATCCACTTAAATTACTCGGATGCCGAGTCCTCAAGCACCTAATGCTTATCAGCACCGCGTGTGCTTCGTAGCGCTAAGTGCCCTCTTTTTTTTTTTATTTCTTGCTTCGCATGCTCGTGATGCCACCTTTGCCACGAATTTTTGCCGACTTTCCGTAATAAAGAAACCATGCGGCATTTTGCGTTTTATTGTGCTCATTATTGCCGAACGAAAGATAATGTAATGTCTTTAAAACTTGTTTGGCGATTGTCCGCTTTGTTGCGTCATTGTTTACCTTCACAGGAGCTGCCCCCTGCATATTTTAACCCCGGGACCAACCACCCCCTGCACACTTACCAATGACTTAAAATGCTCCTGAACCACTCGTAACGTTCTGAACGCACATCGAATACAAACGTGTGTCGTGCACGGAACATCGGGACGATCGTCCTCGATGAACATCCCTACGCTGCGTGCCGTATAAGACCACAACCTTGAAAAGCAATCCCTCCCTCCCTCCCTCCTCCTCCTCCTCCGCCTCCGGCCTATTCCGATGCCTTCTTCGCACGCCGTGACGACAGACGCGCCATGCGGATGACGTCATCACGGTAAAAGCTGTCGAATGGTATGGCACGAGGGCGCGAACGTGACGAGAGCTTGCTGTGTGTGTTCCGGGACAGTAGGAGGACTGGCCAGTAGTGCTGCCCAAATCCTTTCGAAAAGCTTGCCTTGAGCCGGCTCAACAATCCCCCGTTGTGGATATGTGCCTTGGTAGAAAAATGGTCATAACAATGGACATGCGCACGGGCTCCTTGACCGATCCCCTTTTGTGGGTGCGTGCCACAGAACGGAACTCGCAATCGTCAACAGCACGCGGCGGTCCTCTCAGAAGCAGTTGGCGATGGCACGATATGCACCACCCACTACTTGGCCGATCGCTCTCTTGTGGGTATTATTATTACTATTATTATTTGTTTTGAACGCATATACACAGGTATCGGGAAAGGGAAAGCGAGGAGCAGGCTGGCAACTGCCACCGGAAGGGGCACAACGCCTGCCTTCTCTTCTAAAGGGAGGTGACAGCAACACAGAAATGGAAGATAGGAAAGAGGGGAGGAAAAAGGAAAGAGGAAAGGAGAGCAACAGGACAAATCTAAAGACCAAAGTAGAACACTGCAACAGGACAAATCTAAAGACTAAAGTAGAACTCTGCAGCTGGAAATAAAGTGACGCCGCGTCGAACAGCTTCCGCAATTATCAACCACATCCATGGTTAGTTCGCTATGCGGCTAATTGTGTTCTCCACGATGAGACGCCAAGTAAAGCTGCACGTAAGTCTGTTCACAATGTACACTATAAGGTGTTTGAACCCGCCACCTCCCATCTTCGAAGGAAGAAGCGTTGGGGTACAGTACTGATCACACACAGTAGAGCCGGTCACTGAAGGTCACGCTACTACAGAATGTTGAATGTTCATGCTACAAACGTATGATTGAAAAGGTAAAGAACACTCGCCTTCAGCCGTGGAACGTCATGCAGTTTATTTTAAAGAGCGCAGCAATTAAATATGACTGATTTCTCAGTCAAAGGAGCATACAGTTCAGAGTGAAACAATTGCATTTGAGAACATAGGTCTTGAGGAGTCCGTTCCTGGGTTGAGCGTCAGTGTCTAGAGCTCTCTTGTTTCCAAAAAGGCGCGCGTACCAACTACACGGGATTGGCCAAAAAGCAGTGGTTTAGAGCATGTTTAGGATTAAAACAAGAGCTACATTTGCAAAGCTGATCGTGGATCAAAGAAATACAACTTAGCAATTAGAAAAATATTGTTAAGAATTTAAGATAAATTAATTTAACATTAGAATGTGAAATAATAGAAATAAGTGATAATTTTAGAAATTCACCAAGGCACTCTTTTTTGCCTTTCTAATAAAATTGTAAACTGCGAGAAATGCATCCCTGTTGTTCGATCCCAGTGAAGTCGCCCGAATAGAAAGAATGGTTGTCGAGGATAGTGATAGTTGTCGAAATGAAACTTGTAAGTTTTATTCCACATAAAAATCCGCGGCACGAGAGAAAGAAAAAAAGCTCAATAGATTCTTGTACAATGCAAAAGATACATGAAGGGGACACGGTGAGACCAGACCTGTGCAAGTAAAAATTTAGAGGTGGTATACGACATCTCAATTTTGTAAAGGAAACTTGAGGTTTCCTTGAAGGACACATTATTATTCTACGAAAAAGAAAGATGGTGGAATTCAGAAGACAATGTTAGAATGAATTTTGCGGAATTTTGCGACGTAGGGAAATTTATGTACCTAGTTGCATTTACACAATCTGATACGTCGGCAAAACAGATCGACGGATGCTTGTGCCAGTGAATCAGCCATTTCATTCAAGTGCAACCCACGATAAGCCAGCAGGCAAACAACTATACTTTCCGTAGGTTCGGACGAACCACCGAGCAAAACACATCGAGCATCCCTCAGCGTAACCACAGGAACGCACTCGTGCCACTATTGGGTCGTTCGTCGTCGCCTGCTTCGTGCACAGCTGGCTCCGATGCCGCTCATTATGCCAGCGTTCCCATACTGCCCCTGCCTCTGCGTAGACGCTGACGTCACAGGCCCACTGTCAGTCGGTGTGGGGATTTCGGTATCAAATTCCTTGCCTCAGTATATCGCATACATATCCCTCTGAAACTATTTGCCTCAATGTATCACGAAATGAGAACACGAACACAGCGGCGCTGAAATTTCAGGTTAGGGAGTATCCCTATCGACGTTGACTTTTCTATTCACGCATTTTGCACTGCGAGATGACTTGAAACAACACAAAAGCGTAAAATACATAAACAATTTTCATTCGAAACTGCATTTAGCACATATTAAATGAACACAGCAACCAGAATGTTCCAACAAACACTAAACTTTCTGACGGTTTTCTGGTCTCCTGAAGAAGTAGCTATATGACAACCAGTAACTCCCGCTACAATTCGCTCAAACTGTCTTTCTTCCGACGGCTCTGACAACTATCGGTGGGACAAGCTCTGACAGAAAGGCGTTACTTACATCTCAATCAATGACATAGTTAACGGCACATGTAATGTGATAGAAGAATCAGGTTGGCGCACGATTTCAGCATCACTGCTCTTAAAGTTCAGTAGATATGCGATAGTGCTTCTTTATCTGTTTTAGTCTTAGAAATATGTGTGCACCAAGCGAATTGTGAGTAAAAGGTATAGCCATACTCAAGCACGTAAATAGAATCATTCTTTTAAAGATACTTTGCAGACCCATAGTGGGCATTGCGTAAAGGGGGAGAGTATGCTAAAAAATAATAACATACTCAAGAATTAAGATACATATGTGAATACATATACAAAAAACAGGGTAATAAGTGCGCTGATATACAGTAATATAGTATTACAATATGTACAAAGAATGAACGAAAGACTTTTGAGCGCGACGCCTAATTAAAAAAATATATCACAGAGTAAAATATAAAGAATACACTGACAGGGCGAGCGGAACATTATTAGGCTATTACAACAGTATTTATTGCGTATTTGTACAATAATAACGGGAAAGGCAATGACAAGAACAGTATGTAATACGCTAGCTCATATAAAGTTGTTTAAAAATGCGTTGTTTCAAGAAGCCCAACATTTTCTTGGTCACTCTCAGAAGCTAGGCGTTGGGAAGGTTGTTCCAAAGGCGAATCGCTTTTGAAAGAGTGACGGAGCAGCTAAATAATTAGTTTTACTGTAGATGCGCATGAAATAGAACCGATTGTAGAATCGTTGTGACCTCTTAATAAGGAGGTTCAAGATGCAGAGCTGATGGCGCTGTGTTATAGACGTACTTATGAAATAATGATAGCAGGGCTATATCACGACGATCATGCAAGGGCTGTAGTCAGAGGCCGAGTTTATATTGTGTTATGCTTTGATTATAGTCATAATAACGTGAAATAAATCGCGCAGCCCTATTGTGAACAGGTTTGAGTTTTTCAATCAAGTATTTCTGATGGGAAGACCAGATGCACACAGCGTATTCAAGCATAGGTTGAACAAATGTTAGGTAAGCTAGTTTACGGATGTCCTTACTTGAATTATGTAATTCCGGTGTATGTACCCTAATTATCTTGAAGAATTGGTGCATATGCATGCAATGTGCGTTCACTACGAAAGAGTCGAAGTTAGGTTAACACCAAGGTATTTATATTGAGTATCCTGCAAAATAGTGATGTTACTTATGCGATCAAAACTTAGTGTTAGTATGCCTGCGGCTAAAAGAGACAATTTTACTTTTATAAACGTTTAGCTTCATAAGCCAAGTGTTACGCGAGAGAGAAATAAATTCTAGGTCTTTTGGGCGGATTGTATGATCATCGGCACCCTTGATGGAACCATAAAGAATACAGTGGTCCGCAAAAATGCGCACGTGTGAGGAAATGTTATTCGGTAAGACATCAGTGTACGGTAGAAATAGCAACAGCCGAAGAACGCTGCTTTGTGGTACACCTGATGTAACGTGTGAAAGAGGAGAGGGAAAATTTCATCGGCAGCACAATCGCTAGTGACCGTGATGAAGGATTTACCGAGTGACACTGCTTTTATGTCATTTCCGGCCTGATTAGAAACTTAGTGCGCGCGCAACACTGTTATACTCATGCAAAACTAGTACTTGATGAGAAAATTTGTGAATGACTTGTGTTTACCTTTTGTCATTGGAAAGTCTCAAAAAGCTTTAGAGAGCCAGAAACCTTGCGTTCGAACGCCACAGCTGCCCTTATGGTGCCTTTATGTAGAAAAGAATTCTTGTCGGCTTGCATTTTTATCGCGATTAGCATTCTTTGCTCACATCGGCCGTTTTGAGCATGCCGTTGTCATACCATCACCTTGAGCCGTCGTGTTCGTTTCGCCATCGTCACTGAAGCTTTGCGATTCCACTCAAAGTGCCGTCGTTGTAACGCCATCACCGTCACACACTCATCGTAATCCCGTTGCATCCATGCGATTGTCGTGTCATTCGCTTGAATGCGTCGTCGTCATACGATCTTCGACATGCATTCGTTGTGGTACCTTCGTTGTCGTGCCATCGTGGTTGTGCTATCGTCATCGTTCTAGAACAGTAATGCCGTCGTTGTCGTGCCATTGTCGACATCGTGTCGTCGTCGCGCGTTTGTTTTGCAATCGCTATCAATTTATATACGAAATCTCATCGTCCTCATGCCAGCCTCGTCATAGCGCCTTTGTCGTTTCGGCAACAGCGTACTTTCTTCGTCATTGTATCGTAATGGGGATGGCATTCAGTCTTGATTATGGTACCCTTGTCACGCCAACGCCGTCACTACATGCATGACAGCGACTGAACAGTCGATGTCATGTACCCGTTGTCAAACCGTCGTCGTCATAACCTCGTAGTCGTGCCGTCATCGTCGTTCCAACTTCGGCATCCACTTGTCATTCCGTCGTCCGCGTGCAGTTATCATCCTATTGTCCTATCCCCTCCATGTCAGCTGTCCCCGTCGTCGAACCAACACCATAATTCGACAGCCGTCACGTCATTGTGGTCATGCCAACGTCGTCACACCACATATGTCCCTCCATCGACGTCGTCCCTTCTTCCTCATTACACCCTCCTCACGGCGTCGTCGTCATGTTCATGTGCGATCCTGGCAAGCAAGTGGCACAGCAAAGTTGACCGATACCGGAAATAGTATACGTCACATGTATCCGAAGCAATGGAAGTCTAATCGCACTACCGTCCGCAGTCATCCTGGGATGCGTTCTGCCGTAAATGTTTCTGACTAGGCTTCAAGATGGTTCCGTGATGCTCCTTCCTAGTCTTCTTTTATTCTTCTCTCCGTGTTTGGTGCTCGTTCCCAGTGCGATTGACAGCTAAAAATGGATGTCAGCATTGTAACTGCAGTAACTGCGCATCTTCACTTGTGGCACGTAGTGTCACTGCCGAAACTATACCGTCCACTCTGTGGAACTGAGACGGACTTACGAAATTCTCAGATATTAGCGCAACGTCCCGAAAGCTCAAAAATCGGAACATTGAGCCAGACCGTCTGCGGTAATATCGCGAATCGTCATTAAGGAGTGAGGTTACTTAAAGGGAAGTCTTCTTTGTGCGCAGTGTTAGCAGCGTCCCCTTTTCTTTACGAATTCGCAAGGTGTGGCACCGGGCGCGTTGGTAATTGATGTGCACACCCTGCCAGACCGTCACACTGCAAAGTGCCTGAAAGAACCGAGCTCTAGCCTCAGATGCCAAAAACGGACGCGCACCCTCCACACGCTTTTTCCCAAACACATAAATGCGAAGTTCGATAATCCTTTAAGATCCAACTAAAGCATTCCATCTGTAAGCGATAGGCTTCTAGGTCAGCAAAGATCGCGGGTCATCGATATTTCTTTCAAGAAGTTGTGATTCACAGGAAGTACATATCTTTCTTGTTTGTTTAAGGCTGTTGCGCCCACCCGCTATTGTGTCCAGGGTTCACCCTGGACACAATAGTGGGCAAACATTGCACAGGGTGGCATGCGCAGTAACGAAAGAAAAAAAAAATGGATCTATTTATCTGTCCTTCTTACGTAAAACGACGCGCACGAGACCACCGATTAGGAACGCAAGCTAGATAAGAAAGCCCGTCCGCTCCCGCGCGAGCGCTGGATTCGTGCCTGAAGACATCGCCATGCCTTTTACTGGACAGCGGCGGGTCCACCGTTTCCGCGACCACCCCGTCGCTGGCGTCAACTGGCGACGGACGCGGTTCGTCGACGAGGTTCCGGATTCGCGTGTGTGCGGCCTCTGCCGCATGATCCCGAAACGGGCAGTGCTGCTGCCGTGCTGGCACATTCTGTGCCAGTCCTGCCAGGAAGCCTGTTCCCAAGGGAACACTGGGCAGTGTCCCTTCGACCAAGAGCCATTCCAGGAAGCGGAATGCTTTGGTGCCGACTTCGCTGCCAGGAAAGCTAACAGCCTGAAGGTGAGAAAGTAAAAAAAAAAGATCGCGTAAGAACCACGCACTGTGGAAATCGATGTCATGCGAAGTATTTTGCAGCAACTTGGCTATATAGCATTGTTTTGGGTTGTGCAAAGCGATGGCAGGTGTACCAACGTGTTTGTGTAAATTTAGTATTTGTGTGTGGGTTGCGGGTGAACGTTTGTGTGACTATGAAGCAGTGCGACGGCGAGCATCTTGAAGATTGTAGTATTTCAAGAGTATGGTCTCTACGTCAGCCTTTCGACGCGCGCTCACGACATGGCGCTTGTTGGATTCTACGTGGTGTAGTGCAAGACCGCAAGTTAAACGCCGATTGTGACGTCATCCTCGACTACATGTCGTACAGTCATACGTACCTCTCATTATGTCACGTGGCGTACGTTAAACCGACGATGGCGTTTTTGTACTTTGGTTCGGCTAACTCGGTTAACACGATTAACTTGGGCGACCATGGAGTCGCTATAGCGTCACACAGTTCGTACGTAGCGTAAGCTGTTAGGAAGAAAATACTGGAGCAAGTGGGCCGGTCGCGAACAACAGTGTGAAAACGATGCCTCAAAGCGTGAGCTGCCACACAGAAAGCAGACCAGAAAGTTGCTCCCGCGTCGAGTGTCACAGAAGCTTAGCCGGGCCGACAGCCACTAATAACCGCCGTATTCATAAATGTAACTTAACTTCAAGCTCATGCTTGACTTGATTTAAATGACGCCTGGCATTAACGTGCCCAAGGACGCCCACTGCGTTTCCTTCGGCACGCTCCCGATAGGCGTCACCTAGATCAAGTCAAGCATGAGCTTCAACTTAAGTTGCATTTCTGAATACGGAGGTAAACCAAAGTAGGCGTTTTTGGAGCGATAGCGGTAGGCGTTCCATCGTGGATGACAAGTGTGCGTGCGTGCGTGTGTGTGCGCGTGTGTGTGTGCGTGGCACTAGGCCTAGCGCGCGCGCGCTGTAGCCTAGTGATGAAAGCACCCGCGGCTGCTATGTTTGACGACAGGAGTTAGATTCCACCATCGGTCCCATATTTTATTTTTAATTAAGGGAGGCTAAAAAGGAACTTCTCTTGCTGCCTACTTATCCTCCATCAAGTGTGAACAATAGGGCGGGAAATGCATAGCAAAGAATTAATAATAATCAAACAATTTGTGTTGTTGTTTTGCGAAAATCTACATTCGCATTAGTTGCATCAGTGCATTCTACACGCATATTACTAAAAATGTGGCCGTCTTTCTATGTTGTAAATCTTTGCTGTGAGTTGCGAACACTTCATTTTTTATGCTATTCATCCGAACTAGCGTGCCAGACATGCCCCCAAGTAAACCTCAGTAGGATCCATTAAATCTCTTTCTCTGTTATTTTTCGGCTTTTGTGAGGCGCTTATTCGATAAACATTCCCCACTAGTAATTTGCTTGGGGAATAAATGCCATAGCGGTGCCATTACTGTACATAGTTACCAAAATCTCAGTGGAATGTGACTAGCTGTCTGACTACATTCGACTGTCTGACTGCATTCGCCAATTTCTCCGGGTAGTAAAATGCGACTAACCGTCGCGTACGACTCACGGTTACAAAGTCAATAGTGGATTATGTGCGAAGCCCTTACTAGCTTTCGGTTAGCAAACGACGGGACCTTTTTTTTTTTTTCGGACCATAGCGTCATGCCGTAAAAGTGGTCGCGGGTTCGTATCTCACTTGCGGCGCAGCATTAGGATAAGATTCCAATTCAAGATATGATTGTTTGTAGTTCCCGTTTGTTTATTTGTGGCCCTTGTACAAAACAGGTCGCGTAGTTTACTAAGCAAAACGTAGTGCAGTCTTGTCTCAAAGTGCTCTACACCTTTAGTAATGGTGCCGAGAGTAACATTTAAATGTACCTAAGAAATGTGATGAAAACTGGCACAGCGAGTAGTAGCTTACAAAAGCCTTAGTAATCATAGGGAGAAATCTAACTGGAACTGACATTTCCCAGGGACAAAAAGAAACTCCAGTAATAGAGACTATTCAGTAAGTGTGCCATTCTCATGGTCAAAAATACGTAGCATGCTTCAATGAAAGCAGCCGACCAGGCGAAAAAAACCGAGATCCGCATAATCACGCTGTTTAGTCATATTAGTATCATGTGTCAATTAACGGGCCAGAAGAATAAGCTTTCCAACGAACTCAATTTTATTTTTTTATTTTTTGCTAGCCTCACCATATAAAGGGACATAAAACACACCCAGATGAAGAATTGGGGAATCTGATTGTTATGTTTAATTTCGATGTGAAAGTAATCAGGCTAAGGAAATGGAAGTGGGTGAGAAGTTAACTTGTCACAAATGTTAGCCGAAGCCACATCCTCCGCATTAGGCGTGTGTTAGTTTACCTGGATGGATGGATGGATATTATGAGCATCCCCTTTGGAATAGGGCGGTGGGTTGCGCCACCAAGCTCTTGCTACTATACTGCCTAATATCCAACCTAGGTTAAACAAAGAAAAAACGAAAAAAGAACTCTGAACTACCACGCCAATATTTTCTGATCCCCTATTGCGAACTGTGCTTTTGTACGTCTCCGTTTTTTGTCGTTTCCCTACTTTTCTTCTACCAATCCTCCAGTCGCCTCTTACTAATGTCTACTGCGGACATGTTTGCTTTACCACAGCTCCCTCTGAACCCAAGGGCTTCAAGGAGGCCAGTGGTGCCTAAATCGGCCACTGGGTAGACGCCTTCACATTCTAATAAAACATGCTCCGTAGTTTCCCTAGCTTTACCGCAGCAAGCATATGCTTCTTCTTCCTTCTTATATCTCGCTTTATAGGTGCGTGTTCTAAGGCATCCCGATCTCGCTTCGAAAAGTAATGAGCTTCCCTTTGAGTTATCGTAAATAGTTTCTTTCCTGATTTCGTCTTTTGCTCTTAAGTATTGCTCATGGCAGGTTTCTTTTCCATTGCCGCCACCCGTGAGATTAATTCAGCCTCTCTGACTTTCCGCTTGACCTTCTTTGTTGCTGTGTTGTCCACCCTACAGGCCGCATACTTGCTGGTAAGCTTCCTTGTTCTTTTCCTCCACTGTGAATCAATGTTTTCCTGTACAGATACCTGAACACTCTCCCAGCCCATTTACTTTCTTCCATATTCCTCAGCCGTTCATCATACTCAATTTTACTGCGAGCTTCCCTCACTTCAAAACTAGTCCACCCCATATCATCCTGCACAGCTTAATTTGTAGTCTTCCCGTGAGCGCCCAATGCGAGGCGACCCACTGACCTTTGGTTCTCGTCGAGTCCTGATTGTACCCATGATTTATAGCAAACAACCGCATTTCCAAAAGTAAGTCCTGAAACCATTACACCTTTCCACATGCCTCGGAGGACCTCGTACCTATTGTATCCCCATAGCGCTCTGTGCTTCGTTATGGCTGCATTTCTCTTCCCCTTTATTGTTATGGTCTTTTTCTGTGTTTCCATATATCCATTGCCTTCGTTTATCCATATACCAAGGTATTTATATTCTGTTGCCCGAGGTATTTCTTGGCCCTTTATCTTTACTGTCTGTTCACTGTTTTTATTGAATACCATAACACCTGATTTTCTAGCACTAAATTTCATACCTAAATTGTTGCCTTCCTGTCCAGAGATATTAGCCAGACGTTGCAAATCACTTTGCTTGTTAGCTAGCAACACAATATCGTCCGCATAAAATAAACCGGGGAGTTGCTGCTCTATTACTGTACCGGCCTGTTTGTACGAGAGATTAAACCCGATATTACTTTCCTTTAGCGCCTTCTCGATCCTCACCATGTACATCATAAACAGCAGCGCGGATAAAGGGCACCCCTGCCTCAGTGCCTTGTTGATATGAACTTTCTCCTTGCTCCTCATCCCTTCCCATTCAACGCAAACGGTATTTTATAGGTAAATCTCTCTCAAAAGCTGTAGCTTACCTATTAAGCCACTGCAGCGCCATCTTTCTGGCCACTTCGCTGAGTATTAGTGCGTGTGTGTACACGATTGGCCACCAGAGTGTTAGCCAGCGCCTCTCAAGGCGAAGGCGGCAGACTTGGATCACCCTCTTAGTCGCAGAGTACGTGAACTTTCGAGAGCGAAGTTGGACAATAAGCCCCTGCAGTCTACCTTTCACTCCAAGACTGCCAAATTGCGAGTGACTCGCAACAATCACTCAGCACTGGCGCACTGTTTACAGTCATGAAAGCTCGGTGTACCACACCAAAGTTCGATCCCCTAGACAACGTAACCAACACCGCCAAGTGCTAACGTTGCTCCTCGATCTGATCGCTTGTCAGTCATTAGGCAAGTAGTGCTCGATGAAATTGACCGACGGGATGCGTCATCTCTACGATGTCACCGGCAACACGTTATTTACGTCCGCCTACTAAGATTACGTAGATCTACTAATTAAATTGTACGTTATTTTCTCCTTCTTTTTGCTATCCAGGTTTACTGCTGGAACGACGTGCACGGCTGCGAGTTCGTGGGCACCGTGGAACGTGTCCTTCGGCACTACGAGTACGAGTGCACTTTCCACACCGTCGAATGTTTGCGGTGTGGCGAGGGAGTCCTGCATAAAGATCTGCCAACGCACTACGCGGCCGGATGCAGTGCCGGTGCTTCTTCAGCAGCCACGGAGAAGTCGTCCTCGGAGTCTACGGCACTGGCACTTCACGGCGTGAACAGCGCACTGGAGGATCTGAAGTCGCATTTGGCAGACCCGAGCTGGGACCAGCTTCTGTCAGCAATCCAGATCCAGATGAATGAGCTCATGGAATACGCCAGGAGTCAGGAGACCAGGTGGGCTGAGATAAGCCGACAGCTCGGAACATCCGAGCAGAACGTAAAGGGCGACATGGTACCAGTGGCGGCCACCAATTCCTCGACAGTGTCCCACCAGCTGCCTTCTGGTCGACATCCGGTGGAGGAGGCCGGCGAGTCGTCGTCGCTGTCGTTGCTCTCGGAGGCGGCGCTGATACTTCGAAAGTTGGAACACTTCGCCAACCTGTCATTCGAAGCTCCGAAAGGTTTGCGGGAAACTTTCCGACAGGGTGGTCGCCACGGCATCATTGTTCACTACAAGACTTACGACGTTAGCGTTCGGAATTTAACCAGTGTAGTGTTGTCAACGCGGAGCTTCAGTGAACAGTGTCAGCGCGTGATTCATACCTTGACCCTCGAAAACTGTGACCCGGTTTTTCTTTGCAAACAGGGCCTGGAAACGTTCGCTCAAGTTACGGTGCTGCACATGAGGGACACGTACTTCACAGTTGCCGTCTCCAGGGAATATATTGATAAGACTTTTTATATCACTGTGAATATCGAGTTCTACGGGCTGCTGTCTGGCTCTCGGTGTTTACCACCTGCATGGCGTGTGGAAGTAGCAAGTGAGGACGGATGTGATGTAACTTCATTGTCTTCCTATGACACGCCTTGTAAATGTATACTCGATAAAGACTCGTTGCTACATTTTCACCGCGGATTTAAGATATCATGTGATTACTTGAAGAAACAGCGCTTCAGCAAAGCCGGTGTAATGTTGTTTATTATAGAGCTCTTCCATGAAGAAAGCGAGCAGTCGGGACCTTCCAGCGCCTAATGTTCATCACTACTAATCCAGTATCGCACGACTATATCCTCCTCTCAGTTTACCATATCCGTGTGATGTCGGCATAGCAAAGTTTCGGTGGGTGTTCTGCAATCCTAAATTAGTACATGCATGCACGAATTGTGTTCTACTATAATGTACTAGCAATACGCAATTATCAATTGTCTATTGGCAATTATTAGCAATTAGGTACTATACTGCATCCAAATTAGATTATGGAAGCTGCAATAATGAATAGTGATGATTATCAGTGCGTGAGGCCAGAAATAATTTAAAAGAAATAATAAATATACTTTAAATAAATTTGCTTGAGGTCAGCTGGTGACAAGCGCCTAGTAACGCACACGTGTTAATGCGATGAAGTGATTGCTTACGTTAACTTTTTGTCTTTTCAGTTTGTTTGTTTTTGTCTGTGCTTCTGAATCTATTCAGGACACCTGGCAATAAACGTTAATTGGAAGTTAGAGCCTGTCCAGTCCCTGTGCCTTCTTTTGTAGATACTGCGCTAAGACAGTATTATTTATGAATTAACTAGCCCGAACCAACGGTTTACTCTAAAATGTGCAGCGTAATTTCTTGTTCCACATTTTGGGTGCTTATTACGCCAAGCATTTATAGCGTTTTCGCATTTATGAGCCTCTTACATGAAGACGTTAGCGTATGTTCAACGTATTTTTTTATTGTTTGTTTATTCAGCTCTTACACAAGACGCTCCCTGCGGTTTACAAACTTGTTGCTTCAGTATCGACACTTTCGTATCTATTAAGGCCCGTGTGGCTGCTAAAAAGATTGATTGTAAGACGAGGTCGGTGTTTGACAGAAATCAAATTTATTGGACGTCACAACGATGTGGAGTCGCTGCTTCTGTGTTGTGTGTTGGTATGGAACAGCAATTCCCCGGACAGAGTGCTCACGTTGGAAGTCTTTGTGGCACCGCTCATGACTTTCAACCCTATTTTAGGTAAGCGCTTTTTCTCCGCTGGCAATGAGTGGTGTATTAACATCGCGCGCAATGAGCAGCTCCGTGTGTTAGATAAGTAGTGTTGGAGAATGACGAAATAACTGGTTTCGTTCCTTCTGGATTGAGGTGATACTTACGCTTGGATACAGTTGTTGTTGATGACGAACCTGTTTCCATACTCCAGAGCATATGCTCTTTGTTATTTTCCCGACATGCCGGCCCGAAGCCCCAAAAAATGCCTCGAGCAACGGTTGAGCTTCGTATCAGCGTTGTTGTGAGCGCGACGAAGCGATGAATGGGCGCACGGTTGTTTAGAGCATCTCTGCTTGGTAAAGCCTGCAATCGAACTTTGCATATTTCGCGCTTGTCTTGCGTTAAATCTGTGGTGTATTGTTTATTTTTATTTCATCGCTTTCAGTGATTGCCTTTACCTCTCAATAATTAAGCAATATATTGTTCCGTTTCGTGAAAAGGTTGCTGGCCTATCGCTTCACCCACGCTAATTCAAGCTTTGTAATGCTTTACATCTTTCTTCATCATCGTCCCCCATCATGCGCCTTTTTCTTGCCTCTTTCTTTCCCTCTTGCCCTACCCCCAACGCAGAGTAGCTGGCCGACCTCTCGCCATTCCGAATCATTAGGCCTTTCTCTCTCTCTCTTGTCATAACTGCAGAAGAAAATATGAGGCGTGCGGATTATTTTTGCACGCCTACTTGTTTCTAGACGGTGCACAGAAAACAATGTACACGAGTGCATTCGCGTTCCTACGCAGTCAGAATGACATTTCTTTTTTTTAATGCGAAAGCATATATGCCCCGTGAAGCGGAAAAACCGGCATCCGGCGTTAGCGTACGATAGTACCAAAACCCACGTGACCAAGTGATGAGGTCGCGTTTCCGGTGCTGCACATGCCGGAAACGCTTTGCGATATCCCATGGTGAACAGCCCCGGCGCACTCCCAAAATTGACTCGGCCCACACCCAAAATTTGGGTGGCCCACCTCCAAAAATTGGTTTTGCCCAATTCAGAAATTGAGTTTAGGCACGTACAAAACCAACCTGGCCCACTCACAAAGTTGACTTGGCCCACCCCCAAAATTTGTGTGGCCCAGCCTCAAAATTGAATTTGCCCAATTCGAGCACATGACCAAAGAAACAAAAGTTTCGCGCGTCATAGTATGTACCCAGAATCGCACCCCGATGACAAGTGCAGAGCGTGCTGCAGGGAGTGCTGGAGTCTTCTCGGGAAGACTCTATAAACAGCATGCACCTTTTCTTATCGCGTTAGATATCGCACATTTTTTAAACCCTGGTGAATGATAGCGGAGTCGCCGGGAAATGTGGAGACATTTCGGAGTATTTGATAACTTATATTGCAGTAAACAGTTTTATTTCTCCATTCTGCCCTGAGAAAGCTAACAGTTAAGAATTCTGATTAACCGGCAAATTGTTTTTCAAGGCTGATGTATCGTTACAGGATATATGCGCTCTAAAACAGTTTAAAGAATGCACCAGCCTATTGTAAGAGTGAGCGCTTACTCTACAGATCAGGCAATGCCAGCTGTCTCAGATCGAAACGCCTGGCATCCCGGCGGCAGCATTCTAGTCATATTTATTGCAGGGTTAATTTATCACCCGCATCTGCTCGTTAAGCCTTGCTTCTCACTGTTACTTGAGAGCGTTGGACTAACACCATAAGAAAAACGGTGACATGGAATATGTGTACGATATCAGCCGTGGCGCCAAATCGCGTCCTATTCTTGACGCGCTTGAGCGTTGCACGCGCGACAGTAGGGCAATCTAAGTGCAGTCGAAAGCATCCATAACAAAGCGCTTGCAGCCTCCGAAATCATTCGTTTTACAGATCCCTCCTTTGCAAAGGTCGAGCACAGCACGCCTCTCAATAGAGCCATTACACAATTCTTCGTTCGTTATACAGATCATTTCGTTGTATAGATATTCGTTGTAGAGGCGCTAGACTACAGCGACAGCAGCGCCGCCACCGCTGCTGGCATGCCGTGCTGTTACACCCTGAGGCCGTCATTGCTTCCACCTTCCTTTCTAGCC
Organism: Dermacentor andersoni; assembly: GCF_023375885.2. Taxonomy (NCBI): domain Eukaryota; kingdom Metazoa; phylum Arthropoda; class Arachnida; order Ixodida; family Ixodidae; genus Dermacentor; species Dermacentor andersoni. The sequence goes on along the minus strand of NC_092822.1, from coordinate 34,169,143 downwards.
ACCGCAATTGCCTATCGTTGCCATAGTAGCGGAACTATAGCAGCGCCGAAGTTCCCTCTAGTAATTCGAGTAGGAAACCATGTGGTATAGGTATGGTATAGGGAAGGCAGAAGGGTGAACGTCTGCTCTGAGGTTTCCCCAAGTCTTTGCAAACATGGTAACATGGCTGGTCACCAGTGGGCGATTGAATTAGCATTTCGCCATGGTGAACTGAATTTATTTCCTTTACTTTATTTTCCGTGAAGTTTTCCGTTGGCTTTAGAGTAAAGCCGCAAGCAGGAGTGGGCAGTGGGGCAACATCTCTCTGTAAAGACAACATAATGCACTTTAATATTACACGCAAATGCCGTACATGGCAAGAACACTCCAAACGCACCATTCGGAAAAGAATTGCAAACTTCAATGCTCAAACAAAATTGCTACAAACATATTTAGAATCATACGTTGCAAACATATTCGAACAAACATTTTTGAAGACGCACTAACCTCTATGAAAAAGAACAGAAGCGCTAACGTCGTAACAGAAAGAACAGATCCAGTGGTAAAGAAGATTACAAAATTTTCAGTCGCGATTCAAATGAAGGCATAGTTGCTGCGGCTACCACATCACCAGGTAGACGGATCTACTCGCGCACGTACCGTTCGCGGGGAGAGCAAAAAAAAAAACCTTGTATGCGTAGTCCTACAAAACAATTCTTTGTTTCTTAGAACCCACCATTCCAATACCCCGACAACATACGTCAACAGAAAAAAAAACGGAACTGTTGAAACAAAGAATACTTAATGCCTGCGAAGAATTGGCGGAGGCTTACAGGACGAGCCAAATCGAAATACTAAAACATACCACTGCATGCACTGAGCATGCGCAAAAACTTTTCGTCGCCAGTGTATTCAACGCCACTCGCTGTCTTGTTCACGGACAAGAGATGGAGATAATCCTTGGCGGTGTCGATACCGCAGTATGGCCAATATCATGCAATCTGATTTATTTTTTTTTTCTTCATTTCTTTATTTTGCACAGCCAACAAGCCTGCGTTGTTGTTTTTTTTTAATCATATTTTACTGTTGTTCGTTTCCACACATAACGTGTGTTCCTTGTTGACGACGTTGTTACATGAAATCAGGCGCTCCATGCCGCGTAATAAAGCTCTACAGGAGTGAAAAACACGGCCTAACACCACGTGATCTAGTCCAAAGAGCCTATACTTTCTGCACTCTCTCCTACGCCCGATGACGCGTTTGCGATAACCCGGTAGCGATAAGCTTAGCGCAAAAAATAAAAATAAAAAGGTAGCCCCGTTCTTTTCCAGAACGCAGGATTGGTGCCGTAGGACACCGCCATGCCGGATCTTAAGCGAGAACGGGTGCATCGTTTTCGGGACCATGTCGTCGCGGGCGTCAACTGGCGACCGACGCGGTTCGTCGACGAGGTGCCGAATTCGTGTGTGTGCGGCCTCTGCCGCATGATCCCGAAACGGACGGTGTTGCTGCCGTGCTCGCACGTTCTTTGCCAATCCTGCCACGCAGGCAGCTCGGTAGCTGGCGCCGGACTGTGTCCGCTGGATCGAGAGCCGTTCGAGGAATCGGAGTGCCACGGTGCCGATTTACCTGCCAGGAATGCTAACGCATTGCAAGTAAGTACACAATTATTTATCATTTCTTTAACCGAATAATTGTTTTATAGATCGCCCACAAACTACGACAATAATAAACGGTTTCGTTCGCTTTCTTTCAGTAACATTACTTTGCATTAGTTACAGCGCCGCATATCTCCAAGCCTAATGCTAAAGTGAATACATTGTAATTGCAGAACAATAAAATATCCAGCAGCAATAAATATGATTGCGCGTTGATTAATTCCGCGAAGAGAAAGGCGCAATAACATTTCCTGAATTTGCGCCGCGCCCAGAGCACAGGCAGTTTAAGTATGACGTCCTAAATTTTCAGTCTTATGCACTGCATGGGGCCATTTTTTTGTTTTTTGAGGAAAAAGTTCGCAAAATTGAACAGGTGAAATTCTTTGTTTTCTCTCCGTGCAATTCTGCTCTTTAGCTATTAAACCGTCAACTACGGCTAAACAGACTACAAAGTTAATGACGTCACGCAAAGCTGTTGAGAAGTTAAGGGGGGTGTCATCACCCTACTTTTGGCTGCTCATGTTGTGGATTTACAGGGCACCTGTGACGGCAGCTGCGTCGATATTCATATTTCAGAAGGGTAATTTATTTGATGCGCCTTCGCTTAATATCACTCGTTAGTTTCTCTTTAGTGTTCAGATAGTAGTTGACACCGCCTGTTGATGCCAGAATCGACCCCTTGCTATGAAATCTCACCTCTACGCTGATTAAATCGGACGGAATATGGAAGCGTGATCTAAGCGCTGTTCGGAGAGGACGTATATCTTTTCGATTGTGCGCTATCGAACGGCAAGACTTTTATTCGAACTTGGGTTGCATCTCAAGCATGCGTGCTGACAAAAATGTCTTAACATCTAGAAACTGAATATAGTTGTCATTGGCCAGTTCGAGAGCAAATTTGAATTTCGAAATTCTAAGCTGATGAAGAATGGCACACCCAACACTTACCTTTATGGTGCTTTGCAAAAGTCATGTGTTCACCAAATTAAGGTTAGTGCGTCTAGTCAAGTAGACAGATTGAAACATTCCGGATGTCTAATGTCTGTCATTTCATGTGTCTGTGAAACATTGCTTCAAATATTAAAACGGGAACGGAAGTGCCCCACCAAAGATGGTGACAAAAGACATGTGCATGTAATTCCATACTTCCATGAAGTTGCACACAATTTAAACAGGTCTCAAATCGACACAATGTCAATCTAGTGTCTTCATCATCTTGTACATGGTCAGCAGTGTGACCTTCAAAACAAAAAGCACCAGAAACGCATACAATGTCATACTAATCACCGGACCAATTACACCGAATGTACTTCAGATGTTGCCTATCAGATACCCTTAGATTGCGGACGTGCTTATATAGGACAAACTGGCCAGTGCTTCAATGACAGGGCTAGACGACACAATAATGACAGTAGAAAAGGATACGGCAGTCACTTGGCTGAACGCTACAAGAAGCGCGCCTGCAGAAGCATGTATGGTAACACAACTGTCTTGAGGAAAGAAAACACAAAAACAACATGAAATAGTTGAAGCATATTTTATAAGGAAATCAGGTGACAAGTACGTCAGCCGTCCGTCTTTAGTTTTGCAAAAAAAAGTGAAGTTTCTTTCGAGGTATCTATGCACATAAACTGATTGACCATACAATCGTGTGTATGATCTGATTCACTTATACAATCTTTTGAGTGTATGATGATGAGTGCATGATGTACCTGGTGCCCAGTGCATAAACAGATGGTAGTTTGAAATAAACGCCACTTGGAAGTAGCGCCAGTCCCGTCGTACATGTTGCTTTCTGCTTCATCTTAGATGCGCTTTTATGAAAACTGTAAAGGCTGTTGTTGAAAGAGAGAAGTTGAAACCTTACTGCGAACAATTTCCGATAACCTGCGGAACATATCCTCCCGTGCCGTCACGTAACTTTCCGTTGTCGTGCGATGCCGAGACGTCACGCCTACGCTTTCGTTCTATCTGCCTACGAACAAAAAATGCGTAGTTCTGCCAAAATATTTCAATTTGTTTTGTTTATTTTCGTCCTACCTAGGTTTGCTGCTGGAACGAAGCACACGGGTGCGAGTTCGTGGGCACCGTGGAAGGTGTACTTAGGCACTACGAGAACGAATGTACGTTCCACGTCGTGGAGTGTTTGCGTTGCGGCAAGGGCGTCGCGCACAGGAACCTGCCATCGCACTACGTGACCGGTTGCAGTGCCGGTGACCCTGCAGCGCTGACACTGCAAGACGCGACCAGCGCCCTGGAATATCTGCAAACTGCTTTGAGGGACCAGGGCCAGCTGCTGGCTGCAGTTCAAAGTCAGGCGAATGAGGTTGCCGAGCAGGTCAGAAGTCAGGAGGCCGGGTTCGCTGAGCTCGCGCGCAAGCTCAGAGCGTCTGAGCACAACTTAAAGGAAGAAGTGGCACAAATCTCGGCCGCAATATCTTTGGCAGTGTCGCACCAACCACCTTCTCGGCAAAATCCTGTGCGGGAAACCAGCCCGTCGTCACAGGAGCCGTTGTGCTTGGAGAACACGCTCATGCTTCGAAAGCTGGAACGCTTGGCCAGCTTTGCAGTAAGCGATCTGGAGCGTTTGCGTCAAGACGCCCCGCCGAATTCTCGCCAACCTGCAGTCGCTGCTCACTGCGTGCCTTTCTTCGGTCGTGAGGAAAGCCTTCGTCATTTAAACAATGCTCTGCGAACGGCCTGTATGCTCGGCGGAGAACATCCCGAAGACAGGTACCTCCTGACCGTCGAAAACGCCGACGAAATTTTTCAGTGCCAAGAACAGGAGAGGCAATTTGCTCGCGTGACTGTGCCACACACGGGAGACGCTTATTTTAATCTAGCTGTCGGTACGGCTGTCGTTGAGGCATCTACGTGTCTCGCTGTGGCGATTCAGTTCAATGGTATGCCGGAGGGCTCTTTGTCGTCGTTACCTCGATGGTACGTGTCGGCGTTGCACCCGGAAAATGTCCAGGCTCTCTACATGCATGCATCCGACAAGCATTGTACTTGTGTTCGCGATCGGGACACAACAAACCATTTTCACCGCTTGTTCTGGGCAAGCCTCTCTTCCTTGAAATGCCGTGGTTACCTTCGAGACGGAATGATGACGTTCGAAGTCCACTTATCTGGTTCGACCGACAGTGGAGGTACTCGTGCATCTAACGCTGATGAGAACTGAGAGTGCTTCGCAGCGCAGTTTCATTGTGGCTGCTTCCTGCGTTTCTGTGATGACAGCTTAGCGATGTTTTGGTAACCGTTATTCTTAAGCACAAGAAATAAGGTATTGCGAAGTTTCTTGTTTCGTACATTTCTTTTTGCCTTCTACTTAAATTGTTTGAGGGTATCCTTGGAACTGTTAAGCCGGTGCTTTGACTTGATTGTCCGTATATGTCTGTGCTTGTTGCGCTGCAACAAGGAGTCTCACCGGTGGTTTTTGGTCCTTATACATCCTTGTGAACACTTTCCTATCTGTCAGCACTGTTTATGTGCTGTGCCTGTCTACACGGTGCCATCAGAATCCAATAAGAGGATCGGATTCTGGCCATTGCCATTGGCCGCGTGCTGCCATTGCGCCACGTGACGCAATGGCCTAGAGCTAAAATTAAGATGCGCGGCTCTAGGAGTATTCAGGCCGACACTAACTACATTCGCTACTGGAAGCCAGTCATTTGTGTTTTCTGGCTGATAACCGGGGTGTGTAGCAACGCTATTACCGAACCCACAATGAGCACACAATGTTGCCACAGGAGCTGTGTCTCTTCTGTCAGATAATTGCCGTTGAGGGGTGAAGCCCTGAACCCGAAATAACTCATTTCAAACATTCATGTACAGGATACCCCGTAGACCCGGTGGAAATTGTTGTCGACGAACCTGCGTCCAGACTTTCAGACGAATTTACTTTCGTGATTGCCCTGTAATGCCTGACCACGGGGGAGGGAAGTTATTCTTCCTGTTGCCTTTAAGTTGAAAGGAGGCTGGAATTCAATGCGCACCTGAAACACTTGAGCCGCAGCTGTGAGCGTCATGAAGCGATGGCAGCAAGGAACGTGCTCATCAACGCGTCACCGTTCGATGAAACCTTTATTTAAAGTTTGGCGTCTGTCACTTTGTCCTGACTCGAACTTCAGGTGTGCTGTTCTATCACTTGAAACGATTGAGGGTAACAATACGGTGACAACGAGCCCGGTTCTTTCATTTTGCAAGTGTTTGAAGGGTTTTGCTGCCGTAGGCGTAATAAGAGCAATTAATAAAGTGTTACCTCTGAGATGCAGTCTGGCTACAACGCACACATGTCGTGGAGCTTTGTGCGTACAACTCGAAAGCCTGGTTTCCTCAACGAGGCAGTAAAATTAGTGCATGAGTGTTTTCGCTTTGCTCTTCTATTGAAATGCAGCTTTCGTTATTGAGAATCAAAGTAAAGAACTTGAACTCATCAAACGAACGGATCTTCGCTTGCCTGTGTCACCTTGAAGGTAAATGAACGCTAGAAATGTCAGTTCCGCCTGCAGGAAGAAATATAAAAGTAACAGCTAGGTTCGGCGTTGGGCTGAAGCTCTTTTGACGGTGCTCAGCAGTGCACAAGATGACATGTTGGCAAGCTGTGACCGGAAAGGCCCCGTCTACTACGGAGCAAAAGCAGCCGTGGCTGCTGTCAAGAAGAGAGAGAGCGAGAAAAAAAATTGAGTCACTTAAATAACCTTGCGTGATTGTAATACAAAAGCATTACGGGATGTCCCGTGACCTGCCGTCATACATGAGCGTCTCAGAATAAATTTAATGTGCAATTATCACGTGACCATGATACGTGATGTCATACATTGTAACGCGTCCTTCACAGATCTACCTCAATCCACCTCGCTTTAATTTGTACCATCCTCAAACCACCTTAGTACACCTTGGTTTAATTTCCAACAACCTTAATCCACCTTAAGCACAAATGATAGGCAATGGCCACACCTGTCGACTCCGATACATTGCCATTTTTCGCAGAAAGCCTCTTCGTCGTTAAGGCTGTCAGCGGCAAAAACCCTGACAGCGCATCAAAAATTCCCGTCCCTTATTTGTAGCATACCCGTGGCTCCGTTTGCTTCAAAGGACACGCTATCTCGGCAGAACTGCAACACAAGACCACTGTATTCGATCCATGTACGTCGCTTAAGGCGTGTTTGCGCATTTGGAGTGCCTGCAGGGTCGATCATTCGTCAGCGACATGTCTGAGGTCACCGATGCCACTGCGTGAAAGTGTGCGTGCCATGTAGCGACATTACGTGTGTGTGGTACCACGCACGTATCCAGTCTTGCCGTAAATATCCGTATTGATACGAGTATTGTCCTAAGTAACAATTTGCATACACAAAATCTGGCCTATAATTGGCTTTTTTTTAGTGTCTCGTTGTTTTCCTTGCTTTGTAGCACACACATTCTCACGTCATCTTCTTTCACAGCTGCAGTGTCCACTCATGGAAACATGCTTTGTTAACGACGTACGATGCGGTCGCCGGTTATATAGACTCGGTATTCGCTGGTGTTCACGAACATGATCAGAGTGAAAAGTAGTTAATTACCCTACTGCAGTAATATAATTACTAAAATAATTAGTTCGAGGAGCCGCCGAACGAAGTGTCCTTGTTCCGACACGTCGCGTAGGACAAGCTGACATCAACACCTGGCCGTTCCCGCTCCTCACAGTGGCGGACAGCTCATTACGTAGTTGCGGATTGGGGGAAATTATTTCTCGGTTTGACAATTGGCGAGCATACCAACGTGAGATGGAAAGCTTGTCACACAGTCACGATCGATCGCAAGGTACTGTAGATAACGCCCACGGTCCCTCGCACTATAAACGAGGCAAGATCCCAGCACACTTGCTGCCCTGATTGATATTCCTGCGTACAGTCATCGCGTGTCGCAAAATAGCCGGTCTGGTCGGCAGTGATTTGTTGTAATAATAATTGGCTGTGGCCATTATAGGTGACGAACGGAAAAATTGACCGCCCTTCCACGCGGGGTTGAAGAAGCATCGCTTTATAAAATGTTTGCATTGACGTTATTGTGACCGCAATCTTCGCCTTCTGCTCAAAAGCGGCGACAACACGAAATGTAACAGCATTGCGGATTCGTCGTTCTGATTGATTCTGAATGGTTGCAGCGTGCTACTGTGAAGTAATGTGCTCGCACACAGAGAAAGGATGGAGGAAGACGGCACTGGAAGAACCGCGGACAAGGAACCGCGCTTATTTTACACAGCTACTGACTACATAAGTGCTGATATCAGCACGCATCAGACTGCTCACGCTTCTCCATGTGCCACTTTCGTCTTTCCTTTGTGTGCGAGCGTAATATTTCACAGTAGCCTGCTGCAGTCATTCAACAGCCAACTAGCCCCGACGGTGGCGCGTGTTTTGCCAACCGACAAACCAACACGCGTAAAACTCCAACCAGACGTGCGCGTTGGAACGCGTTAGCAAGCGCCGAGCTGCACGGAGTGGGGCTGCGCCCGAAGGAGGAAGAGTACACGCCACACATGTGACACGATGTGCGAGTTGCCGCGCGTTGACACGCCTTTTGTCACGGCGGCGCAGAGTTGCCAACTCGCCATGTTCGAGGTATAGCCCAGCGGCCACGTTAAGCAATGTTGTAAAAGACAATAAAACAGAATAATTTTGAAGCGAATTAAGCTTGTATCGCCTCACGAGTGGCGTTGTAATGGTCATGCAATAACACAGTTGCTCCCAGAGCGGAGCAGGTGTTTTGATGAGTTGACAGCTCATCAAAACGTCAAATCGGAGCCGTTTCGATTCCGCCGGGGAGGGAAAGGGCAGGAAAGGGTTTCACGTGAGCGAACCACGGTGTAAGAAGTATATTCGTACACCGTGGTGCGAACGCGTCCAGACGCGCCGAGGCGCCTGCGGACGCGTTCCGACACGTGCTTCTGCTTGGGCCTTAATAGAGACAATGAAAAAATGGTTTCTGTGAAAAAAGAAACCATAATGTAGGTGTGGTGATAAAATATATATATATATATATATATATATATATATATATAATCTCCTCCACTTACGTCATAGCAGCCGTAAATGGTGAGAAGCTGCATGCGTGACACCGCGCGAAAACTGTCTATCTGCCCTTGTTGTTACGGCAGCCCTGGCATATCAGACTGAAAAAAAGAAAGCTTCAGGCTCGATCACCAGCTACTCCGCTATTGTCTCGAGTTAAGGATCAGTACCTGAAGACGGCAGCATGTGGGTTCCCGAAGGAAGACGTGTGCGCCGTTTTCGCGTCCACGTCGTCGCCGTAGCCAGCTGGCGACCGTTGTCCCGGTTTGTCGACGACGTGCCGATAGTGCGCGTGTGCGGCCTCTGCGGCATGATTCCGAAGTGTACGGTAGTGTGGCGTTGCTCGCACATTCTGTGCCGATTCTGCCACAAAGCCAACACTCCAGATGGCAGTGAGTTGTGCCCTATCGACCAAAAGCCATTGGAAGAAACTGAATGCGCAGGTGTGGAGTTTTCCCCCAGGGAAGCGAACACTAACAAGGTGAGCAAAAGAAAACGGTTTCTCTCGTCCTTTCTAAACGTCCGTCATTCGCGTTAGTAGCACCTGCGCCTATCAGCAAGCGTAAATGTGGCTGTTTCCCTGTTGCCAACGTGCCACGTACTGTTGCAACCTGGTTCAGTATTCCTGCTCAGAAAGTAGCGGGTTTCGCTAGATGATTTGAAGCATCATTCCGCAGCCGTACATCTCCACTGCACGTTGCTTTACCTGGGGTGGAATACCTATTGGATCAAAACGTTTCGTTTCTACCCCATTTGAATGTAGGTTCGGAATATTAGGAACGCTGTTGCTTCGGGCCTGCTTACCTGTTTTCAATATTCTGGGGTGGTTTCGCCGCACAGATTGGCAGTGCTCGAACCGAGCAGTGGTGCGTGCGTGCGTGTGTGTGTGTGTGCGCGCGGGGTAAGGATTTCTAATGAAGGCGCGCAGCTCTTTTGGCGTAGCTGGTGTTTTGCACTGACTATGCCGGCTCTCTGCGCTGGTCGCCTGACAAGACCCGCAGCTTTCGATGTCCCGAAAGCAATTGTGTAACTGCGTACGGCGAGTCACTTGGAAAGCAGGAGCAACAAAGGCAGATCAGAAATTGTAGCCTCCGCTTAGTCGTTCATCCAACGCCTGTCGCTCTATTATTACAGCCTCATTTTAAAAGAAAAAAAAACTGTCGTCGCTGTGTATTCAATGCGGCCTCATAGAAAACTGTTGCCATGTAAAAAAATTTTGAGGGGAGAGTGATTTTACGAGCTTTAATTAGTGTGATGCCACAATATAGATTACAAAGCTACATATGAATGATAGTCTCATGAGTCATCGCAAATTAGGGCTAGAGATGCAAGGCCATCGTACGGTCGTCACCGAGTGAGTTCGTATTTCTGGCAAATTCATTGCATATATGTCATTGATGACCGGAGTGCGTAGTTGCATTAAAGTCAAACACTCAATCAGAATCCTCTTAGAAATCCACCACGGCTTACTGACGGAGAAATGGGCACACTGACGCGAGCACCGGCTTTTACAACACTACTTAAAAAACTTGTTACAAATCGATGCCGACTCATCATGCGCTTGCAATGTGAAAAAGGAAAGAATTAAGCAGACTCGACTCCCGCCGAGATTTGCGCAATGCGAAGCGTGCTTGGTCTGGCAGAGAATGCTTTGTTATGAATCGTTTGCAAGTGCTGTAACAGTAATCGATCAAGGCTTTTGCGAGCTATTGCAAACTGATGTGCAGGGGCACGGCGTGGTGGTGTTCGTTTTTTTTTTTCCTTCTTTAATGCGCTAAATGCAGGCAGAAGAGTTGTTGTCGTCGCTCGCTGGCCATGGCTACCCCCTTTTCGCTTGATTGACACTGTAGGATAAAAAATAAAGTATAAGCACACCTGTGCAGTATTCTCTGCGAGTATTTTGTACGTCGCGCCTGGGTGGCGTGGTCGCGATATATGGCCTTTCGATGCTAATCACGATGTCGCCGGCTCGAGGCCCGTCATGCCGTTGTCGTCATTCTAGACCCGTAATTTCCTTCGTCACAACATTGCGGTCATGGCGTGGTCGTCCTACCACGGACATCTTTCCAGCATCGGGATCACGTTGTCGTCACGACATTCAGATAGACCGAACAAGTCGACCGCACCCTCCATGCAGTGGGGCTGACACTGTATACACGACTCGACGGTCGCTCGACCCGACCGGCTAGCATTTGCATTTCACATAAACGCTCATGTAGCACGTACGTGAGCGCCATGGGTAGAACTGAACCCGAAAAGCCGACTCAGCCAGTCTTTCATTTTTTTGCCGGGTTCATGCAAATTAACTGCACTCTTTATCCTTGACATCTAATGTACTTTCCAGCGTTAAAGGAACAGGCATTCCACGCCCTATCGCAAGCCTTTAGAGAGCTGAAGTTGGGGTACCACGGTATATGTGATGAATGAACAATGGCTCTGGAGTGTCTGTCCTCGTTGCTCAGCCATCCGATGCCGTGATCAGGTTTTGATAAAGCAGCAGGCGGCGATAAGGAAGCAATATTTGGCGCGGCGCAAACTTTAAGCGAGGGAAATAGCGGGTTGGCGGCACGCGATAAAGGGACAATATCCATTGTGTCTCGCTTTGCTGCAGCGTCAGTCGATGTGCAACCAGACCACCTAGAAGCAACAGTGTTGCTGGAAAAATCCGCTGTGCTCTTGTGCGAGCGCAGGATCCGCGCCTGAAGACACCGCCATGCCTGATCCCGAACGAAGACGGGTGCACCGCTTCCGGGACCACGCCGTCGCGGGCGTCAACTGGCGACCGACGCGCTTTGTCGACGAGGTGCCCAGCTCACGCGTCTGCAGCCTCTGTTGCATGATTCCAAAGCGGACTCTGGTGTTGCCATGCTCGCACATTCTCTGCCAATCCTGCCACGCAGCCTCTTGCCATGGTGGTGGTGGGCTGTGTCCCATTGATAAAGAGCCATTCGAGCAAGCGGAATGCCACGGTGTCGACTTTCCTGCCAGGAAAGCTGGCGGCTTGAAGGTGAGCATAAAAATAAGGGTTTCGATTTCTCCCTGGAAAAAATGCTCTACTGGCATTAGTTGCATGACTGCACGCCTGGTGTAGGAAGCGCCAGTTTCGCTACGGCAGAACTATAATTTACTCATTTAATTTAAATTCCTCTTCGCCGTCTCTTTAAAGTCAAACTTGAGATCTACACGAAATCAGCATGTAGACAGGAAAACTTAGCGCAATATTTGGTGCCCTTCCACTCTGAAGAAAGATGACCAGTGAAGCTGTGAATGTGGGCCTCTTAATGTCGAACTGAACCTCTGCCGCTGGTCGGCCCAGCTTTGCACTATCTCCAGGATTGGCCCACGTATGAGGATTGCTTCACGCCTGCTTCACGCCCTCCGCGGGTCGGCCCGGCATTGCACTATCTTCAGGATCAACCCACGTATGAAAAATTGTTTGTCAATGACCACGGGGCCGAGACCCACCAGAACCTAGCCATAATCAGCTTCGCTGTAATAATATTGACTCACAAGGAACGCACCATGACGAGCGGTAATCTCAAACTGTTTATCAATAGAAACACCGCCGATTTATGATCTCGTTCGAGCACATGCGTCACGCCACTTCATCATATGAAACTGCGACGCGATATCAGCAAGTACAACCGCGCATGTCAAATAAGAAGCATTGAAAAACTCAAGCTCAGCCCTATACATCGTAGTTGACGTCTCACCTATACAGATAATAGAACTTTTGCTAATTGTAAAAAATAGCTCCCAAAGTAAACCGAGCGGTGTTACGTATAGACCTGCCTGAAATCCTGGTGTCGCTAATCCATGCCTTGCATCCACGCTCCCTAATACGGACGACAAAACGGGCACACCCGTTGTCTTCCTACGTTTTCGAGCATGAGTGATTCGCTTACAGACATTTATGCCTGGTCGATGTGATCTTTCCCACACGTCATCGGAATAGATGAGCACTACACAAAAGAACATGCATTCATTCTTCTTTTGGCAGCGTCGCTTGCTCTCATCGCAAATCTGAGGACAGAACTTGGACAGCATTCAGGCGCCAAGAGCACCACAATAATATGATGTCTGTTCATGACGTTCTTGAGCTTGTGAGATATTCTGCATATAAGACGTAACATTCACATATATGAAGGGGCATGGCTCTGAGCTTTCATATGAAGAAGTGACGTGGCGAATATGCGTTGAAAACAAGCTGATTAATTGGTGGCACGTTTTTTGTAGTAAACAATTGATACTATCATTCCTCTTCACCTGTTCCCTGTGACCAAGTGGAAATTTTTTGCGCTGAGGTTTCCAGTCAACGTGATAGACCTACTGACCCAACATTCAGTTTTAAATACTTTTCCTTACACCTGTGCTAGTTACGCTGGAGAATCTCGCATAACCACCTCTTCTTTGCTCCTTTCTCGCGAAATTTTATTTGCATTAGTGACTTCTGCCAACATACAGCCAACAGATGAGCTTAGGCGCTTTGTATGGAGCCCAAACTAATAATAACATAAATTTATTTGAATGAATGAAAAATGAATGAAAAACTTTATTTTCACAAAGGAGGTATACCGGCGAAGGTGGAGCCCTCAGTCCAGGACCCCTATGGCCTTTGCCATCTTGCTAGCTCTGTCGATCAGCTTGAGCTGTTCTTCAGGCTTCAAGCAGGATAGCGCAGCCTCCCACTGCTCCGGTGTTGGTGTTTTGTGTACTGGCGCTACCTTTGGCTTTTGGCAGGCCCATGTAACGTGGTAAAGCGTTGCGTGTTCACCGCATAGCGGGCATTCATTGTCATATGTTGACGGATAGATTTTGCTGAGCAGACTCAGATTGGGGTATGTATTAGCCTGCAGTTGTCTCCAGGCAACCGACTGCTCTCTACTAAGGTCATTGTGGAGAGGGGGTAGATCCTCCTTAGGGCTCTTTGGTTTTCTAAAATTGCTCCATAGCGTCTGGTGACTGTGTCCGGTTCCCCGTCGTGGTGCGCCCCTCGGTTGGCGTATGCTCGGGCGTTGGCGTCGGCACGCTGGTTCCCTGTCACAGTCTCATGACCTGGTGTCCACGTAATGAAGCATCTCGAAAAGGTGATTTTTCTCGTCTTGAGTATGCGGATGGCCGCAGTGGATATGCGTCCACTGCTGTATCTTCTGCACGCTTCTTGTGAGTCCTAAGGATTACTAAGCTTTCCTAAGGATTGCCTCTAATTGTTCTTTTTCCTGCTCGAGCGGTGTTTGGTCGGGGACACTGTATACAATCCTATTGACCACGAGGGCCTGTATTAGCCTACATGTGTCCTCTTCCTTCATACCTCGCCGTCTGTTTGAGATTCTTGCGATCATCCTCGTGATCTGAGCTGTAGTGTTTGCCAGCTGTCTGATTGTGTGATCCACACGACAGTTGCTTTGTATCCAAATGCCAAGGATCTTAACAACTTGGGATACCTCCGGAATTTTCTTCCCCCCTATGAAGATGTCTATGGAGTTTTACAGATTGTATCCTCTTCTGTAGACTCTGAGCACCTCGGATTTCTCCGGGGAGCAGACAAGCCCGCAGTGTTCAGTGTATGCGTGTACTGTATTTGCTGCGCTCTGGAGAAGGTCTTGTTTTTCTCCTAAAGATCCCTTGGTCACCCAGATTGTGACGTCGTCGGCGTATATGGCCTGCCTGAGCCCTTCAATTTTTTCGAGCTTCCGTGCTAACCCGATCATAACAATGTTAAAATTTGAGTGATCGCAACTACTGGACAGGTCACCGTAACTAAGAAAACCGTGCAGACAAGAAGCACTGTTCTGTCCGTCCGCATTGTAACTGAGCATCACTGGTTTCGGATCACCCAACACGCACACCCCCGCACACGCACACACATTTGCGTGGCCAACCCTGTAGTAGACGCCGCAGTTCTCTGCACTCTGCCCGGAGCGGCGGTCGAGGAGGGCATCTAGGCACCCTAGCAGCCACCGGAGAAGAACGCCCCTCCTCCCTCGCCAGACCCCCCTGCCTCGTGCGCTACAGGGGGGGGGGGGGCACGCACCCGGGCCGCGTTCCTCGCTGGCGCGCGTGAGATTGAACTGCATTCGCCGAATCACACTCACACGCTTTCACATATACGGAACCTCACAGAGACGCCGACGGCGAAGGCGACGCCGACGGAAGACATGCGCCTGGAGTGTCCGTATAATTGCTCTCGCAATGAAAAGAAACCTTGGGTGGATAAGTGATATAACAATCATTGCAGTAGCCGTAAAAAAAAGAAATTTGATACATGCGCAGAATACTAAAAATACACGCCCTCTCAATTTTTATCCTAGCATCCTTGGCTCGGTAGCTGGTGAGTTCTGTGCACCAACCTGTGCCACTTGTGGCTCAGGCTGACCTCTCTCGTTTAGGAGGCATAGGTTGCGGCATAAATTCTGCAGAGGTCAGTGCGCGCTAAAGTTGCCTTCATTACTGATTTCTAGCAGAACATCGAGAATCGCTAGGCTGTATTTGTCGTTCTTGCTTATGAAACGCTACTTCAACATTAACAATACTTCTTACTTCGTTCGCCAGGAAAGCCAAAACATGCGAGGAAATATTAATTGATGTCTAATGCAGCTTTGGCCTTACATCGTCACTTATGGTAATTTCCTTCCCTCGAGAACTACAAAAAAAGGAGAACGCCTTGCCGTTGTTAGCTGTGCGGAGCAATACGGCTGATTTGTGTCAAGAAAAGCGTGAATGAGATATTGCAAAATATAATTTGCAACTATGATATCAAATGAACGTCTGAGTAAACCAAACACTCATTCTATTTTAATATTCGCTTCTTATATGCACCGTTACAGCAGTTTCTTCGTTGTATTGCGAATGAATAGTAGAAGGGCTTCGGATTTCGACGAGCGTTGTAGTTTCATGCCTTATTTTTCTTGTTCTTCCAGTTTTGAACTTCAAAATTCCGTTGGTGTTTCTGACGCTTGAGGATGTATACGGGTGCTTTTATTTTATTGTCAGCAGAATTTTTGAAGCATCACCCGTGATACGGCAACACAATACTATTTCGTGAGCTATGCTACTTTCTGAGGTAGACATTATTTGCACGAAAAATGGATGTCAATATTTGTCGATTTAACAAGTGCTAGCCAAGTAACCTTTTCAGTAATGACGTCACGCTACATGTTGCAATTTTAGAAATTGTAGCCGGTGGCTTTTGAAGTTCTATCCACTTCGAACCAATTCTGAGAATGACATTAGGTTTGAGGTATGCGCCTACAAGTTTTTCGAAGAAATGCGTTGATGATCCAGTAACTTTGGAGCTTCAATGCATAAAATGGCGTTCTGTCAGAAAAGTAAGTGAAACAACCGTACATTTTTAGGGCAAGTTTAGGACAGTTATCTCAAAATAGGGCTACTTTGAAAATTCGTTCGAAGTGTATTTACCTTATGAAACCAGTGGCTTCACTTCGTGTACTGCAATGTGTGCGGTAAATTATTTGAAAACCTAATTAAGGAATTGGTGATTAGCTAATCTTGCGTATTGACTTCCAGTGCAAGTACCGTATATCTACGAGTATTCCAGCTCGATAAGTAGATTGGTGATGAATGGCTCGGGCGATTTTTAAAAATTTTGCTAACGTTTAAGTAAAACACTATGTAACTGAATACCCTTTCGGACTTTTGTTTCTGCTCTATGTATTGTGTTTTAATTTCATAATATTGCACTGTGTAAATTTGGAGCGGCTCTGATTGCTCGTAGTTTCAAGCTATTCCGTATGGTTGTCAACGCACGTTGAAACGTAGCTGGCGGCTAAATGTCACATTAAAGACTGTATCTGTTTTTCTTGCATGAAGGCTTCCTGCTGGAACGAAGCACACGGATGCGAGTTCACAGGCACCATGGAAGCTTTACTGCGGCACTACGAGATGGAATGCGCATTCCACACTGTGGATTGTTTAAGGTGCGGCCAAGGAGTCCTGCACCAAGACCTGTCAATGCACTACGTGGCCGCCTGCAGTGCCGACGTTTCTTCCGCGGTCACAGAGAACTCCTCCTCGGAACATACAGTGGCACTGACACTTCAAGACTTGAGCAACGCCCAGGAAGATTTGAAGGCGCTTTTGAAAGGCCTGTTTTATGATCAACTGCTGCCTGCTATTCAAAGTCAGATGAATGAGCTCACCGAACAAGCTAAGAGCCAGGAAGCCAGATTGGCTGAGATCACTACAGAGCTAAAGGCTTCTGAGCACAACTTAAAGGGTGAGATGGTTAATATCAGGCGATCTATGTCATCAGCGTCACACCTGCCAAATTCGGCTCCGGAGGCCGGCACGTCCTCGTCCCTGCCGTTGCGCTCCGAGAAGGCGCTAATACTTCGCAAGCTGGAACACTTCGCCAGCGTGGCGCTCAGCACCCTGGAACGTGTGCGGCAAGACGCACCGCAGCAAAATCATCGCCCTGTCATTGCGTATTGCCAGCCTGTCCTCGCTTCAGGCAACGAGCGTCTGCGTTTAACCAGTGCGCTGTCGACATCACTTTGGTTAAGCGAGGAAGTTAAGGATGTGAAGTACGTCCTGACCGTAGGAAACGTTGAGGAAATTTGTAAGTGCGAAGTGAAAAAGAGAACGTTTGCCGAGTTGACATGGTTCCACACGAGAGACACGTATTTTACGGTTGCCGTCAACAAGAGTACCTACCGTGATGCTCCTTGTCTCGCGTTGGAGATTCAGTTCAACGGGCTACTGGTGGGCTCTCAGTGTGTGCCACTTAAATTGAACGTGAAGGTGTGGAAGGATGACCCAATGGCGGGTCGTTACATGTACTCGTTTGTCAAAAGTTGTTTCTGCGCTCGCGATCAAGGTTCACTGCAACACATTCACCGCGTGTTCTGGATGGAGCTAGATGACCTTGTAAACGATGGCTATCTTCGAGACAGTGAGATGACGTTCGACATCGAGCTAGAAGACATCAAGGACGAGGGTAGGGCACGAGCTGCTCTTTGATTCCCAGCATGCGCTGCAACGCCATGTTCTTGCGCTTAACGCGCTGGTATCTCAGATTTAGTAAGTCTCTAATACTCTGCTCTTAATTCGAAGGAGTTAAAACCTTTTTGTGTGCTTCGTATCCGGTTATTTAGGTGCTACTTCATGTGTTTCTAAATGTGTTTTGTCTTTCTTTTGTGTGATTATCAGCTCGGTTACATTTTCATTATGCTAATACGCGTGCTTGACCTGCAGATATTAACTATTGAGACATCCTCCTACATATTCTTTCCTGCATTATTGCTGTGAGATTTCTGTGTTGACGGCCAGAGGATATCGGAGCATTCAGGCTGTCACAACGACGAAGACTTTATATGTAGTAGCATCAAGCTAAGGTTCTTTTCACAAAGTGGGCTGCAATTCAGCGAAAGCTGCTGTGATTAGAGCCCGAAACTATAGGTTGTTGTGTGTTCCATCCGATGTAGCCAAAACTGACGTATCAGGCATTAGTGCGACCCGAACTAGAATTTGCAGCCGCAATTTCTGTACTTCGCTCTGTTAATAAACAGTTGCACTTGCTCTGTTCTTTTTTGCTCCCTTCTACCAAGGTTTCATTTCCATGCCCAGTTAAGAAAAAAGAATTATATGCTTTTACGTGCCAAACCACAGTCTGATTATGAGGCACGCCACACTGGAGGACTCCGGAAGTGTGGACCATCTGGAGTTCTTTAACGTGCTCCTCAGTCCACATCGAAATGCGGCCGCCATGGCCGGGATTCGATCCCGCAAATTCGTGCTTAGCAGCCCAACACTATAGACACTAAGAAACCATGGCGGGTTGCACACCCCGTTCTCTTGTACTTCCTAAAGAAAAAGGGGTACCAATGCCAGCGCCATTTGGTAGGCAGAAATAACCGAGCGTGTGTTAGCCAGTAGCTGCAGACGGTGAAACGATAATCAGGTGCAGCATTGTTCTTCGCTGTAGAATCGGTGGACTGGCTGGTTGTAAAGTTTTTGACAAGCCGATCTCTGGGTCCCGAGTGGGAATCCTTGCATGCAGGGTACTGCGGGCACAATCAAAGCAAGGAATTGTTACGAGGCGTAGCATTATTTTTTTATTGTGTTAGCGACGTAACTAACGATTTTGATGCCCGCAAAGTGTTCGCTAATGTGGGCCTATTATTTTCGCTTTGTTTTTAAGCATGAAATGCTTTTAGCTCCCATTGTCGGCGACCTTCGAGTGACCTTGGGCCACAATCCAGAGCAATTATCCCGGCACTTATACGAGAACGACGGGGCACTCAAACGACAACATCCGGGCAAGTTGCGAGAACAAAACGAGATCATCCGGGCAACAACTCAAGACCACATTACACACGGTAGTTACTTTCTAAACAAGTTGCAAAAATATTGCGAGTTCTTCCAATTCTTCGTTCACGATACCATTCAAGCTGTAACTTCTTGTGCGGTAAAGTTTTATTTGTCATTTCCAATGGGGGGGGTGGGCGTTCGAAATGCAGATAGAGGGCACTTACACTTGGCATTTTTTTGGTGCTGAGACAGTTTCCTGCGTTATTTTCAACGTCAGCTGCCCATGAGGTAGCTGGCATACAAGTAGAGGTGCCGAAGAGTGCACCAGGCCAACGGGGTGGCTGGTGGCGACTATCTCTCCACCAATGGGCGGCTTCTGCCTTAAGTTCCTTTGGCAGGTACGAGGCAGGACTCGTGCTGACGTCACTCGCGTCGCTTTCCTCATTCGTCGGGGGAGAAGTCCAAGCTGCGTGCCACCGGTCTCCACGGCAAGCGGTCAGCAGATCTGCGGAATTCTGGAGGCTGTCAGTGGATTTGCCGTGGTGCTCTGTGCCCCCGGACTCCACAGTTCGACGCATGGAAAGGGTTCGGCAGTTTCTTTGAACTTTGCAGGTTGTCACAAGGAACTTCAGAAGAACGAGGGGGGGAGGGGGGGTTACCCGTTGCTTCGATGATAGGCACGCATTGTGGCACAACAGCAGTTGTGGATTGGGAGCAAGTCTTTTAGTTTTAATGGTTGCTGAACATACGAACGTGAGGTGAAAGGAGAGTGATAAAAAGTCGCGATCACTCCCGCACAGCTTCAGATGGCTGCCGCCATCCCTCACGTTGCAAACATTGCTGTCGTAGTATCACTGCACATAAGCGCATCGTATAGCAATATTTTCGCTCGCCGTTAACAGTCACCTTTCATAATAATAATTTCCGTCTCCACTGTAGGAGATAAAAGAAAGCCACGAGTACTATCAGTCTATAGCACAGAGTAAGAACATCACGAGAGATGTGCCAACGGCGGCACCTTGTGCTGAGGGGGCGTCGACAACTTGCGTGCGAATCTGCCATCCTCCGAGTGACGGTTCCTTATGTTCGGGGTCCGCCAGCTCGTTCTGAACGGTGAGGCCTCATCGACATCACATCATCGTTCACGTTCGTCGCACGCAGTCGCGAGCACTTCTATGCTTTGCGCTGGTATACGTATGTTGCTTTTGTGTGGTTTCTTGCGGTGTGAATTGTTTTGTGAACCTGTTCACCCATTTATTTCTCACCGTGGCAATAGAAACAAGCCCGAACGAGACCAAACCAAGCAAACAAGCGCCAGCGGCGAGAGCAGACGTTAGTACGAAACTGGCGGTCGGGCGGGACCGCATCAACCAGTTTCCCGCGTGCACGTCACTGAAGGGGCCGCTCTCATTGGTCTCCGCCTGTGGGGGCTCGCGTCTTCCGCCCTCCCGCACGAGCACATCATAATTGGATTTCTCCGCTCTTTCTGCACATGCGCGAGGAGCAGTGGTTGCGAGAGAGAGAAATGTGGGGACTTCCGGTCCTTGAAATTTCTCTTCGCCTAGGTACTAAGTTGAAGAAAGTTGTAGCTCCGTTCGTCCCTAGCCGAGCTGGTAGCACAATCGAGAGAATGCGTGGCCGGTGAGGCCAAGAAGCCGTGTCCAAGGTGAGTTTGTTGCTATTTTATCGCGGCGGTAGCATACTAAATATATATAGTCGCAGGGGGATACGTTCGGAGGTGAGGTGTCTTCTCGGATGACTTTAGTGGCAAAGCATTACGTCGTGCCGATGCATTTGTTCATTAGTGTCGTTGAGCACGGTCAGCATACCGCACACTTCAGAAGATTCGCGAGAACGGAAACAGTTTATGAATTCGACTGCCGTGCCGATGCGAGTTTGTTGCTTTTTCTTTTGCGGCGGTCGCATATTAAATTCTGATAGTCGCAGGGGGATACGTTTGGATGTGAAGCGTTTTCTCGAATGACTTTAATGACAAAGCATTACGTCGTGCCGACGCATTGTTCATTAGTTTCGTTGAGCACACCATACACTTCAGGGGAACCGCGGGAAAGGAAACAGTTTACAAATTCAACTGCCGTGCCGATGCAGTAGTTCTTAATGTAATTGAGCATACAACAAACTTGAAGATTCGTGGTAATGAAACAGCTTGTACTCTGTATGTGAAAGTACTAAAACGTGCGTCGCCGTGCAATCTGATACGTAAATCGTTTTGAGAGCTGCACTGCAATACTGGCAAAACACTACCACCTGCGGATAAATACGGAACAAGTGTATGCTAAAGAAAAATGTGTTCGTTCGGTTATGGCCGCCACACGATACGCGCCTTCTTACGGGGACTGCCCGAAGCGCACGCAAAACCGGTGTGCTGGAACGGGCGCCGTTCACACACCTCTCATACTATTCTTACACCGTGGTCTATAGATTGTTGTTTGTATCGACGTCATTGTGGCCGCCATCTTGGAGTACTAGAGAAGCAGCGTCAACAAGAAATGGGACAGCACGGACAAGCGCGTCTTTCGTTGTGCGGCAAATCAATAACTCTGATAATACGACAAAAAATGGTCCTCGAGAAAAAAAAAGACGTTAACAACCTACGCACAATGATAAATATGTTCGAGTGACATCATCATGGCTGCCAGGAGGAAAAGCTGCGTGTGTGACGTCATGCTAAAAACCTAGATGTATTTGCTCTTGCTGTTGCGTGAGCCGCCGTATATCCGACTGCCAAGTAGCCGCAGGGTTCGCAAGCTCGGTTAGAAGCCACTCCACTGGAGTGCAGGTTTCCGGGTCAGCACCTGAACACACCACCACGTCGCATACGGAACGAAGGCGTGCGCACCGTTTTCGCGACCACGTCGTCGCCGGCATCAAATGGCGACCGACGCAGTCTGTCCCGGATGTGACGAACGCACGTATAGTTGGTTCGCGTTGACGTTATTGCAGCCGCCATATCGGGATACTTACCAGTCGAGAAGCTGCGTATAGACAAGAAACGTGACCGCACGACCGCACGAAAGTCTCGTCTTGCGCCCAGCGACAAATCGATCACAGCGATAATCCGGTGAAAAACGGCCCCCTTTTAAAAGCAAAACCATGTACGTGTGATGATATGGTGCATTGACGTCATAATGGTCGCCGTGTTTGGGTATTATTATGATGATATGCTGCGTCCGTGACGTCATGTGAGAACGGATCTGTAGTGCTGTCGCCGTGCTCGCACATTCTGTACCAGTCCTGCCAAGCAGCCAGCTCTCAAGGTTGCGTTGTACTGTGTGCGTTGGTTCAAGAGCCGTTCGATGAAATAGTATACGCCGGTGTCGAGTTCACCACGAGAGAGACGAAGAGCTTGAAGGTAAGACAAAGAAAACACTTTATTTCGCTTAACGCAAATGACCATCGCTTACGTTATTTGAACTTGCGCATATCTGCACGCTTAAGGTTATAAGCGTAGTTCCTGCTGCCGATGTGTGACGCACCAACGCTGCTCGTCTTGGCATTCTTGTTTAGTGTTTATAATCTTCAGAAAGTAGTAGACACTGCTGGTCGATGCCAAGCATTAGTGCTCTGCCGTTAAATCTCACCTATACTTATTGGTTCACGTGGTGCGAACTATATATTAAAGGGCCCCTGAAACGGTTCGGACAAATTTTGTAGACGCGTAGGGTACAGCTTAAGTAGCACATTCGCACCACAATATAAGTGAAGCGTTACGTATTAATGGAGCTACAAGCTATTACAAGTTAACCACCTCCCTAGCCATGCTTTCGCTCCTCAACTCGTTCGCCGAGCGATCAGGGCTAATATCCGCCTTCACTGGTTCTGCGTCACAATACGACGTCACATCGTCCACTTCCGGTTGTTTTGGAGCCCGCCCCCGCACGCGCGATACCTCTCCGCTAGCCGCTTGGCCGTCCACCCCAAGCGAGAGCTATCGAAGCAGCGTGCGTTGCAAGCATTCTGTCGCAGCGCCGGCCGTGTCTGGTATTCCGGTAACCACCGGCAAGCTGGGTGTTTCGGCAGATGGCTGTAGGCATTAACTCCAGCTGATGAAGGAACTTTAGCGTAAACGTACGTGAACAGCCTGATCGGTCTGCACGGTCCAGCCACTTGTTGGCGCAGAGCTTAACCAGCCAAACAAAGAGCTAATATTGCTCTAACCAAGTGGAAAACATTGTAAACATCTAGAAAAACAACGTGTTGATGATTACACTCCTGCAAAAAATTTAAACCACCAGCAAAGAAGAATACGTTTTCTTACTGCTACTGCGTGTGGTTGAGCTCTATGCCACCAGGTGGCTGCACTGTGCAGACTATTCACATTTGCGCTTCTGCTCACCCGCAAAACGGCACCGTCAAGCGGCCCGGCCCTGTCCCCTTGCGCTTGCGTTTGCCCTAATACCGGACTCCCGAAACTTTATTGCGTTAGTAATCTTCCGGTGTAAAGTGACGGCCGCAATCACGCAAATCCTGGCGCCGATCGAATAGCGGCAGTTCGATGCGCTGCAGCCAGTCCGCTCGTCTACTGGCTTGGAGAGAAACACGATGTCGCAGCTGGACATATTGCCAGTCGCTACGTTTGCAGTCCACAACGCAACAAAGTAGAACCATAGTGCTCGCGAAGAGATAGACCGACACTGACGGTGGAGCGCTCGTCAAGAACGGAGCACGTTACAACACAGGCAGACGACACTTGCTGTGCCTGGCACAGTATTATGCTTGGCACAGTATTAGCGACAGTGGCCAGACGATGTAGAAGAGCACAGTAACGTTTGTTAATTCGGGCCTGGCTCGGGCGGCCCGTTCTTGTTCCATCAATCGGGTCATGCTGGCCCGCTTTCTGATAGCGTCAAGTCGGGACCATGGCTGCGAAACTGCGGCAGGCGCGCGTGTGCATAGTGCCGGTCACCACGTGCCTTGGTGCAGCAACACGTGCAACACCGCCTAGACATCTAGGTGGTGTTGGCATGGGCCAAGCAAACGGGCCAAGCTGGCGTTGACACGCGGCTTGCTACAAAATGAAAGCGCTACGCACGACAGGTGCTGCGATAACGACCGCAATGCACAGCGAGAAAACAGTGTGCTCACGTCTAAGCGCAATTCGTAGTACACCCTTCTTATTTGTGCCGCGCACTTTCCCAAGATTTGCGGCAAACTGACAGCACGGCTCATTTCTTTCCTTGACGCACTGCGTGATACGCGGCGTACAAGTCAGCACTGCGAACCGAACGCTGCAGTTAAACCGAAGCAGCTTGGCTTGAACTGGCGTATGGTAGCCGAAAATAGCAGGTGGGGCTCGTTTCACGATGCCATTATTAAACGGCGCGACAGCCGCCGAACATAATTTGCGGCAACAAACCGCGAATGGAGCACAGAATGTGTTCAGCGGGGCCGCTGAAGCGTTTGGGCTAAGCGTGAGGCCGCGGGGATCAAATTCCGGCCGCGGCAACCGCATTTCGACGGGGACGAAACGCAAGGACGCCCTTGTATCGTGCATTGTGTGCACGCTAATAAAGAAAAGTAAGAATCAGGTGGTCAAAATTAATCCAGAGTCTCCCGGTACGGCGTGCCTGAAGATCATGTCGTGGTTTCAGCACGTAATACACCAGAATACGCCGTAGCGCCGGCGCTGCTATACGAGCGCACGAGGCCTGTAGCGTGTGTAGAGGCAGCAGCGTTACTCACGCAGTATGAAAGACGTGGGTGCGCGCGTAGTTAAAGGCTTAAGGTAACCCTTTACTTTCAGACATCTGTTAGCGACTTTTCTGCGTATTTTGGAACTCAAGTAAGTGCAAGAACGGGAGCTCGCAGAATGCAGAACCAAGGTAAGCAAAAAATCGTGAGCCACTGGATTCTGTGAAGGTGGATGACCAGCAAAGCTGTGTAGCACACTTCAAGGAGGCGACGCGAATTTCGAACAAAGGTACGAACACACTTATTGTCTTGATATGTGGTCACAGTGACGAAAGGTACGCACCCGCATTTCGTTTTGTACATCCGCGTTCATTCGTGTTACACATTCGTGTTTTCATATTGCGATATATCGAGGCAAATAATTTGAGACCAAAATAAGCGCGCCGACTGGGCCAGTGCCGTCAGCGCCTTCGAAGAGGGAGGGGCAGTATGGGAACGCTAGTATGATGAACACCACCGAGCCAGCTTTGGAAGACGACGACGAACGCGCGAGCAGTGGAACGAGCCATTGCTGACAATGATAGTTCTTGCTCACAGAGTTGTTTACGGACGCATAAATGCGCGGAACTGTAGTCATAAACAGCTTCACTGCAAGAGGCATTTGTTTCATCGAGCATGTCCTGTGGGGCTGCGCCTCTGCATGCCGGTCCCCCTTTCACCTAAGAGGAAATCATGAAGCTCATTAGGGCCCCAAGACCCGACCTCTCAAATCCTGGCAGTCCAGAGGGCTCGCGAGAGGGCGGTCAGGCTTCACCTGATGGTCCCCGACTAGGCCTAGCCAGGTGACGTTGAGTTACTCGCGTCTATTGTGGCCCAAATAAAGTTTTCACTCACTCACTCATTCGTCGCATTCCTGCGACGTAAAAACGGCACCTTTATTGCCCGCGATGCATTATGCGTTCCCTTTTCCTTCTACTCGCCGTCTTTATTCAATTAAAATTATTTGATCTATGTACTCTGGCAAATAGTATGTATCCAAAGAAAAAACTCATTGGAGGCTTTCGCATTGGTTAGCGTTTGCGTCTATACTGTTGAGCATTTCGCCGCTTCTTGTCCTTCTGAGACCGCTGACATATTGTGCGGTCGATGCTCGTGCGACATTCTTCGCGCAACGAGGTGGCTTTGCGGGTTGTCACAGTTCAACGGTCGCGATGGGGACACCCGGCAGCCGCAGGCGCATTGAGGGCAGCAGCACACCTGTCAAACTGAGCAGGCAGTGCACCAGCTTCAGAATTTTGCTTCCGGCGTCCAGTGTCTCCAACCGGAACTGCCCCTGTGGACTTCTCGCCCACGTCAACCAATGGGGAAGGACGCCACACCCTGCACAGAATGCGAGAGAGCTCCTTCAGTGCTTTGTGCACTCCTTGGTACAATAGAGGTCATACAGGGGGCAGCGTTCGACCGATTCAATCCCGAGGACTCAAATTTAACGGTATTTAACGGATTTAACGAGCAGGAGGGGATCCGAATGAAATTATACCACCTGCGTTTATTGTGTGCCTATAGACCACTGTGAACGAGCATTTTTGCATCCCACCATTGCCAGAATGTCGCCACTACGGTCACGAATCGAACTTGCGACATGGGAGGAGCAGGCTGCCTAGGCATTGAGGCTTTGTAAAATTTGGGTACAGTGCAATAAAGGCGTGATTACATGTAAAGATTGCTACATACGGAAACTAATATAAAGTAATATATAGTAATTGTTTGTGTAAGTCCCGCCCATTTTGTATGGATTCGTTATTGCCTACGGACCTTACGCGAGGCTGGCATAGAGCTAGTCACTGAGGCCTTCAAATGCACTAAGACTGCTATGAGAAATGACGGAACGACCGGCGCCCGACAAAGATACATTTAGTTTCGGCGACCTGTTTTTTTAGGCATGGACAAAGGTGCAAAAATGTCCAAATTATTGGGCAGTGAGAAAAAAAATGCAATTGCTACAGTAAAACTTATTTTAATGTTATAAGAGCGCCAGTGTAGCAGACAATCGGTTTAGGAACTCTCGCTCACTGTTGTGCTCCTTTAAAATAAAGTTTGCTCGAAGCTTCCGTGATCACCGAGCCCGCGAGTGCATTTAGCCCTCAACCACAGCGCAGCGCGATGTGCGTCGCAGGCCATCGTGAACAATCCTTCACTGCTTGGACGACGTCAATTTGGCGCTGTGCGGCGCAAAGTAAATTACCATGTTTATACAATTGTGGCTTGATTAGCTTCATATGCAAGCTGGGGTTTGCACCTTTCCGTACAGTATGCGCATACAAGAGCTTGTTTCTAGGAAACTCGACGCATTAACAAAAAGTTAGTGACGCTTCACTTTGTTAACGCGTGCAAGTGTATGCGTGCTATAGCGCACAAAACGCTATACGCCGTCGGTGCGCCTGAACGCCTACTCTCTCCGCATCGTATTCAAGACAGGGCTCGCGCGGCCGCGCCATACGCAGAAGCCGCCGGAGTAGAACGGCACCTTGCAAACATTCGCTTACAAACTAAATTAACTAGAACGGCGGGAGCGCGCACAGGCAAACATGAACACTTCACACTCGATTACCGCGGACACTCGCTGTCAACATGCTGGCGTCAGGGATCGGGGCAGCAGCAGCTAGCAAAGTGACGCTTCAACGCAAGCTGGGAGGTGAGAACACAGCGCACGCAAAGCTACGAGCCGTCGGACCAACCTAGACTGGCCCCTAAAAAGCAGGCCACATTCAAGCTAAAGCCCGTGCTACTGCGCGCGGTCGAAGTACGACACCCCGCTTCTTGCTACGTGCCCGATTGGCTCCCTTCCTCCCCCGGCGCTATGCGCGCGACGGAATACGGCGCGCTTCCTCCCGTGCGCATGCGAAATTGTGTCGCCATCGTCGGCTCACTGTCGCACGCCTTAACTCGGCACACATAGCATACGACGCCTGAGGACGATCTTATCCCAGTGCGTCTCTATCGCAAACAATACCTGTAGCAACTGCCACAGGGGGTCAACCCGGCGATGTCCTCCGCGACGCTTCGTCTCATTTGTCCTTCCCGCCTTTTCTCAACGTTGCCTACAACTTCCTCTAGGCGGAGTAACATTGCCGCGCGCTAGCGCTCCTTCGTACTTCGCGTCTTGAAACATACACTCGCCGATTTGACGAGCTGGCCAGTTACGCTTGCACCTAAAAAAAATCAGCACGCCATGCTTAACCGCCTCACTGACCATATCGAGTCTAACGAATGCTATACACACAACATGATTGGCTTTCGGTCGGGGCTTTCGACTCAGGACGCCATGAGACTGATCAAGCACCATATCATTGACTCTCCCTCCGCCGACACTAAGGCAATTCTCGGCTTGGATCTGGAAACGGCTTTTGACAACATATCGCACGCCTTTATTCTCAAGAGCCTGACAGAGTGTAACGTCGGCAAACGGGCGTACGATTTCGTGCGCTCCTTCCTTTGCTCAAGGTCCACTAGACTCAAGATTGACGAGTTTTTGACCCACGAAATCCAATTTGGGCCAAAGGGAACACCTCAGGGGGCGGTGATCTCCCCGACGCTGTTCAACATCTCCCTGAGCAACCTGTCGAGGGCCTTGAACAAAATCCCGAACATTAACCACACGATCTACGCGGATGACATCACCATCTGGTGCTCCAGCGGATGTGAGGGTCAGGTCGAGGGTGCTTTGCAAGAGGCCATCGATGTGACCGAGCGGTATCTTATCCCCACCGGGCTAAGGTGCGCGCCGGCTAAATCCGAGCTCTTGCTCTACAAGAAAAGGCCCAGAGGTGGTTCACACCGTTCCTGGAAGCCAGCAACAGAGAGCCACATTACACTATTCACCGGTAAGGGCTCCCCAGTACCGCGGGTAGGCACTATCAGGGTCCTAGGAATGTTTATCGAGTCGAACGAGGCCAATGGAGCCGCCCTCAAACGCATTTGTTCAAAGACCGAAAGCGCCATCGGCCTGATCCGAAGAATCGCCAACAGGTACCGCGGAATCAGGGAAGACAATCTGATCCGGATTATCCACGCCTTCGTGCTATGCCACCTCGCTTATTCAGGGGCTATGCACAACTGGCTCGTATCGGAGCGCAACAAGATCAATGCACTAATCAGAAGAGTCTTCAAACTTGCCCTCGGCCTTCCCATCCAAACGCACACAAAAGACCTCCTAAATTTGGGAATTCACAACACGTTCGCAGAAATCGTTGAAGCCCAAGAAGTTTCCCAGTTTGTCAGACTCTCCGGTATCCCAGCGGGCCGAGCCATACTTGGCAAGCTGGGACGTAACCCCACGGTCGTCAGTGTCGACGCTGTGAAGCTGCCCAGCGACGTAAGCTCCAAGATTTACATAGACCGGATGCCACGAAATATGCATCCCACCTACAACGAAGGACGAAGACGATCCAGGGGTAAAGCTCTGCTCGCCAGTGCCCGCTTGAACAAGGACCGAACATGCTTCGTAGACGCTGCTTCGTACGTTCAAAAAGAGGCCTTCTCCTCAGTGGTCATCGACTGTGATTCTAAAATCCTTAGCTGCGCTACCATCCGCACTTCTAATTCCAGCGTTGCAGAGCAGGTTGCTATTGCTCTTGCATTAACGGAGAGTGTACATGACACGATTTATTCGGATTCCAAGGCCGATGTCCGGGCCTTTCAGATAGGAATGGTGGCTCCCCAGGCTCTACGTATCATCCAAAGTGCCAAAGACATGAAACATCACTCTCTGGCCTGGTTCCCTGCGCACCTTGGAACCATTGAGGGTGCCTCGATCAACCCCAACGAGGAGGCGCACTCGGCTGCACGAGGTTTGACTGACCGTGCGCTGGGCAACGCGCCCTCTCCTGGGTGACCCGAGCCTCTCTGCTCGTACAACGAAATCTGCAAATATAATTATCTGTCAAGAAGATTCCTACCTTTGCCGCACTGCTCGCTGTGCACGGTCTAGGCAGTCACTCTCAGACTTCTACAAACACGCACTTACCCGAGCCCCGCGGCGCTGCACACAATGTACCCCGAACGGTTCCCAAGCCCGGACTGCTCTCTGTGTGGGGAATATGCGGACCTCGAACATGTCCTATGGGGCTGCGCCTCTGCCGGTCCCCCTTTCACCCAAGAGGAAATGATGAAGCTAATTAGGACCCAGGATCAGACCTCTCAAATCCTGGCAGTCCAGAGGGCTCGCGAGGGGGCCGTCAGGTTTCACCTGATGGTCCCCGAGTGGGCCTAGCCAGGTGACGTGAAGTTTGCTTACGTCTATAGTGGACCAAATAAAGTTGTTTTACTCACTCACTCATGAGCCTTTCCACTCTGTGAAAGGTGGATGACCAGCGAAGCTGCTTAGCACGTAAGTGCTTTGCTATCCGAGAGTCCGGACTATACGCGGCCTCGCCCATCACGAGGACAGAAGAGAAGTTAAATTCAAAATGGGGAACGGTAACTTGTCTTCCTGCATTTTTGTGTAGATTCGCGTGGACAACGGGACCGCCGCTCCGGGAGAGTGGCAGGAAAGGGAACTAGGTACGCAAGCGCTTGGAGCGCCCACAAAGAGAGGGCGGTGCGAAAGTAGACATGGCCGACGCAGGTCGCACAGCGGCAAATCTTTGAGAAACCTTTGTTACCTACCCGGGAGATTACCGATATTGAAAATAGTGCCTTTTGATAACTGATGTACTCAAAATGCATATCCGAGGGACGCCGAAGAGCCAGCTGTGCAAGAAGAAGACAAACGCGCGAACAGTGCCTCGAGTGCGTTCGCGAAGGACCTCAGTATTTCTTGCCGCAGAAGAAAAATGCGCGGGCCACAAATAGCTTCTCTGTAAAACGTGTCAATGTTTGAGCCTGCTTTAAATAAATAAATGAGCGAACACGCTTAAGGAACGCGCAAAAAGTCCACACATGAAAATGTTAAGCTCAACTTTTTTTTTTATGGGAGACAATGGAAGTAATTACACCATTCCTTTCGTTTGTTTCAAACGATATTAAAGATTGCCTGTGACAGATAGTGCTGATCCGCATGTGCGGGTAGATTCTTGCAAAGCATAGATATTATCTGCATACGAAGTAACAATTTCCCCGTGAGTAATTAACTCTGTCTGGTCGAAATTTCGTGAGTGATGAACAGATAAATTTATATTTAGTTCACCTGAATGTGAAATGACAAGCACAGTTGAAACTTTTTGCAAACACGTCGAAAGCTTTTCCCATGAAGTGCCAACAAATGAAGACTTCGGAGGCAGCGTACGGTTCTCCAAACTATTTAATTCATAAAATCGAAATGCTGTAAATATTGGCCACAATATAGTCGAAGAGCATCGTTATACTACAAAAACAAGTTAGAGGTTTAAGCAGCACGCTTTAGTGATTACATATACAGGGTGTTTCACGTAACTTGAACCAAAGATTTAAAAAGAATTCAGTGCCCTTGCACTCTCTGAAGAAGGATGACTAGCGAAGCTCTGTATGTGGGCCCTTAATGGCGAACTGCACCTCCGCCGCGGGTTGGCCCAGCATTGCACTATCTTCGGGATCGGCTCACGTATGGGGAGTTTTTTGCTTACGACACAAAAATTTCCTTGGACGGTAGAGGTATACAGCATCGCTGTAAAAAGTGGTTAACCTTATATGAAGGAAATGACCGACATATAGTTTGCCTTCATATGGCGCTGATTAGGGTCTATATTATATTGCGCTGTATTTGGTAATTAACTAGTATAAATTAAGAAACAAATTTTATTATTTGCTTTTGGGCTAAGTGCTTTTCGGTACCTTGTAGAGGGCATTCGAAAACGACCGATCCGATTTTTTGTGGAAATGTGCATGTTGCGTGGTGATTTTTTCCGGCGTTTAAAGAAAGCCCGCCAAATATGAAGTAAAACCACGTGACAGCGCTCATGCGCTACTAGAGTCACTGGAAAAAAATTCAGAGTACCGCAAAGGTCGGGATTTGACTGGCAACACTGGGCGGCCACCGCCATATACCTTCCAAGCCGACTGCGTCGCGGGAAGGCCGCCGTGTTAGAAGAGCTTGATATTCGGTGACACATCGGGTTGAGTCTTCACTGAAGTACAAATACTTTGTGCCCGGAGATAATGGTTGCTAAGAACTAAAATAAAATGCTATGTTGTGCGAAGTAATGCAGCCGGTGGTTGTTTTGCACGCCGATCGTGTTTACTGCTGGAACTGTGCTACGATTGTGGGCAGCAGCTTACCGCCGCTATCGGGAGCTTATGGACGCGTTTTTTTTTTTTTCCTTCCGCGGAGCGAGCTACGAAGGAAACATTTCGTCACTTCGAGCCGGAATGAGGGAAGCTTGTGCTTTTGGGCATGAACATCGTGGACCGCCATAGGCTTCTATTGAATATTTCCACGCAGGACGAAACTAACACCGGACAGTGTCCCAGGCACGTACGTTCATTGTATAATTTCACAAGCTAAATCGCATACATTTCATTTAGTTTGTAAACTGTTACCGCGCGTCCTCGATTCTGCAGGGCGACTTTGTCCGCCGTATACGCACGACACACTGCGACTGCCGCGTGCGCACCGTAGTTTGGCCGTGATCGTCAGACGATCTGTGCACAGCAGGCGTAAAAACAAACTTCGATGACCATTTTGCGCACTAAACCTTGTGGAAGGCCAATATGAGCCATTTGCGTGATTACAGCAACGTATATGTACTTCTGTACACTGATAATGAGCGAGAGTTTGCTACATTGCGATTTATGAAGGCGGCTGTCTAGTGCGTTCATGAGCGGCTACTCTTCTCAACTTATTTATGACTGTTTTCTTAGAATGCCAACATTTGCTGCCTGTGTAAAAAAAAAAACAAAGCAGGAACGCCCGCTGGTGACGCAGCACTTTTTTTTCTAAGTTGCATAGGCGATGTATGAAATTCTTGTGCTTTTAGAGCGGCTTATATAACATGCATAGTGACAGAGTGAAACTAAAGCTACTGGGTGTTCTGTTGTGTTGTATTTCTTGTTATGCATCAAGCACAACATTATTTGGGTATGCACCATAGCATTTCAACATAAAACATAATGTGTATGCTGACTTCAGTTCATTGCATGTGCTCGGCTTACAAGCTCAATATTTGGAGCATGGGTTGTGAATATCAGCTGGCCATTGGTTTCAAGCTCGAAATGCATATGTATAAATGAGCGAAGGATAAGTGGAAAAAAGGAAGTATCATGGGCCTCGTATTGACCATGTTTTTATTGACTGCGATCGTCACGATCTGCGAAAAACAAGTACCATGTGGGTCGAGCGACTCGAGGCGAGGGCGCGCTCACGTGCGCGGAGAAATCATGCGAGTACCTGGTGCACGTGAGGACGCGCAATTCTCGCGCGAGCAGTGTGCCTTCGCGTGCCACGAGCACGGAATAACCACGTGTGTTGAGCAACAAACGCGTACACTTGTACCCGCGTCAAGCGTGCAAGACGCGAACGATCCCTGCAATGAACTCCTATTTTCGTAGCATCGCTAACACCGCGTGCACTTCACCTAAATATCTTCTAAACAGTGCCGAAAAGCACAAGCAAGGTGTACTTATACCTCGCACACGCGGGTGTTTTCTGTCGGCCGATTCTGTGTAACCACGCAGAATGACGCTCTCGGTCGTTTTTCCCGGTCTGAATCGAGAGAAAAAGTCTTTCCAGACTCAGTTCGGTTGCTGCATCCGAAGGCGCAGCAGCCAGGCATGATTTCCTTGCAGTCAAATGCGAGCGCGACAATCGGAACACACACACACACACACAAAAATACGTTGGGAGCCTGCGCTCTAACTCAGCCGGCCCGCCTGGCGCTTGGAAGGTATATGGCACCCCAGAGGTCACATGGTACGGTTGGGCCAATGAACGTGTCGGCGGCGCGGGGAAAACGAATGCGGTACTCTGAAATTTCTTCCAGTGACTCTATGCGCTACCGTATTGCAGTGCCCTCAACCGTGCTTCGAGCGAACGAAGCGTGCACGCGGACTGTGTCAAAGTGAGCGGCAGCGGCTCTAGGCACCGACTACACAGCACCTCAGCATCTTTGACGGCGGTACACGGGAAGCATAGAGTTTCTCACTACATTACCTAGAGGGAAATCTGGCGCTGCTGCGCTGTGGTATGCATGGGAATGCCGGTATATTGTGGATTCGGATTGGCATCGTTCTCGTAGAGACAGGACATCTTGAAGACGCGCTTGGCAAGTACCGTTCCGTCTGTCACAATGATTCATTTTCTACTAGAACAGCACGTGAAAAGCTGTTTTAGCTGTATTATTACGCGAAAACATGTTTTGTTTAACTATGAGAACTTGTTATTGTGTGTACGACTACATGTTACGTAAAAAGTATCAGCAGGCCGCTAAAGTTGGAGGACAGACGACAAGGTTCGCGCTCGCTTTGAAACAGTTGGTCGTCTGTTCTTGCTTTTCTTCGCTTGGTCATGCATCGTGGGTGAGTAAAGATGTAATATGCGTGAATGGAAACATTTCATGAAGATTTTACTTTGAGAACGCGTTATTTGCGTAGCCATATCCACGTTTTAGACGAAGCCTCTTACAACACCAGCCAACACGAGCCTCGCAGACACATATACCGGCATTCCCATGACGGCACGGTGCCCCCTTAAGAAACTCTCATAGACGGTGGCGCCAGATTACCCTCTAGGTGTTATAGTGAGAAACTCTATGACGGGAAGGAAGCGCCGTCCACCTTGATAAGCGATAGGCTCGACGCACGCTTGAGGGCGCTGCGATAGGATAGCGCAGGAGCGAAGTCCGGCGGGTTTGCTTCATATCTCGCGTGATTTCGTTACACGTCGGAAAATGTCACCCCGCAGCACGCAGTGTGCAAGAAAAAAAAATTGGAGGACGCTTAAGCTTCGCCTTTAAGAGTAGAACGCCGACAGGATTCAAAGATCCCTGACTGCTTCTCACGCTTCTCGGCAACTGCAGCGTATGTAACCGTAGTGTTTACCGGGAAAACGCTCGCGCTAAACGAACGCTATGCACGAAGGCGGGCTTTCTGGTAGGTACGCGGCCTCTTGCATGGGCCGCGTACCTACCGCCACCTAGAAGTGCTTCAAGGAAGCAGGCGCGCCGCTCTGTGGAATCTGATATGTTTACCCGCCTGCGTGCGCAAATGGCAAACGCCGGCGTTTGCCATTTTGTGCATTGCAGAAACCAAAGAAAAGGGGTTCATTTGAGTTTTCGTGTAACAGAATTGCTTTTTTTTTTCTATATTCAGATTACAGTCCGAGAGCTACTATGTCTGTAAGTTGTACGTAAGTCGCAGTTTACAATTTTTTCACGTGTTTTAGCTTGAGAAATTCAATTTGTTCAGTTAACACCTTGCGTCACATGGAAGGCCTAGATATCTAGGGTGCGAAAATATCTCTGTTGTCTTTGGATTATCTGCGACACGGGCTCCTTGCCCATGTTGCTTAAAAGTTTTTGATGCCTTGGTCTAGTAGGGCCGCACAGAACTGGTCTGTCGCGCGGCGCTTGGGCAACCACGCTCTCGCGGTGGGTTTGGTTTCCTTCCGTGTCTGTCCGCTGCCGGCTGCTTGCTCTGCGATTTCTGCTCCGTCTGTTACAGCATGATCAGTGTCCAGCGTGTGAACTCGCTTGCTATATCCTTGGCACAAAAATTCGCTACATGTTACCGGGCGTACACTTAAATCGCGGACCACAAGTGTTAAACGCACTTACATTTTACTGTACGGCCGTGGCATTTTATCGCCACATACAACAGGTATGTCCTGATGTAGACCTTCTCCAAAACCGTGTAGTAGATACTATGTCAGCCTTACTGCTTCCTCTAGTTCCCCCAGCGCGCCTCGCACGTTCAAATAATGTGTCGTGGGAGGCGATAACGGCATCATTCCTGCCTGGCCACCTACGCGACTTCATGTGGCGTCTAGGGTGGCAAGTGCTTCCAACTCGGGACAGGCTTGAGCGGTGGGGCGTTGTCCCATCTTCGCGGTGTCCCAATTGCCCCCTTCAAGAATCCAATAAACATGTACTGCTGCAATGCGTCGTTGCCAGGATATTTTGGAGGGCCGTGCATACTGGATTTCGTGGCCTTGGAGTTAACCGCTTTATTACGTCTGGTCGCTGCTCACGTGGCCGCTTCGCGCGACTTTTAATTGCTGCGGGGGCCTTCTGTCTATGGCGTAACCGGTGCGAGGCAGTTGCCACGGGACGTCGTCACCGCGCTCTGTTTCCACTTATGGGGAGGCTCTACTCTGAGCTACTGTCGTTTCTGTCGGAGGAGTCGTTCCTCCTTGGAGAAGAAGAGTTCCTTCGACAATGGTCATGTCGTTTCCTGTCGGTGGCTGATGGACGCGTATGGCTGAATTTTCGTCCATTCTGGTTCTTGTAGCCAGACTATCAGAAGTATTCAATTAATGCACATAGAATGCAGGTGCCCGTGATTTCTGTGTGTGTGTCCTCTCGTATACATGATCATTTTTGTATATACACATCTCGTGCACATCACTTCGAAATTGTGTAAAGTGTTCTATCACATCATCACTGTACAGAACCATTGTGTACACTGTATATATTGAAAATCATTTTGTACATGTGGCATTTAGTTTATGTGTAACTGTTCCTTTCCGTGGGTATATGTGTTTATATGTTAGTGCGTAAGGACTCGGACATTACTTACGTTGAAAACGTGCTGTGTTTCGTTTCTTACATGTTATCGTCCCGGTGGAATTGTGTCGTGATTATGACTCAGTGTTCGTATCGTCTCTTGTCGAAATAAACTTTTTCTAAACACGCTTAAAGCTTTCTCCGTATTAATGAAACGCATGTGGCTCTAAAGTGAAAGTTTAAAATTATGCATGTTATATTTTCGCTTATTGACTATACTTAAGGGCAATACAAAAATTACGCCAAAGAGCAGCCCCACATGACGGCAAACGATATGTCGTTGGTCTCACTCAGTTGGAGTTGACGAATTTTTTTAACATCCTTGGTTCAAGTTACCTGAAATACCCTGTAGAAAGCTAACCGAGACTTCATTCGATTCATGAGCCCTTGGAAAATATCTGGCAGAAACACGTATCTGTGGCAAGAAATATACAAGTTTCGTAATTAGCTATACCGACGCTTAGATTCCAAGATGAGTGTTAGTATGTTTTTTCCTACATGTCAAAAATTTATTGTAAGACATCACGACTACTACCATTCGACCAGACAGGGTGAAAAGGGGCCAGGTATTATTCTCTTTATTTCCTCATTTTAGGGTACCTTCAGCGATTCCTAAATCGAAGCCAACAAGTATAGTGCTTTCACGTCTCCTCGGCACAAACCTTAGGGAAAACGCCGCATCTGAGTGTGCTATCGAATGCACTGCCGTTCCTGTTAAGTTTCTTAAAAGCGTACTTCTGAGCTCAAATTCGCACCGGCCAATGGCGATCGAGAACACCACTCACGGTGACCGATACCTACCGTTCCCCACACCAAAATATGCTGCTATTGCGGCGTGTGCTTGATCAAACATGGCCACGTAATATAACCATGAGCATATTCCGACGTCCTGTTCCCGCGCCGTTGATTGGCTGAGCCGTTTTGCGACTCCAGACCCGGAGCTTAAGCTTCGGCCAGTGAGCGCGACCTTTACGAAATCCGTCGATTTTCGACCGAAATCGCTATGCGCGACCGCCGCCATGCGACCAACCTTTGGTCGCGCGATTTCAGCTACTCGCCGATCTGAATGCGCCTTAAGAGTCCGGAATGAGGTTGACTGGAATGCGAATGGACTCATTAGCAAAGTATTTGGGAGGGTATCTCACAATTCGTGCTAGATCTTATGACCTATTCTAAGGAGACATAATTTCACTAATGCTCGTTTTCGGTTTTGCATTGCGAACGTGTTTCCTGAATTGAATACTTCGAAAAGTTCATTAGTGGATCTCTTGAATGAGTTTCCTGGAAAGTGCTGTTTTCTTGCGCATGTGGTGTGGAATCTGCTGGTGATTTAACCGAATGGTGAGAATGCCCGTATATGTCGTACGTTACCAAATTTCTTTTTAGGAAAAACATATGGCATGTATTTGTCGTTTATTTGCTCGTTTTAAAACAGTAGTAAAATTAATTTACTCGTTGTGGACATGGCTGTTCTAAGAGTAATCGAGGTTACACACATACGTGGATTGAAATATAGTTGCTTCGAGTGTATTTTCACACAAAATGTCACGCAGAGAATGCGCCCCAGCAAATTATCAATCCTGTGTGCTTGTAAACCTGAATGCACAACTGCGACTTCAACGTTTTCATGGTGTAAGAAGGCAAAACATCTTTTTTTAGATTCTGTAACTCCGGAAATTTTTGCTTGTATGAGTTAGAGGGGGACGGGGCACAGCGTGGTGTATGTATCTCAGCCCTTGATGCCTCACTGTAGTTTCCATATATAACAAACTAGATTTGCTTACAGGCTCTGCCAACGTGCCAGTGCGCAAACTGCGTAAGGTAACGGCAAGCTAAAACTCTCTATCCTTAACACGATGAGTTAGAGTGGGCAAATGTGTTAGACAGAAGCAGGGAGAAGGGCAAATTTGTTGGCGTGAAATGTTGTCTTGTTTTCGCATAATAGGGAGCCGCGAAGATCGTGCGCTGTGCTACCTACTTGAGCGCTCAACACGCGTCTATAGCTTCAGCAGCGTCGCCTGCTTGTCGTGCGTGCCGAAGACCAGGAGCCGCTGCAGCCTTCCCGAGTACACGTGCTCGTACAGGTTGTCGCACGGCTTGTCGCAGCGGCCCAGCGTCTCCTGCGTTCGAGGTTTCGAGAATGAAAGCTTTGAGATTCCGAGAATTTCTAGCTGCAGTATTCGCGTCCGGCACAGGGAGCCAGCAGAAGCACGGCCTTCGAGATTTGTTCCTGCATACGCAGGCAGCTGTCGCTGCAGCGTGGCCTTAGACACCAGCTCTCCTGAACTTCAGCAGAGTTTCTCGCTGGGCAAGTTGAATGCAAACTTGTGAGCAAGGAACCAGCGAGGAAGATGCGAGCGCAAAAGAAGTAGCGGGCAGTGCCAGAGTTTCACCCTCTCCACTTCCCTTGCGTAGACACATCTGCATTGCTGGTTTCCTCTTCCAGAATAGACGCTGCCAAAATTCCGCGTTCTAGTCGAATCTTGCCAGCAATGAAGCTGGCAAGTATGTTTTTCCTTACTGGCTCAAAGGGCTGCTGAGGCTTCTCTGATTCGCTCAAAACATCAACATGGTATACTGTGATAAGGTTGATGCATTTGACAGCTTCCTGATTGGCAGTTTCCACGCAGGGCTCAGGACGACTCGTTTCATAGGCAGTGCTAATAATTACACGCAGTAGATCCACCCAAATAGCTGGCTTAGAGGATGAGGAAGAGAACGATCGAGCCGCCGATCGGCCCTGCTGGCTAGAGCTTTGTTCGGGACCGTAGCCATACGCTGTAATCGAAGAGTTAGGGATTATTGTTTCCTTTTAGTTGGCACATGATCGTACTGAGACCGCTGATATCCGTGAGGTAAGTCCTATAGCATAACTCAGGCCTAACTTCACTTTATGCACTCTACAAACAATTTTTCAAACAACGAAGGAAATCGCACGTCGGGTGCACAGTAAGCTTTTATATTATAGACTTGTTACTCTGACCCGTGTTTCATTGCTACTATTATTGTTTTCTTCATCATAAAGACTGATTGAAGGACTCAAAAAGAAAGAAAAAATTGTTCGTACGTTTTTTCCATGCTTGTCTTGGACCTTAGACCAGTCGTAACGTTAATAGAATTCACGCTATGATTCCAGTGTAAGTAAACAACCGGAAAGTTCACAAGAAGATGCAGGCTTGAAGTGAATAACGGCTGTAGAAGAGCCACGTTTACATTGATATGGTAGAATAATATTTTATTAATTTATCGTATCGAATGCACCCATCCGCCAGCGTTTACACGAATGCGCATGTTCCTGGATAAATGGATAGATGGATGCATGAG
The DNA here is from genome assembly GCF_023375885.2 of Dermacentor andersoni. NCBI lineage: Eukaryota > Metazoa > Arthropoda > Arachnida > Ixodida > Ixodidae > Dermacentor > Dermacentor andersoni. Next base: position 34,129,510 of record NC_092822.1, on the reverse strand, counting down.
CGACCCCTTTGAAAGGGAGCGGTGGGTTGCATCCCCAAGCTCTTACGGATAGATGGGCAAGGCTGAATCACTAAGCTAGGGTGGCGGTTCACGGCGCATTTCCTGTCAAGAAGACTAACACCACCTAGTGTCGTATTTGTAATTTAGCACTCTCACTTTCGATAAGCCCGCTTTGGCGGCTGCGTTCCGTCAGATTCTCTTTCATTTGTGCGCCTGCGTGTTTATATTTGAGCGACGTTTATTTTGATGAAACGTATTTATCAGAATACGACAACTTCATAACGTCTGCGCAACTGTTGTCATGCCCAGTGGTAGCCGAACGCGGCCGCCTCGGTTTCTACCTCTTCGAAGCGAACTTGGCTACGTTATTGTCACGAATCGAGTAACCCGCCCATTTTATTGTAATATATTCTTTACAAAGACAACACTCATTGAACATGCATAATGTACTAACGAGTGACAAATATCGTGTGGTCTGCTTCGTAAGCCACGATTCTTTTCTTTTGACCCGCAGTGCGGCAGTAGAGAGGCAACGACCGGTTGGGTGGTCATTTGTCATCCCGTAATGAATGGTTTCCCATAATTCCTGATACAATACGCTTCCATTACATACGCCAGTGAAATGCGCTTTTTCCATCTCGAACTCTGCCTGCAGAAGGCATTCGATAAGATACGCCACATTCTAGCGAATTACCTCGTTTTCAAGAGATGCGATACGCTTCTAAGTTCATATGATACGCTTCTGTCGCATTATGTAAGCGATGTTAAGGAATGTTATGGGAGCCAACATTTCGATAAAGTAGCATTTCTTTGTTCATCAGGGAAGCAAGTGCTAACCTTGCCATCGTTCATGCATGCGCATGTCACTCTGCCCCATCCTCAGTGCGAGAAAAGGAGGTGAATAAGCACCAGCTTGTTCTCGATATTGTTCGATCACGTTCCTTGTTCAGCCATTGTGCACCAATTGCAGCGTACCGCGGGTAGCAGTAAAAGTTTTATATTTTTAGTATAGTAATAGTACCAAAAGAGTGGTACTCCTACGGATGGTAGTGGAGGTAGTGATCGTAGTTCTGCTTCCAGTACATGTCACACTACATCTGACAGTTCCAGCGATACATGCGACAGTATTGAGGGTGACAGCCTGCTTACTATCCAGTGGTCTCGTTGAACGTAATAATCCATGGCATTGAAATGTTCGAAGGTTATTCTCAATAGACAAGGGAAAGATACCATTGACTCCACGATAAAGGTATGAAAGCTGTCCTGGGCAGTTCAATGGTAACCATTACTACACTCGCCTTGAGTAGCGTTGTAGCCAGGTGACTTGAGGCAGTGTTGCACAGTTGCGCGACGGAGCCATCAAGCGCTCCGCCGCGCTGGCGCACCCTCGTAGCCGCTGCGGAAACCTGCGACTTGAGGTAGTGTTGCACAGTTGCACGTCTGAAGCGACGAGTGTTCCGCCGCGCTGGCGCACTCTCGTAGCCGCTGCGGCCACGTGCAACCTGAGGTAGTGTTGCACAGTTGTGCTGCAGTGCCAACCTACGACTTGAGGTAGTGTTGCACAGTTGCGCGACGGAGCCATCAAGCGCTCCGCCGCGCTGGCGCACCCTCGTAGCCGCTGCGGAAACCTGCGACTTGAGGTGGTGTTGCACAGTTGCACGTCTGAAGCGACGAGTGTTCCGCCGCGCTGGCGCACTCTCGTAGCCGCTGTGGCCACGTGCAACCTGAGGTAGTGTTGCACAGTTGTGCTGCAGCGCCAACCTACGACTTGAGGTAGTGTTGCACAGTTGCGCGACGGAGCCATCAAGCGCTCCGCCGCGCTGGCGCACCCTCGTAGCCGCTGCGGAAACCTGCGACTTGTAGTGTTGCACAGTTGCACGTCTGAAGCGACGAGTGTTCCGCCGCGCTGGCGCACTCTCGTAGCCGCTGCGGCCACGTGCAACCTGAGGTAGTGTTGCACAGTTGTGCTGCAGTGCCAACCTACGACTTGAGGTAGTGTTGCACAGTTGCGCGACGGAGCCATCAAGCGCTCCGCCGCGCTGGCGCACCCTCGTAGCCGCTGCGGAAACCTGCGACTTGAGGTAGTGTTGCACAGTTGCACGTCTGAAGCGACGAGCGTTCCGCCGCGCTGGCGCACTCTCGTAGCCGCTGCGGCCACGTGCAACCTGAGGTAGTGTTGCACAGTTGTGCTGCAGTGCCAACCTACGACTTGAGGTAGTGTTGCACAGTTGCGCGACCGAGGCGTTGGGCGCTCGGCCACGCTGGCGCCCTTTCGTGGCAAACCATGGTGGCGGCGACTGAGCATGAGCAGCATGATTGTCATCATCTCCACCAGGGCCATCATGCGGAGCCCGGTGCGAGTGAACACAGTCGGCTGCTCGGGACTTTCGTGCGGCTGCAGTGCGGGAAATTGATCGGAAGCGTCCTGCGATCACATTTGCGCAGCATTTAAATCAGAGCCGAAAGAACAGGGGTCAGTGATTTGCTAATACGCAAATGTAAAACGCAGGACAGTGATAGGGGCGAATAAGGCAAGCGTTGTCTTGGTTCATTGTCCTCGTCATGACTTTCTATGTCCTGTGTTTTGCATTTGCGTTGCACCGAAGCAACATAGCTTATGCCTTACGCTTATGAACAAACGATTTTGGTAACGCTGAAAGGATACTTAGTTGGAGTGGCTCTACGTAGAGTCGAACCCCGGTTATGAAGTAATTCTAAACCTAACGAACGAAGCGTGCTGATGAACCTGTCTGTGTGCATATAAAACACTCTTTTTTTGCTCTACGTAACGTCTTCGAAGTGATTACCTCATCGCGCATCTCCTAGGGTAGTAACACTCTGTCCTGCCTCAAGTGGACTGTTATAACGTGGTCTGAAGGCTTACTTGTACAGTATGCGTTATAGAGAATGCTAAAAAGAAGGTTTACGGCAGTATCAAACACAAGTGTCACGTGCAGACTTACCTTGTCTTTGCCGTGGAAAGCTTCCAAATGAGCACATTGCCGTGAAACAGCCCGTTGTGCTGCCCTTGCATTGCTTGTCGGCGGCCAGCCGCGAACGGTAGACAACCGCATAGGATGGCAGACAGCTTATCTCGTGAGGCTACGCCAAGAGCGAAATTGATGTTGTAGGCTGCTGAGTGTCATCGTTACCACTAATGTTTACTGTACAGACTAAAAATATGTACGCCAAAATATCCGTCACGTAACAATTGTTAGAACCCAGATGTGTTTGGACGAGATATGCCTAACCGCAAAGCACGCCATTCAGTTTGCAAAAAAAGAAAAAAAAACTTTTCTCACGCGGCCCTAAAAAACGGTTAGCCGTTGAAAGCTGGTTAATGACATTTCAGTGGGTAGAGGATTGTGCACTTCAACATGTTCGCCTGCATGCTCAGTGGAATGAGCTGACTAGATCTACTCTAGCAAAGCCCCTTGGAAAACAGCAGGCAACGAATCATTTTATCATTGTCATTCATCCAGCCGACGACATGTTTTCACATTGAGGTCTGACGCTATGTTAAAATGATAATTTGTGTCATCGCGATGTTTGTTCTGTATTGCTTTTTCTGTCAAGCCAACAATCGGAATTGAATTACGTTAGGTTTGGTTGTGTGTCGATATGTTTGATTTGGTGAGGTTCAGTGCAACGCTTGCACGAAGCTTAACAACTCGCTGCGCCTGCTGTGGTTGCTGAGCTGGCACCCCTTGACTTTTCACATCGTGCATACAGCGGTTTTGCTCGCACTACGCGATGTTGTGTAAGCCTTGGTAAATTACTCATTATAATCTTCGCTTGCATGGTCGCTCCAGTGCTCTCGCCTCGAGACTACCAGAACCGGAGCCGCTTTACATCAGAGGCAGAGCGCCACAGCCAAACACACCTAGGGCGACAGAACTGGATTCATCGGCAACTTCCGCAATTACGTGAATGCATCACAGATCCGAGCAAAAAATGACGAGTTTTGGTATCGCCGTTCAACAAACAGAAGTAGCAGGTGTCACGTGATTGGAGCTCGGCGAGTCCTCGGAAACACTGCGACGGGAGGGTTGAAATGGCTCCGAGTGATCTACATCGCATCCGATGGCACAGATATAACCCACTAAATACGCTTCCAGCTATCCGTTTCAACCAGCCAAAAGCGAAGTCGCGTAGTACAGCGGTCTATAGAGCTCGAACGATAACGGCTCGCCAAAGATACCGTAAGAGTGAACACGTTTACAACGCCTGAATTAACAAATACCTGAAGCTGTTGACGATCAGCACCTTTTTTCTCTAAACTGCTGATACACGCGAATGACACTGAAATTGATTGAAGGAGAGCGTTGATGCGGCTTAGGCGGTAAATATATGAATGAAAACAGTTCCAAGAACAAGACAAAGAACAGTGTTTTGTCATCCGTACTCTTGCGCTGTATCGTGCTTTTCGCGTAGTTTCGATTATCACGAACAGCTTATGCGTAGCTACATTGTTATGCACGTGCCAACTGTGTCAGCAGCCAGCGAAGTAGCGCTGAAGAAACGCTGCATGCTGCTTTGACTTGTTGGCTTGCATCTAACACGTGACCACACTGCTCGCATATTACAAAATCAGTAGTGCGCCGAAAGCCATCAACTTAACCTAACCTAACCTGGCACGGCCAACATGTGGTCACTGACACTGTTCAAGGTAATTACTGGCGCGCAACGTCACAACTGGAGCAATGGTGTGCGTCACGCAACGACAACAAGCCAATAGTTTTTTTGAAGCTGACAGTTTATCGAATCGTCCTCTCTCTCTCTTTCTCTCTCTCTCTCTCCGTTTGCGTTCATTTTGAGAACTCACCTTGTCGCTTCTTCTAGGACAGCTGACTTACAACGGGAACAAAAAGCCGAAGAGGCGGCGCGTGGAAATAATAAGCAGTGGCGTATTTCTTACTCACTTTTTTCAGGTTCTTGCTCTTCTCCTGTCTTCAGCGATGGCGTCGTGTCCTTCTTGCTCACGAGCAAGTTAGAACGCGCACCTCGTGACTTTCTCCCTCTTCGTTTTCTTCGTCTCTACGATGGCGCCTTTACCGCACCGGCGTGTGGTTGTGGTTTCATTATCATGATGAGCAGCAACAATTATTAACAGCGCGTTTTTGGAACCCTCATCAGATTGAGTATACATCTACAAGTGTGCACCATGGCATACAATCTGCTTCGCCCAGCGAATCCACCCTATGTCTGAAAGTTGTCTATAATTCCTTCATCCTTGTCAATCTCGGCCATCCTCGTCGGTTCTGCAGGTGCGTTAGCGTCGTTAGTCGTTTAGACCCATGTACATCTGGCCCTGTGTCATAGCCGAAATTTCCCCTAGACAAACCTCATGAAGGGTCAATCGCGATGGAATTTAGAACGTTTCAAACGGCCCGGTTTAAGAAATTCCGGATAAAGAATTGTCATTGTGCGAAATTATGCACTTCAAATCCGAGCGGATGCGTCGCAGAAAACTAGCAACAATTCAATTTTTATATCGAAATTACAGAAGAACTGTCCGGAAACTATCGACGATGGCTGTCAATGCAAGCATGTAGTCGAACACTACAAGAAAGCTATTCGTTTTAATTTAGCAATGGTGTACATCTGTGAGTACATGCATTTTTTAACAGTGAGTATTTATAGCTAGCGCTTGTTACTTCATTACGTGATTCCCTATAGAAGAGAGATCTTAACCAGCAAATATTTACCCGTAGTATGTAAATTAACAACACGTATGCCCCAAATAGTTGTGGAAGTTGGCACTGGGTGCCGAGCGTTGTTGTTGGTGCCTCAAAACGAACCTACTCTACAACGCGATCGCAGGTGCCATTTGCATCGGCGCCTTTTTTTTCAACGTTCCACCACGAAAACGGCTGAAATTTAGAGCCAAAGAAAGATATTTGAATAAAAGAAGAAAGGAATAAGAAAATGCACCATCAGCGCTTAGCAGAAAGTAAACAAAGCTCGAGATCGCTAAGAAGCGACGTCTTTATTCGGATGGTCCCAGAGAGATGGGGTGGCACCGGCTGTGCGCAGAAAATATCCGAGGCCATGGTCTGGCATCTGCGTCGTATACACAGTTTTAAAACGTCTATTCTTTGTGCGTTCTACTTTCTGTCTCTCACGCTCGGAAACACCGGACTGCTTACTTTCCATAGGGGCTACTTCATTAGCTTCCAGCTTGTTATGTTCCGGCTCCCGGTCGTTACGTCGAGAGACTGCGATGGGGCAACGCCAAATAGGCATGGTCCGGCAGCAGCGTCTCTACGGACAGCCACATGTTGCTTCTGAAAACGGCCACCTCGCTCAGAAGCTGCCGTGAGGTTTAGAAGGGTCGTCAGAGTCATACTCCGATCGTCGGCGGTCGCCTGCCTCAACACGACTCGCAAAGTCGAAAGCCAGGAGCAAGTGTACGAAGGCACAATGCTCGAGATCCACCTTCGTGGATGCTGTCTCGTGATCTTCGATAAACTTGCGCGGTTAGTAGGCTCCGAGGAAACTGAGAAAGGGCGGCGAGTACTCGAAAAGAGCTTATTATTACACAAGATTTTTTGCCCGAGAACCAGATAGGTGTTTTGTAATTGACGTCCACGGCCACTCCTAAGAAGTCTTTAACGGGCAATATACCAACCCGGCAGTGGTCACAAGCATTCACTTAGCTGCTTTTCAATAATTTGTTCAATTGAAGATAGGGTTTTTTACCGAGAGTAGCTTCTTATCTCCTCATAGGTGCTGCTCCCAACATTATCGAGTGTTGCAGTTTTCAGGATAAAATATTTTTTTTCTCGTGGTACCCTGAGAACTTACGAGTGCGCCTCTATTATGTGTGCGCGCAGTTCGTTTAGGCGCTACTTAGAGACTGACAAACAATTATGTTACCGAGCCTGAAGATTTCCAAAGGTTGTTTCATTAAGGTAGTGCAGTTAATTTATAATAAATCTTGCCCAAGGTTAAACTTCCTTGAATTTGGCCATGAAGGTATCCTGTACTAAACTTCTAATGTGATCTGCAGTTCATTTTATCAGATACTTGAAAAGCGGTGCTGAACTTCATATTTCTGCCAAGTTGACACGATTTTCACGAGAACTCAAACTAAATGTTTGTATTTCTGCGTGCTTTCAACAATCAGTAAATAAAATGTTACTCAGCGAATATGTCTTGCTAGTCATTTGGACGTTGCACATTATTAGTTATCACATTATTTACTGCGCCCTTCGGGAAAATAGGTACTGCCAGCAAAGTGACAGAGCGCTATATGTCAGAGGCTATTTCTGAAGAGCGAAAAAGTTGGTGTGAATACAAAAAATGGTTGGGCACTCAGCTCGAAGGAACAGTGTCTTGTAGAGTGCAGGCGAATCGATTGAGCCCAGTTTACAGCAGTGCCCACCTCATGGAACCGGTAAATTCATTCCAGGAAGGAGGACATGATCCTGCTTACGTAAGTAAGACACTCACAATAGCTGGGACTCGGGATTTGCTCTGTCGCTGCAAGGCTGTATCCTATACTCACGTATAAGCCTGTCGAGTGCTTCGTGGCCGTATAATAACTAGTTGGTTTGGAGCTCAGAGAAGCTCCAAATTCTGTGTTGGGTTTTATAACTGCCCGCTGACGACACTCCGCGACGGATTACCGAGTACATTACCTGAGTGAGCAAAGCAGGGCCTCAGAACCGCTAGGCCTAGCTGTCTGGAAGTTGTGAGCCGCTGCGAAGGTGAGCTTAGGTTGTCGCGCCCGCATAACCAAGGCTTCGATAGTTGTGGGCACAACACTCGCTGCTCTGCCGGAATGCTTCTTTTTGTTTGTTATATTGTTGGATAATCGGAGGTGGTGGCTTAACCAGGGACCTAACGAATTGAGTGATCAGTACATGGCAGCCTACCGACACCCGGAAGTCTCAGTAATACCTCACGAGTAACATAATGCGAAAAAATGGTAAGGCGTGCAGACTCGGACACAAGAGAAGAGGACAACACGAACGCCGACTATCAGCTGAAGGAAGCACTGAGGCGAAAAAAAGAAGTAAGACACAAAACTAATCTGCGCATGCTCTGGAATTGTTTGCATTATGAATCCTTACTAACTAGCTGAGCTTTCTGTCCTTCTAAGCTCACGAGTAACGACGGCTAAGTGAGTCAAACACGTTACTATAGTCGACTTGAAGGCATTTTTTTAACGATGTCGAATTCGAATGAAAGCCTGAAAAAAATGAGGAGTACCTTTTCTGTAACTTTCCCGTTTGCTGTTTTTCGGGTAAATTTCGTCTCCGCAGTCAGCCACACCACCTTCAAATTCAGAGCATTCAAAATAATTCACCACATTATCGGCCCACGTCTTCAGTCGGCGAGTTCGTCGTTCCGCTGACGCGCCACGCGAGCTTAGTCGCTGTGACGCTCCCCTGCTGAGAATGGGATCGATATTGGTTTCTCGGTTGAGACCGTCGCATCCCTATTAGGGCGGAATACACAAACGCTTGAGTGCCGGGCTCAGAGTACATGCAAAATAACGACAGACACCCGTTCAGAATCATTCCCCATTGCGGTGTCTGTCGCGGCGTTAATTCAATCACTGAATCAATGAATTAATTAGCTGAACAATGAATCGATAAATGAATGAATGAATCAACTGGGCTGGAAAGCTTCATTATAGTCCTGCAGGACGCGCTTGGCGCGTAGCAGGTCATGAATCAATTAATGAATCAACTAATTAATCCATAGATCAGTCAGTCAGTGAGCGAATCAATCCATGAATCAACCAGCCAATGAATAATTTAATAAATCCATCAATCAATGAATCAAATTTCCACTGTAGTCAGTCATCATTGCCATTCAGCGGATATTTTTCTCGTCCCCACTCATTATGGTGAGAACCTTCTGTCTCCGCTCATGAATAAACTCCTCAAATTGTTTGTGGGGAACGGATTTAACTACAGCCCCTGTACATGTTTCAAATTCGCCGTTGTTGCTCAGTGGCTATATTGTTGGGCTGCTGAGCACGAGGTCGCGGGAACCAATCCCGGCCACGGCGGCCTCATTTTGATGTACACTGTATACAGCTCTAATGCATAATCTAAGCTATAATGTACGTACCTGTGTATCCCGATACTAACGATATTTAATTGCAGCTCTAAATTACAGTAAATTACTTGTGTGAGCATTCGGATATATTCCTTGTTCACCGGTATTTCGCTTTCAGCTAACCGATCGATTTGCTTCGTGCTTGCGCCTTTCGTTCATTTATTCATTCGCCCGGGTGGCCACTCACCTCGTCGCCATTTGCGACGTTGCCCCACTCAAGGTCCGACTTCTATGTCGACCCAACCAGCTTAGACACCGGTTCGCCTTTCGCCAATCCTCTCGGCGATTAGCACTCATCGGGAACGGGAGAGCTGGGGTTCTCCGGGTGCCCGCTGATACGACTGCTTTGGGCTTTCGTCGTCCATTCGGGAAGCTCGTCGTTTCACCGGTGCTGACGATTCTGACGAGAGGACTCTACTGAGGCTAGCTGTTGTAAGGCTCGGCTGGCGCTGTGAAGTCGAGCGCCGGACGCCTTGTCGCATTTCTTGTGGGCATGCCTGCCCGGTGCTCGCGCGTTACCTTCCTCCCCGACCGTACACGTACCACGTGCTACGAGATCGCGCAGTACTCCTAATATAGAGTTCTAGCTTATCCGCAAGCTTCTTACTACGTACACAATTACCGTGTTATCGGAGCCATAATCACAATGGCATGATGCCTTACAGCAGCATTACGGTATCCCTAGATAATTTTTTTTTTTCAATGTGACCCTTCATCCTCACACTCTCCCGCCATTGGCCGTGCATGATTGGCTTTGTAGGGTCACATGCAATCCCCCACGTGACTGCACTGATCGCTAGCGCCCCCGAAATGTTCCAACGTGTTTCAGGCACCATGGTTCACGTCAAGATACCCACGGGCAAGGATTTACGGTGGGGAACACTGTTCCAAAACGACTATCGATAATCGATATGGTGCGACACAAATGAGAAGCTTCTAGTATTTGCACGCGCGTTGAGGGAGGCTTGGAACATTTTTGGGGCGCTTGAGGGGCTCCATGCAGGACCAAGTTTACGGAAGGAACGGGGGGGAGCAAATAGGCGAACGGTGCTAGCTGGACGCTTATGTAGGGACTTCGCAGTAGCGAATCTCGTAGCGACACCTCGTGGGTGGTGGTGTATTCTGCACTATGTCTTTTAGCGTGGTTTTCCAGCTTACCACGGCTCCTCTCACTTAATTGCTTGTTTGACATCGCGTTTGCTCCAATTACTAATTCATACTAGCGTAGTGTTCTCTTTAGAGGTTCTTTGAACCTCGAACTTTGAACTTCGAATAGTTCGCTAAGAAATAAAATAGGCTATTCAAAAGAAGTGGACGAGCTAGATCAAAGGAATGACTGCAGCTACGATTAGGGATTGCAACATTCTGTTACACCGAGGTAGTCACGCATGCAGGCAGCATTCTCGACTTCCCTAGAGAGCACCTTCGAGGAATCAAAGCTTTCTTGCGCCAGAGACCACGCAGCCGCTAATTAGGTGCTCTGGGACCCGCTATGGTGGATTCCCCAACCGCGTCGTTTTAGTCACTGTGCTCCTTACAGACCCGAGATTAGAACACTTCAATCTCAGCACTACGTTCTGTAATAAACGTTGTGTAATCGCCCGCCCAATAGCAGTGTCTTATCGTTACGTCTATAGTTTGTTTACGAGTGAACTCTCTATTACGTATTCGAACATTTAACCCCGTGTTGTCTATACGGTTCTGACTCTCGAGTATTGGTTCTGCGAAATAAAGATTTAGGCGGAGCAATGTGCACCATTGAATTTCTTTCAGTTCATTTATTCCATATTAAAGGGGAGTAGGCATTATGTATGAGGTTGAAAGAGATACTTGGCACAAAAAAGAAGACGAGGAAAGACTGGATGGAAGAGCACGCCTCTGGCATGCCACTCGTCCCAGGGGAAAGCGGAGAAAAAAAAGGGAAAGGGAGTGTGCATGTGACAATGCAATAGAGCGCCGAACTATATAGATAGTTTCACGTGACGTCACGGAAGCCACTTGCCACCGTGCTAGTCCCCAAGCATGGCGGCAACGATGTCGTCAAAGAACCATGTTTTCACGTGTATACATCGTTTTAATTTTTAGATGGTCATGCTTCTTTCACCGGATTATCGCTGTTATCAATTTCTCGCTCAGCACTAGATGCGCGCCTGTCATGTCATCACATTTCTTGTTTGCGCAGCTTCCCTACGTGCTAGTGCCCCAAGATGGCAGTCATGATGACGTCAGCGCGAACTATCTATAGTATTCACGGTGAATTAAATATAGCATACTACAGTCATGGTTTTACACTCTTAGGCAAAGTTACACCCTTTGGCTTGCCCCTTCTGCCACACAACAATAATCGTTATCTGCCTTGATGCGTTTCCTTTCTTTAACGCTGCGAGCCCGGTACTTTCCAGTAACGAACGGCACGCGCGTTATCACCATAGAACAGTTTACACCCTTTGGAGTGCCCCTTCTGATAACGCGCGTGCCGTTCATTACTGGAAAGTTCCGGGCTCGCAGCGTTAAAGAAAGGAAATGCATCAAGGCAGATAACGATTATTGTTGTGTGGCAGAAGGGGCAAGCCAAAGGGTGTAACTTTGCCTAAGAGTGTACTTTCCTGCCGATGATTGCTTCAGCGAACTGCTGCTGTTATCGGCTTGTTGCTTTGCCGAATGAAGATTTTTCTGCATCCGAAGCTATACGTCAACGTTATCATGAATTCCATAGTGAGAATACTCGTTTAATCACATCGCACGTGTGACGTGAATAATGTTGCACATTTTCACATTTCTTTTTTTCGTGAGCACTTGAGGTTCCTTTGTGATACAGCGTGGCACGTGTATAATTTGAGGACCAACTCGGGTCGGGAGATTAGACTGACCAATGAGCGCGCCGCTATGATTAGAGTACTGATAATCTTCCTGAACACAAGTTCGTCCCATAAACAGTCAGATTCTTAACTTGCACTGATGGAGGTGTTTCTGCGTTTTTTTTTTTTTATTTCTGCAACGTGGCAACAGGGTTTTAGTGCGAAAGCATTCCATGTCCCACGAGGAGGAAAATCCGACGCGATCAAGCGATGACACCAAAAATGACCGACGACGCCAGAAAGTAAAAAACACGTCAAGAAATGCTCGGATTGACGTCACATTTCTCAGGGAGGTTCCTGTAAACAAAGGGAATCAACGCCTTTGAAAAGAAAGTTTGAGAGCTTTCACTCTGTGCGGGAATCGAACCCGGGCCTCCGGGGTTCCAGACGAGCACGCCAGCGCGACGCAAGGGAAGTTCCTCAGTTCTGGTTGGCCTAAGGTGTACCTAGTGCGTGCGTCATGCGCACGTCACGTCGCAGCTATATGACTGACTAAGCGTGGGACCTAGCGTGTGCGTCTTTGATCACGTGATGACGTAGCCAGTGGGGAGAAGGTGACGTCACCCGCCCCTTGTATGACCTCAGCAGTAACACAGAAGATAGTAAACGGTATAACAGCATTGATTAGTAATAAATATGGTTAAATACTGTTAATTAAAGTGAATTGAGGAGAATTACAGGGAAGTAAAGTGAATTGAAGTTAGAATACGTTAGAGTAAGGTGACTTACGGTGGAGAAAGTAAATTAACGTAGAGTAAAGTGAGTGAAGGTGTTTTATAGTGGATTAAGGTGAATTAAGTTCGAATTGTGAAGTTGGAGTAAGGCCACTTAAGGTGGAGTAAAGTAAATGAAGGTCAAATAAAATGGATTAAGGTTGATTTACATAAGGATACTTACGTGGCTCTCCATATTTTTTTCCCGCGATAAGTTAAACGTTGACGTTATTACTTAGGGCTTGTTCTTTATTTTGATTGTAATTTTTTTATATGCTGTATGAGAATATACTATGCTTCTCCTTTCCGACGTAAGTTAGATATTCGTCTACGTGCTACTGGAGAAATAGAAAGCACAGCAACTTCTCCAGAAGCTCAGTGATCGTTAAATTCCGGTGGAAAATTTTAAAGGGAACATATACATGTGCAAAATAACAAGTTCCGTTGGCAACAGGAAATCTGTAAAATACATGAAACGCGATATACGTGACCAATGCAGCCACACAAGTGAGCCCATTCCAGGGGCGAAGCGTCTAATTTCGTAAATCAAAGAACTTTAGTTTGTTTCAACATCTGAAGCAATCTTGTAGTAGATGATCGTAATTTACTGGTAAGTTTTATTTTTTTCTCGTGGAAAACGTGCTCCCACGCCTGCATCCCATCGTTCGGATCAGTCAGATCGTTATCGTTCCACGCCCATGTCGAGGAAACGCGGCTTCCTTATCTCTGCACAATTTGATGCAGCAAATATATTTCTTACACAACTTACCAGGCAACATTACCGGCCGAAAACGGTCAACAACAGGGCTTTATCGACCGTTCATTGCAGAGCCTTCAGGATCAGCGCGTGCCTTCGTCATAGTCTGCATGAGAAACTTATCTTGCCGCGTGGTCAAGTGTCGTTCGCATGCACCCAAGTGCAGGATAGCACGGATGTCATACTGCTGTAATTCCCTGCTTTTAACGTAGAAAAATTCCCCAAAGAAAGCACGAGGAAGAACAAAGCGTTCTGATACAAAACTCAGTACTAATAAAAGACGAGGGGCATTGTTCGAGATCAATCAAAAGTAAACTGAACCTCCAAAATCGCGCGATAGAAATCTCCGTACACGCTCCCACAGTGATGGAGCGATGTCACGTGATCCCACTCCCGACGCGCGAACTACTGCAGCGCCGGCGCTTTCAGCGGTGACCGTGCTGACCAATGGGGAACCAGCGCTGAAATTTCAAGCGGCAGCAGCAGCGCCGTATTACGCCGCCTGGCGAGTCGTGGAAGCAGTTTTTAGTAGGAGACTCTTTCATTTCGCGCCAGCCAGTTCGCCGCTCATGTTGAGGCACATCTGCCTAGCTTGTGGTGATATGACTGTACATAGGCAGGCTAGAACGTCTGAGCGCGGGCGCTTCTTAAGAAGTCAAATTGCTACGAAAAAAAAAGAACTTGGCCAGATGCACTGGGCTTCATCAAATGTTGATATAAGAGCACGCCTATCATTTCTCATTAAATATACCATTTCCTTCATGTCCCTATAGGACGACCTCAGCATAATTCAGCAGGATAATCAAATCGCCGTAGCGCCTCCTGGCGAGCGCTTGTTTCCTATGGCTATGCGTGCACTTTGTATTAGACTTGGTTCATGCCATGTTCGTGTTAATAACTGCGATCAAATTGATTATTTCTAATATTCCTGTTATTACATGCAATTATATGCAGAAAGTGTGACTGGCAGAACTGGGTCCAGTTGTAGGCATCTGACGTGCAATGTAAGTAAATTAAAACTTAAAGTAGCAGCGACAGAGTAACTGCGCAAAGCATTTCTTTTGGCGTTCGGTCGGAGTTCGCCCAGGGCGCTTCATAGCGTGAGGCCGCCACTGGACACAGCGCTAACGAGATTGAAGTCATTAGAGAGGTTTAGTTCTTGCGTACGCAAGCCGCTTGCGTCCCCTAAACTAAAACTCTATTTTATTTCTGCAGATGGTGGCACCCGCGTTCGCCGGCCGAGCGCAACACGCTGCCGTCCTGTTCCGCACTATCGTATGCAATGTTGCTACTCCTCTCGAAGGGTTGTGTATGCTACGGGTGGGCGGAAGCTTCGAGGCCTGTGAATACCGCTCTACCGGTATTCAGACGGCCGCTGGAACCTTCCTGGTGATTGGACCATGAAGGTTACATTGTCTCCTATTGTCTTCGTGTATGCGTTGACCTTCGAAGCCGTAACGCAATTTTTCTCAACGTTCCAGCTAAAAAAAGCTTGAATGTTCAAGAATAGGAGGCTTGCTGCCTTTCTTTCTCGCTAGAAAAAGAAACGTCAATCTAAATGTGTATTCACCAAAAAAGTTGTTGAGATTGTTCCGATCAGAGATGCCAGAAAATCGTCCTGTCGTACATTTTATTACAGATGGCAATGACAAACAGCACATACAGAAGGAAGCGCCTTGTGAATTCTTCCGCTGCTCTCTTTTAAAAACACCTCTTCAACCCACCCCTCTACGGCACACACATTTTTTAGACAGTGGCCCAGTGAATCGTCGGACTTCGACTGCTAATTTTATTATCAAAATGATACCTTAAGTAACTATTTTACCGCTTAGAGGATATTTAGATATAGGATCGACCAGTACGCTAACCAGAAAAGAAAGAAAAGCCGAAGCGCTTAGGCAATGTGTGCCACTGCGCAAACGTTACAAAACGGATCGTCATTAGTAATCCTTTTGCAGGAAGGAGCGTTAATGCTTGCAAAAAGCTTTTTCTTTAGTGTGCGCTGCTCGTAAGACAAGGTGTCATTCGCTAGAACGTGTTCTCGTATTTAATTTTCCGTTCATGCGCGTCAATACATGTTGCGCGTGCGTATGGTTTATACACTGAATGAATTCCGGGATTTTACGTCCTTAAAACAGCGATTTGACTTCCAGGCAAGCTATATTAGGGATCGACTCCGGATTAATTTTGACCATCTATTTTTCTTTAACGTGCCCCCAAATGCACCGGACACGGTCATATTTTTTTTTTTGCATTTCGTCCTCAATGAGATGTGGCCACCACGGCCGGGATTCGATCCCGCGACGTCGTGCTCAGCAGGGCAACATCTTACCCACTAAGCCACCACGGCAGGTTCGAGTTCTTACGAACAAGCACACTGTATTCCCTTTTAGATGATATTGAAGTAGCGTGTTTTTCTTTTCTTCCTTTTCTGTTCTCAGGTGTCATCATCTGCCTTGCTGACCGAATCCCTCGGTCTGCTTAGGCAACGATGAAGGAGGGATGGGGTCGTATTTGCGACCGCAGAACGCTCGGCTGCTCCGTGTATTGCTCCAGCGCAGGTGAGCACAGGTGTCCGGGGTGGATGTTGGCCTTCGCTTCGCACGATATTGCGTTGGGTCGGCCAGCCGGTGCTGTCTGCATCGCGAGAGGAAGAGTGGAGAGCAGCTATACCAACGGGTGCCCCGTTCCGAGAAAGTTTGGCGCCCGCCCGCCTCCTCGATATGGCGACAGAGCTCCGGTCACTTGCTTGAATGAGGTTTCAGTGCAGGTGCACTTCGGAGACGCTTGCGAAAACAGCGTCGGCGTGTTCTTCAATCGAACAGGTATCGCTGGCTTACAGGTCCGCAGCGATGGTAGTAAAATTTCTTTACTTAAAGGATGATGACGATTAGAGTGAGAGAGGCAGTTTACCGGTCGAAGGATGTGTTGATATATATCGATGATTGTATATTAACAACTGAAGTTTCACTTTATGGCCACCAAGATATGCAAGAAAGACATAGGATAGTTTCCAACGATTGGTTTTGGCGAAGTATGTTATTTTGGGCGAATAAAGCTCCCAAGCTGGTATACACTACTAAGAGTGAATGTTGGGAACACTCAAGCCATAAGAATACAAAGAAAGCACACAAAAAAAAATCTAGAATAATCAGTTTTTTTTTTCTTTCTTTCTCTCCTCTTCCTTTTCCTTTTTTAAGGCGACGTCCAAAAACATTGCCGGCAAACTAGCTATAATATTGCTATTGCTACAACGGTCTAGAAACAGTTTTAATTGGCCCCGCAAAAAAGAAAAGCATCTTACTGTTAACTTTAAGCACTCAGTGAGCGTTTTTCGTTGTCATTCCTCACCAGCCAATACCAAACATGGCTTGTTTCTTTTACTTCACATTTATTACCTTTAAAATTTATTACTGTAATTTTTAGTTTTTATTGATAACTGTGAGTCGCGAGTCAATGTGGTCTAGATAACTCATTTAATCTGAGCTGTGTTGACCGGACGCTTACATTATCAAACACACTACGCAATCCGCACTTATTACTGCCTGCTAACTTGGGAGTTTCTCAATATCTCTACAAATGGCGAATCATGGCAGGCCAAACCATTTTCACATTAATGTTCAAGGGAACTAGTACAACATGTCTTCTTGTAGCGCTCGCGTTTGTTGATGTGCCGTGAGCACAATTAAACCTCTTTGGCGACGGCGTTCGTTCATCACGTGGCCGGAACAGTACTCCTCGACTGAATACAAAGAAAGCAATTTGGATGGAAGATAATTTCGTCTTTATTTGTTATTTTTTCTGCACTTCCATTGTTTATGGCGCATTGTTATAAAGAAATCCGCACTTGTTCGAAGACTAAGTGGACTTACCGACTCGACCATCGCAAAAAAAAAAAAAAAGTTTCCGCAGCATCACACCCTTGGTTTGTCGAAGGCGATCTACTATCGGTTCGATGGCTTGTGTGATGTCCGCCTTAGGCTGGTAGAAGATGAGCTCTTTTCACGGGCTTTCCAATGATTCGATAAGTGTTCAGCACAGTTAGGTTAGGTTAGGTCAGGTTAGGTTAGGTGTATCACGTTGCAAGGAATGTTTTCAAAGAAATGCGCGGATTTATCAGTGTGCAGGCCAATCGTTGGCATTTCTTCGATACTGCGCGGATTATTGAGTTCTCTATAATTACGCAATAAGAATTTGGAGGACGCCTAAACTTCGCCTTTAAGAGTCGAACGCAGTAGCAATCAAAGATCTGCCCTGACTGCTTCTCATGCTTGCGGGCAACTGCAGCGTATGTAACCGTAATGTTTACCGGAAACGCTGGCGGCGAACGCTATGCACGAAGGCGAGCTTTCTGGTAGAAACGCGGTGGAGGCGAGCGCCATCTGTAGGTGTTGCAAGAAACCAGGCGGGTCGCCTTATGGCCTCCGAGATTTTCGCGCGCCGGCACGCGCAATGCTCGGAGGTCATGGCCGCTCTATGAATGGTAAAAACGCTGGAAAAAGGTTCGTGTTTTTTTTTTTTTTTTTAGTTCCGTCTAAGAGAATTGCGTTTTATCGTATATTCAAATTATATTATTACGCTATAATGTCTGAATGTCGTGTGTAAGTCGTACTTTACGATTTTTTCGACATATTTAACCTTGAGAAAGTCAATTCGTTCAGCAATTTCCTTGCGCTACAAGGACGGCGTGCGCGAGATGACGTCCGACGCTGGACACCGACGCCTGATTTTCTGCTACACGACGCCCTTAACGCTATCACGTTATAATAGCAGTCATGGTTCTCATTGAATCTTTGTAGTGTACGGTACAGGATCCACCCTCGCTACACAAATAATCCCCGGGTGGCTGTCTTCAGTGGCGTCGGGAGGCGTCCAAACGCTACTGGCTGTCTATATGACGTTGATTTGGCATAGGCGCCTCACGGATTCTTTGACTGAGCTGGCCCCCAACATAACCTTGACGACCACGATGACGTCGAAGAAGTGTGCGTTGAGCCTTGTGCAACTACCTTTGTCTCATTATGGGTCTATGACAGTATGGGTATGACAGTAAAAAAACAAAACAACGATGTGTTTTTTTCTGGACCCATGGTACCACCCGTTTCCAATACATGCACGTACAGGCAACGTTGAGTAAATCTCTCATACGAGTCAGGTGTTTCATGAACTCCTGGGAGTAAAATGTCCCGGTGGTCCCGCGAGGAGCGACCTTCTAAACATTCAGTGGCAATGTAGTGGTGAATGCGAGATAAAGGCCTTCGCATTACGTCGCACCTCTGAGGTCCCGGGTGCACAATTTAAAACGAGTTCACCACACAATGTCAAGTTTTGCCTCTTCGAGGAGCGAAGTGGAACTGACGGTGGCCCGGAGCTGTCAGTACGTATATATATATATATATACGTACGTATATATATATATATATATATATATATATATATATATATATATATAAAATTATTGCTGTATACAAACTCTTCTGAGCTCTTCTATCCCCTCTCTACCACGTGACCGGCTTGCCACACTTCACACCGAATTTTTCCACTTTCACAGCTCTAACACTGAGGCATTGAAACTGTCAGCTTACGCGAAGAAAGGTGGCAGTGGTTTTAGGCGTGTTCTGCAAGCTCCTAAAAATATGGAAAGAAGAAATGTGAAAAGATAGCCCACCACACCTCGCAGTGTTTCTCGAGCCAAGGACTACAACCAAGCACAGCACAAATGGGATATTTGTTTTATCTCGTCATTGCGGAAGACAACAAATAGAAGATGTTTGTAGTTTCGCTTCAAGTGCTATCATAACGGTACTACTATACAAATACGAAAGTCATTCGAAGTTTACAACAAATTCGCAGTTCCGATGTCTTGTTAATTTATGATCGACGCGTGCAACAGTGGGTGTTTGAAAAAAATCAAAAGCGGCTCAGCGCAGCAAGGCACGTCGGTGCATTTAGGTTTTCACGACGCTCAACTGAAACAAGGAATTACGGTTAAACGTTGTACAGCATGGCACGTGTACTATAAGTACAGTTCCATCTTCATCTCTGCATTCAGGCAATGAAATGCAGATTTTACCATAGCAAACCTTAATAGATGGCCACTGCTTCCACATACATGTAGCTGTAGCTCTTAAAATCTAACCGGGGTATCTAAATAAAAAAAAGAGGTTTTTGTCCTTCTAGACACACCAATAGTCAGTCATGTCCAGCTTCAAGAGCGATTGTCTCCCATAGCTGTATCTTGGCATCAGGGGCATATACAATAGCGCATACACAACTGAATAAAGACGTCCAGAAGGAATACATTCTGTAGATTCAATGCCCTTTAGGTAAGCCAGGGAAATTGTTTCGTTTTGCTCTTGCTCGAACAAACAAAACACAAATGGCCAGGAACCCGTCTCACGATGGCTGTCAATGGTAATGACATTAGCATTCAAGCAATGTAGAGACCCAACGTATTGCTGAAGACACGCTTGTGATGCGTGGAATGCGTGCATTAGATAATAACGGCTTGAGCATCTTTGAGCTCATAGTTTTCCTATAGGCGACTTTGGGAAGGTGGCTCTATGTTCGTACACTCGGAATTGGCTTACTCCTGCAGAAGGGATTGCGCGGGAAGCACGGAAACCAGCACAACCTACTAAAAACCCGCAGCAATGTTTCTGTGCCTCTTCCTTCGGCTCTCGGTTCTCGTCGTCAGATGAATTCGCCGTGCCACGAACAACCTGATAGCACAGAGACAACCAGTCTTTCCTGCACTTGCAACATTTGTATCCCTTTCGTCTGAGCCGGCCACCAGTCGTATGTCCCGAGCGAACCGCCGACCAAGCTGCTGACGAATTAAAATAGCTATCAAAATTGGGGGAATGCCATAGAGAGAAAAAAAAAGAAAGTTGTAGGGAAGACGACTAGCGTTAATAATTAGAAAATGTCATACGAAACAACAACAAAAAAAACGAATTCGTAATTGATATATTCGTATAAACTTTCTAAAAGTCTCCAACCGCCTGGCCGAATTCCGTGGGCACGGCATCCGGCTGGTCATCCACATCGAGGTCTCGGACCCTGTTGAGCAGGAACGTCACATTCTCCTCCTCCTCGCTGTAGGGCTGAGTGCGGCGCTCGGTGACAATGCCGGTCCCGTAGCGCTTCTTGTCGCTCTGACGCCACACGTGGAACAGGTAGGCGATGCAGGCCGTCATGAATATGAGCAGCATGCACTTGCCGATGTCTCGGATGCAGTCGCGACTGCATGGAACCAAGAAATCCGTGAACCGAGAAACCCGTGAACAGAGACGAGTTGTAACAGCCGGAATACCGACCCCGTTTTTTTTTTACTTCCGTCTAACTACTCGTAAGAACAGGATTGCTTGTTGCGCCCGCTTTATGTTGCATTTAAGTGCAGCTTCCCAAATTTAACCTGCTGTATCCAGTGGTCGCTATTTGGCCACATATTGCTTTTTAACTCGTGTATAGCAGCGACACGTCTAAAGTTCAAAGGTCAACTGTAACAAAATTTGTGTCCGCGTAAGACGGCTATGTTGACAAAATGTGTACGCAGAGACAAAATATTACGGGTTTTGAGAGCGCGTGCCACACTTCGTTCAGGCGCCCTTTGACGAAGCATGCGGCTTCTGTATAAACGGCATTGCGCGTGTGCGTCGCTTGCATGCTCGCTTGCAACTTCTTGCCTACGGCTTCTTCTTGCCAGCACTCCGTCGGAATCTCGAAGATGACAGAGAATTACGCCACAAGAGCGGTGTCCTTTTCGGCCGTTGTGACCTACGACAATGCACTGCACCCCACGCCGGTCGAAAAGGACAGCGCTGTCCCAGCGTCGTCGTCATGCAGATCAGCCTTTCTTTTTTAATGTCCGCTGGCAGGGTGAATGCCTATTCCAGGGACTTTAAATAACTTACCCGTGTCCCGCGCTAGTTGATTCTAACTTGCGCCGACAAATTATCTAATTTCATCACCCTACCTAATTTCTTGCCGTCCTCGACTGCACTTCCCCGTTCTTGGCGCAAATTCTGTAGCTCTGACGGTCCACCGGTTGTCTATACCGCACGCATTACACGGCCTGCCCAGCTCCATTTTTTTCTCCTAATGTCTACTAGAATACCGGCTATGCTTCCTTGCTCTCTGATCCACACCGCTCTCTTCCCGTCTGCTAACGTTACGCGAGACGTTTTTCGTTCCATCGATCTTGTCCGTAACTAGTTGTGGAGTTCTTTTAATAGCCCCCAAGTTGCCGCTCCATACGTTGGCACTGGTAGAACGCAATGACTGTGCACTTTTGAATTGGTGCAATCCTAACGTAATTTTCTGCAGTCATCGCGATTCCTAAAGCACGCTGGCAAAAAGTGGGCGTATCAACATAAGGGGGCACGCATGCGCAGTTGTTTCGACAGAACGCGCATGCCTCGTTAAATGGCGCAAGAATGCGCTTTCGCACGCTGCTCACACATCCCGTGTTATTTTTGTCTACGCCTGCACATAGAGATCAAGCTCTCTGTGAAATCTCAATCTTTAAGTACTAGTACGGGCATAAATAAATGCTCACCTAAATAGACTTCTCTGTGACGATAACATATATATATATACTATTAGCACTTGGCTGAAATGACGCAAAACCCCGCATGCTTAAAACAGCGCGGTTTTTCGGGATGACCTTCGAGATTAGGCTGCACCTGCGAACTACCCACGGGGCACAGAAACATCTAGAAAGGCGACGTGCTGTTGTTTACGTTATATTCGCTAAACTCCAGACGTACGCGTCGTCTGCTCAGTTGCTATTTAAAGGCTCATACAAGGAATGATAAATCATTGCGAGCCCTGCAGCTGTTCAATAACGGGGCTGATTGGAAACGTTGGCAAGACATGACGAAACACTCCAGGCGCCAATCCGGACGAGGATGGTGAAAGCGCTCGTGTGCCTGTCTTCTTGCACCGTCGTCGTGTCGTTGTGCGCTCGGGGTTTTTTTTTTTATTTTTTGGCCTGCAGCTGTGCCATAGCCTGCAGCTGTGCTTTGAACAGCCTATTCCACTAATTCATGACAAATTTCGCGAAAGTAAAAATTTACTTGCAGGTGGCGTTTAAGCGAAACGAAGTGGCAATCTGACTTCGTATTGTGGTGTACAAGACTAACATGTAGGTGCGTCATTGTGTCTAACTCAAAAAAAAAAAAAAAAAACTTGCAATACCGTCCAAAATGTACAATATCGAATTTTTTTTTTTTTTTGCTTACAAGCTGCAATATGGGGCGAACCGGTTCGCCTTCAATGTTGAACGACGCGCCACAGTGAAGACATCTTTGTATATCAGGATTTTACCTCGCGCTACTGCCCGTTTTCGAAAACCAGCCTTCGAACTTCTGAATAGGGCACGTAAGTGGCGTATAACTAACTTAGGGTGTTCGAATGTAGCAATAAAGTGCTCTCGAGGTGGTCTCTCTCTCTATAAAATAAATAAATAAATAAATAAATAAATAAATAAATAAATAAATACAAATTGAAGTTGCATTTCCAACACCGTTAATAATAGTTTAGAATTATTATTTAGCCTGTGCTTGTTGCGTTCAGCGCAGAAAAGCAAGTGCTATCTAAATTAAGGCGTTGACAGTATTTTTAACCATACCCTGACTTCATGGTGGCGGTTATGGTTGGTGTATTGCAATCATGGCCTGGTGGCGTATAAAAGCCTATGGCTCGTATCATTGACGTGGATCAACTGCTTATCTTATGCGGAACTGCTTTTGCAAGACCTCCTGCAATTCCGCAAACGTGAAGGTGTAACACAACGTCTGTACACCGTACAGAGCAACGCGGGGGGGATCCTCCTCATAAGTGTAGTTTGCGAACAAGCAGTTACCGCGGCAACGGGCCCAGAAAGAAGCAAATAATGCGCCGCGACAGTTAAGACTAAAGAACAACCGCCTAAGTATGCCTGCAGCGTGAGGCCAAACGTAGACGGACACAAGAAACACGGGAGGGCAGGGGCAGCGATCTTACTTCCAATTGATCTTATTCGCAGAAAGAACACCTGTATAAGGACTTTGCAATAAAAGCACCAGACTGATAATGATAATGATAATGATAATAATAATAATAATAACAAAGAAATGCAAATGAACAGAAGCAAGATCGTCACCTCATAACACCGCACTGAATAACGTACTTGTACGTCATATCATGTGGCGCGATTCGGTGACGAACGCTGCTTCTGTACTTTTACTTTTCAGTTTGGTGCTTTCACTTGACGCGTCATATGCGACCATTCTTTCTGCAGATGTAACCAGTTGGAAGCAACGGCGCGGTCTGGTTTCTCTGTTGTCTCCGTCTGCGTTTGGTATTACTTAGCGCGTTTATGATGACCGACGAAACTAGCCCAAACGTTTAAATTGCAAACGACAGCCTGTTGGGCGCTCACCGAGCTATGTAGGCTTCAAACTCTGTGGTGCTCATGTAGATACCCTCTTCTTCCTCTTCCTCTTCCTCCTCTCCTTCTCCTTCCTCACCCTCGCCGTCTTTCCCCTTGCCGTCATCATCCCCCTTTTTCTTCTTCGGCTTCTCTTCCTCGCTACTGTCCTCGTCTTCATCGCTAGACTTTTTCGTCTTCTTCGGCTGCTTCTTCTTGGGTTCCTCGCTGCCAGACTCATGAGAGCCCGAGTCCGAGCCCTGTGCTTTTTTCGAAGCGGCCTTGGGAGCCGGCTTGGGAGCTGACTTCGCAGCCGCCTTCGAATCTGGCTTGGCCTTCGAGGCGGCCTTGGCGCCTGCCTTGGAGGCTTTCCCTTTGGCTACCTCGTCGGAACCGCCTTTCTTCGCTTTTCCTGTTGAGTGAGAGGCGCAATACATCCACCACCGGCAACATTTGATTAACTCGTCGTTTGATTGGTTGGACCGATCATACCACTGATTTAGCATTAGGACCTAAGCTACTATTGGAAGAAAGAATGGTCACGTTTCTTTTAATAGATAGCTCTCCACCCTGTAATTTCGATATGTGGTTTAATTTTTCTTATGTGCAAGAAATAATAACATTACCATTTGATGCAACTCGTTGTGATGATAATTTAGCTTCAGAGCTCCTATCTAATTTTTCGGTAATAGAGAAATCGTGTCTCGGCTAGCAGTGTTTCGATTTTGATGAGATTTCTTGCATATATCTGAAAAACGTGAAACGTAGTGACTGTAGAAATCACATTTGCGCTTTCGCTGTCACCGTTTAAAACGTTTTGTTGAATATGGCAAAACTGAAATAAACAAAATATCAAAAATAAACAAAAAAGAAATAAACAGAAATAAAAAAAGAAATAAACAAAAATATCAAATTTAGACCTATACCTACAGGCAATAAAAGTGATCTCACAATTCTAGAAATTGCGCTTATTTGTACATCTAAAGCGGACAAAATTCAGGGTAAGTACACCGCTATGAAATGTAAAACTAATCCGCGAGGAAGACGTTCCGAAACCCTCGTTAAATCGAACGGCTTTATTGGAACCTAGAAATTCCTGAACCGAATTTGTTCGCTTTAGATTGCCTAGCAGATGCGTTTTAAAGAACTGCGATAGCTTCATTTAGTGCAGAGTTAAGCATTTGTCACTTTCGCGCTTTAGTACTTTTTTAAATAATTTCGCCAATGTTGTCAATTTCTGTAAAAAAAAAAAAAAGGCCAGGACGCATATTAAGTGATTCTAAGAGTCCCCACAAAGTAATGTTCTCTGTCAAAGTGAACAAATATTATTCAGATCACTTGAGCGGTTGTCTCGTGAGAGCATTTCTATGTATTAACGTGTATTCGAATAGGCGGCATCGGAGTCGGCTCCAACCTAAATCTTCCTCTTAAATACTCGCACCGTGTGCAGGGCGGCTTCGGACGTGACGTTTAACAACCGCGGACGTCACCGAAACCTGTTGTTGCGTTCTCGTCGTATCAGAAACCGCTGACGCGTAGACGCTATGCATACTCTGACCATGCTTCCTCCAGGCCGAATCCCTTCAGGGCGTCGACGTAACGTTGAAGGGACAGCGGTTTGTTCTCTGCTTAGAAGAGAAGCGCACGCGCGAAAGTGCCACGTTGGCCGCTTTCGGCAACGGTGTCATTTTACGGCCTTCAGCCAGCGCCGCCTGCCTTGTCTTCTTCTTAGTGATGCAGAACTACCGGCGGTTAACCCATTAACTAACTGTTCATTGTAGAAAAAAGAACTATTGCTAGTACTTCACCGTTAAGCAAAATTACACCCTTTTGCCACACAAGAATAATCGTCATCTGTCTTTGTCGCATTTCCTTTCTTAAACTCGGCGAGCCCGGTACTTCCCAGTAAAGAACGGCATGCGGGTTATCAGCATGACATAGGATTCCCGACAGGGAAGTAGCGGGCGCGGCGCTTTCAAGAAAGGAAACGCAAGCAAGGCAGATGACAATTATCGTTTTGTGGCGATATACACCCCAAAGGGTGTTCCTTTGCCTTTTACACCCTCGCGCCCTTTCGTTTACACCCTTTCGGGGTATGTATTTGCCACAAAACAATCGTCATCTGTCTTGCCCGCATTTCCTTTCTTGAAAACGCTGCTCTCGATATTTTCCTGTCGGGAATGCTCTGTCATGCTGATAACGCGCATGCCGTTCGTTACTTGGAAGTACCGAGCTCGCAGCGTTAAAGAAAGGAAACGCGGGCAAGACAGATGATTATCCTTGCGTGGCAAATATACACCCCAAACGGTGCAGCTGTTCTTAGAGTATAATAGTGTATAGCTCACTGTAGATATTGATAGTACTGTAGAGCGCGCTATCAGTATTGCGGTCGATAACGCACCGTCGACAAGCTAAGATCACGAGACGTGCCACACTAGAAAGCTGCATTTTAACGACGCTGCGGTTTCCCGACCTGTTTCTAGCATGGCGGATCGCCGTGCTGTGATTTCAGGCAGTTATCGATAGCGATACTATTGATAATACTATGAATGCTAATTTTGACATTCTTTAGCCCACGCCGATAGTTTCATAGCGAATTGCTATCGTAATACCATGGACAGCTCTATCAATATTACTATTGTTAATAGCCTTTTTATTACACTACTTCTGGTCTTGAGAAACTAGAGCTACTATCGACGGTCAGTTTACAGACAATTTTCATCACTAGTTCCTTCGCGTCGAAAAGCCAACATTAATCTGATCGTTGGTGTCCGAATTGAAATCACATGAAACCTATGCTTTCCTTACGAGCAACTGCGTAAATCGGAAGGGATTTTTGGAGCGCACTTCGTTGCTTCGAGGTTTTTTGAAGCGTCAGGCGCTCCGAATGTGTGGGCGCGAATATAAAGGAGTTCATGAACGTCGAACATTACTTAAAGCCTGATTTCCTTAAAAGCAGGATTCACTGCAATTCCTTACCAAGTATAAACAACGTAACGCTTTCAAAAAAAAATTCCCGTTTCTTCCTCAGTGCCATGCTATATCAAAGGCAATTATCGCGTAACCGGAAGTATACCTTCGCTTTCAAAGTACAAACCTGTTGACTTGGAACTGGACGACTTGGCGTACGACGACTTGCTGGCGAAGAACTGCTTCAACGTCTGCTTGCCTCTCTTCTCGTGACTGCCGGCTCTGGACGGCGCAAGCGAGCCCCCCCTTGAGCTCACTCTTGAGGCCATCTTGGAAGGGGCCTTGGTGAGCTTGCCCGGTGACTTGCGGCCCATGTCTCCTTTCATTAGGCTCCTGGAAGGTTAGAAGGAGTACTTGGCGTCCCCGCAATTACTTAGTGCATCCGAACAGCTACATATTTGGGCTCCAGGGTATTGGATGACAATGTAATATGCACAGAAAAGCTTGCATGGCTGACGAAGGCATTACACTCACTCACTCACTCACTCACTCACTCACTCACTCACTCACTCACTCACTCACTCACTCACTCACTCACTCACTCACTCATTCACTCTATCACTCACTCTATCACTCACTCACTCTATCACTATCACTCTATCACTCTATCACTATCACTCTATCACTCTATCACTATCACTCTATCACTCTATCGCTCTATCACTCTATCACTCTATCGCTCTATCACTCTATCACTCTATCGCTCTATCACTCTATCACTCACTCACTCACTCACTCACTCTCTTTATTTCTCTCAATCAAACGATCACAAAATCGATCAAATAATCACGCAATCATATAATCAATGAATCCAATACTCAATCAAATAATCAGTAAGTCAAATAAATAATCAATCAGATAATCAGTCAGTCGTTTTCTCTCTACGAAGAAATACAGAGGGGTCATTGAATATAAGCTGGCTGGACAGCTTGTCAAGTTCACAGCCCTTTAAATACTTCGGCATCGTGGATACAAAAAAATATTTGAAAAATATATTATACACTTAGCATTTACGAATACAGATGATATATGCTAACAGCGTTATCTCGGTGGTGGAGTGGAGGAACTGACAAAGACATTCTCACTCACTTTGTTTGAAAGACGGAAGCAGTAATCGGTGAGGTCTGTAAGATGCTTATGCAATGCTAATATTGTGCTTCCGCTTTTGGCTATGCTTCCGCTTAACGCTCGCTTTTTTTTTCCACATTATTCACAAATAATACATCGGTAGCTGACGCCTTAGGAAAGGAATAACAAGCATTCAAATACTCTACGAAATTGCGTGCACAATATAGCTACACACACTATGCAAACTATAATCGCCTCAGCCTAACTGGGCATACCGAACGTCTGTACTCTATTTTTGGCATATTTCTTTACATAAATACATCTGCTGGGCTGCGTACGGCAACACGATTTTCGACCGTGCAAAAGATTATTTCTCGTTAATGTAGATATATAGCAACCTCAAGGGAAAACTTCACGTTTGAAGTACGCATAGATGCGACACAAAAAGAAAGATAGACGCTTGTTATATTGAAATTTAAAGAACAGTGGCGATTTAGCTGCAAATACGATAGAAATGCCCGAGCATGAATTCCACATATAAAGTGTGCTTTAGCTAACTTTGGCTAGAGTTTAAATATGTGCCGATTAACTTTAAGAAAAGGCGTGCGAATACATGTTGCTCGCTTTTGTATGTAGTCTGTCACGCTATATTTCGTATAGTCAAGATTGATTGACCAAATTCTGAAGCAAAGAAGCTACGGAAAAAATTCCAGTTAGAAACTTGCAGAGCGGTTTGCAAAACGTCCGATTAAACAGTTTCTTTCTGTCTATTAGGCATTATTGTTTTCCAGCTTACTACAGATGCCCAGGAAAAAAAAACACCACGTGACATGCCCGCTTTCGCATCATAGTTGCATTGCTCCTAAACGTTCCGCGCACAAACATAGCATTTAGCCGGGCAATACTAGACTTATACGGGTACCCAAATACTTACTAGATAGAACGTTAGAAACTCTCTAATAGGATGCTTTGCAAAGCGCTCTACAACTTTCTAATTAGAATTTTTTTTTGCCTAGCTTTGTTGCTTCAGAAGTTCGTCAATCATTCTTGACTAATTGAGAAATTAAGAAGAATACAAGAAGTAGTTTGACATACTGCATACAAAAGTGAGCAGCTCACGTCTTAGAGTACATCGGCATATTTTTAAACTCTGGCTAATGTTAACTGAAACACCCTGCGCGTGTGCGTGTGTGTGTGTGTCCGTGCGCCCTCCTAAGCTCTCCCATTCCCCCCCTACCTCTACCATGTGACTGGCTTCCCAGACTTAACACACTTTTTTTTCACTTTGACACTCCTAATGCAACCGCTTTAAATATGCACGCCACGCTAGCACATAGCAGAATTGACGCATGGCCTAGGATAACGATAAATAGTGGGGTACAGCGCGTGACCTCCGAGATGTTGGGGTCGGCTGCAGTGCGCTGAAAATCTCCGAGGCCATGTGATCTGTGGTATTTCCGTTTGACCCGCGGCCCATCACGCGCAAGCATTGTCTGCTGAGGGGCTAATTAATGCGAAAATTAAACAACGGCCACTCCTTCATATTTGCAAGGTTGCTCCCACGTATAAAGTACTCGCCTACAGTAACTTTGACCAGAGGGAATTTTGTGAAAGCTTGTCTTTAAGCGCTTATAGCCTTGAGTGAAAAGTGGAGTGCCAGTCGCGTTTAATAACGCCGCGATAAAATGAGTAAATTGAAAGTGAAAAAGAAAAGCAGATCAGACGACTGATCGGCCTCCGCCAAATAAGCACAAGAATGTTAGCTGTTTCGCCTCTGTGTTTCGCGTTTGTCTATAATTTGATTCTCCATTCATCTGCTTCAATTGATTGTCATTGACGCGGGTCTCCAAAGGCCGACTTTACTGCGTAACTAACCAGCAGCGTGGCGACACTCAAGGCGATGGTGACGGTCAATGCGCGCCATCTTGTCACCGAAAGTAGAGAAAATTAGCCTGTCCGTAATCATATTAGCCTTCACGGTATAGCCCTTAACAGGAGAGGTTTGCATTATTAGCCGTGTTAGTGGCGCGATCCTGTGGCGCATTCTTTAAAGAGATTGCAGTGACGCTTAACGCTGTGGCAAAGTTCCGGTGGTACACAGTCGTTGGAACTGCATACATTATCTATATTTTATTTAACATTTCAATTACGTTGTAACTTCGACGAAGCATTGAAAGATACCGCTACCTGCGTTACTACGACCATCTACGTTTATGCACAAGCTATGTCTAGGAAATTTTACTGCGCCCAGCAACTACGCTTAGTTGCTGGACGCAATAAAATTCAATAAAAATAAAATTCAATAAAATAAAATTCAATAAAATAAAGTTGCCAGGTTACGGAAGCCTTGGACGGAAGTAGCAAAACAGGTAGTGAACCGCTGCGATGCTATTCCCAACTACAATGAGTTCGAAACATTTTTGTTTTGCGTCCTTGTTTTCGTTGATGATAAGTCATAAAAGGATTTGATAATAAAGATCATGTCGCTAATAACCGCTTGCAACCAGTGGTTATGTAGAAAATTGTAGGTCACTGCAGTATTAGCTTTGTGTGGTATCTGGATAAACGCGTGTCACAAGATGTCAGTACCGTGTTGCTGCTGCCGTGAACCTCTCCGACAGCGAGTATTTAGCAAAGGGTAGCACGTTTAAAGACAAACCGAAACTACTTAATTTCTAATGCTAAAAAAAAAAAAGAAAAAGAGCGAGAACGCACCTTTGCTTCAACTTTTGGTGCAGCTTGCTTTGAGCCTTGCTGGGTGCCTTGCTGGGCGCCTTGCTGCCCGCCTTGCTAGTCGATTTGCTCGGAGTCTTGCTCGAAGCCTTGCTCGGAGTCTTAGGGGAGGCCTTGCTCGGAGCCTTAGCGGAGGCCTTGCTAGGGGCCTTGCTCGGAGCCTTGCTGGGCGATTTATTGGCAGCCTTGCCGGATACCTTGCTGGGCGCCTTGCTGGGCGCCTTGCCGGCAACCTTGCTGGGTGCCTTGCTGGGCGCTTTACTGGTAGCTTTTCCAGATACCCTGCTGGGTGCCTTGCTGGGCGCCTTACTGGAAACCTTGCTAGTTGGCTTGCTGGTAGTCTTGCTCTCTGGCGAGTAGGAGGCCATGCTCTCGGCTTTGCTGGCGCCCTTGTTGGAAGCCTTGCTGGTACCCTTGCTCTCTGTCGCGCTCGAATGCGCGCTGTCGTCATTGCCGGACTTCTTGCCCTGGGACTTGTCCTTGCCCTTCGCCATGATTCATGAGGCTCCTTGCACAGCGTATCGAACCACCAGCCTCTACTGTCGTCTTCTTCTGTCTCGAGGACAGGAGCTGGCTCGTGCCCACGAGCTGGTGATGATGGCTATAGAAGAACAGCCGAAACGGAGCAACAAGGAGCCTGCCGGCGTCTTTAGAGAAAGAGAAAGCTGAGGCTGGATCATGGCACGAGGGTGCGCTGTTAGATATGGGGCCGTTTCCTGAGCCTACTTCGAGTTCCCCAGACCACATCGAATCGCACCACTGCTAAGTAAGGAATGCAGAAGCAGATGCCACATTCCTGAGGCAATGCGCCGTGACAACCTGACGGCTGTAATGCGCCGTGACAACCTATCAGCGTCGCCCCCGTCCGCCTTTCAAGAGGGCATTGCAAGTCAGCAAGGCAAGACCGCAGGGAGCCGCCGGGTGGGACACCACCGCACGGGCGCCTACCATTGGCCGAAAATGGCGTCACCTGAGCGGGCTCTCCCATTGGCCAAACGTGACGTGTCTTCCAGAAATTGAAGGGCTTAAAAGACGCAGACCGGGAGCAGCAGGAGAGCATTCCTAGAGGATTCCAGAGCATCCCTTGATTCATCTCTCTCGAACTTCTTGCCACGGGCCGCAGCGTCCGAGTTGCTGCCGGCCCGTAATGACTCTAAGACTGTTAATTGACTCTCACTGTAAATAATGTAAATAAACCTCCCAAGTTTTTTTCATCTCGAAGTCCTCCTCAACTCCTTCAACTGGCGCCAGCGCTGGGATTTTCTCCAACTCCTACAGCGCAAGCATGTGGGGCTTGGGCTCTTTATTCGCCTCCATGTTGGCGATTAATGGACGTCTCAATTTCATGTTGGGAGCACCAGTATTTTTCGTTACATTTGTTGGCGCCGCAAAGCCTGGGACCGCCCCTCCAGAGACCTCCCTTCACATTGGGGGTATGGCGAACAGGGACCAACTGCGGAAGAGTGGCTCAGTCGGAGGTGTTGTCACGTGAACCCCACTGCTATTGACGGACCTGCTGCAATAACCGGATCTCAACGCTCCCCTGGTCACTTCGACTACCTCACGACGAAAGGAGCTGAACTGTCCAGCTTGCACGGTATCATTCTTGTGGCCACGGATGGAAAGACCCTCGACCAGAGAGTAAAATGACGGGGCTTTACGTGCCGTAGCCGCGACCTGATTATGAGGCACGTCGTAGTGAGGGACTCCGGAATAACTTGTACCACGTGGGGTTCTTAACGTGCGCCTAAATCAAAGTGAACATGTGTTTTCGCATTTCGCCCCATCGAAGTGCGGTCGCCGTGGTCGGGATTTGATCACGCGACCTTGCGCCTAGCAGCCCAACGCCATAGCCACTAAGCAACCATGGCGGGTTCGACCAGGAAGTTGTAATGGTGCATAACTAAAACGAAAAGATCCTGTACGCCTTAGCGCAAGCCCTGTTCTGGATGGAAGAGCATCGACAGGCCGCCATCACGCATGCTCAAGCAGCTGGAAGCGCGCCGGGTAACGTCATCCTTCAAGGCTCCCCAGACGCTCCGGGCCAGGGGGAGGAACCGAATCATAGCTCTGTATACCAATATTCGACGGTAATCTGAGTTGATGGCAGTCCTTCTGGGATACACAAGAACGCCGCGCAGCCCCCTTGCATAAAAACTTGCTTACGTACTTAACCTGTAGCGCTAAAAAGGACTATCGAGGGTATCCGGCAGGCAGAGCAAAACTACTACATCGCAATCAAGACGCGCACTGATCACTTCGTCCGCCGAGGTATTTTTGTTAATGGCACCATGGATTATGTGTTAGCGCTGACACGCGTGAAGAGCTCATAAAATATTCCGAACCTTGGCCTACTTCACGACAGCGTAATTTCGTGTCAGTGCTTTGGAAGGTTCAGGAGTGTCCCCGAAACGGAACTCCGTGCTACTTAACCACGTTTCGATGTGATGCTCACCCGAAGACTCTGCCATTACGTGCCAACATAAGGCTGAGGAAGCTGAGTGCGCATTCAGCAGCGCAGAAATTGCCGACGAGAAAATGCGGCTGGCGAAGTGCATATGGTAATCGGGGAGAAGTGCCGGCTCACAGAGCCGTCGTTGATCATCGGACGTTGAAGACTTGAGCCTCATGCCAGAAAACCACGTGTGTGGCGCACGACACACCTATTCGGCTTAAGTACTAACATGATCTACCTTACCGGTTGAGCCCAGTTTGCCCTTTGTGCAACAGCGAGAGGTGCAACATTGGAGTCTACAATGACAACCTGTCGCAGACAACAAGAGGGCAAGGCTGCAGATAGCTAACTGCTGTTTCCGCTGTGGAACGCGTTACTACGTCGCCAGATTGTGTAAGAAGTCCCGCAGTCTCACGTGTGGCAAATGCCAGCGCCGTTAATTACCTGTCTACTCCGTGTGATATCTCCAAGCTAGCCAGTGGTGCATGCATGCTCAATGCTCCTTTTGCATTGGTTCAGTGATGGATCGCCCCGTGCAATAACTGCACGTCCTCAGAGAGTCGGATTCCCTTTGACCCAGCGTTGAAGTATGTGGAAAACCAGCCGAAACAGACACAACACCTCGTCATTGAGGTTAGATCGGGCCATAAGGATACGGACACGTGCAGGGCTTGGCCTCTTCAGCTCCGTATGGGCAATAAACGAACGTCCCTATTTCAAGTCTAGTGCGCCAGTCCTTTTGCTAGAATGACTGTTTCCTAGGCTGTGGCACATACTCACAACGGGGCATCGGTCAAGAAGCGGGGGCGGTGGGTATAGAAAAGAATAGAAATGTATAAATTACAGGCAATAGAAAACGCAAAGAAGGGAAGCGCAAGAGGAATCGTGCAGAATTTGCGGAAGACGAAAGAAGCAAAACTCGGAAGTTGCTTGAAAACTCCTGAGAAATTAAAATCTGGAAGAATCCATCTGCCAATGAATGTGGACGTCAGTGCAATTAGCATTGAAGCCACGTAGCTACGCATAGTGTAGTTATTTCTATTACGCCGAACCGTGATGTGCATGAGGCGCTTATGCAGGCGGGCTCCTTCTCTCTCACCGCTTCCCGGAGGACACCCTGCGCTCTCTAGCGGTGTCGTCACCATGTCAGCGCGTGGCACGTGGGTTGACACAAATTTTTGTTTCTTGATAGTGCCTGCCCATCTCGGGACCAATATAAGAGTGGGAAGATACATACAAAAATGTACAAACGACTCACGATCGGGATGAGAACAAAGCAAGTCGCAGCAAACACGCAAACGATAAGCCCTTATTAGGCGGCTACGAGTATGGTATGCTATAAAAAACTTTATTCATGTCCTTCAGGTCGTGCTAGATTCCTAGCGCGAAGCGGGCCATTCCCAGGTGCAATAAATTATACTCAGTCAAACAAGCACAACGAATATACAGAACATACGTACACAATATATATACAATTCCTCACAATAGACATGGCAACAAATCAGTAGCTAACGAATGCGTAAATGATGCCTGCTTTCCTAGGTACTACGAAATACGATGCCCACGAGATGGCTTCAATACACGTGTGGCAAGCTCGGTTTCGCCCATCAGCGGGGAAAACTTAAGTGGTTCCCCGGTTCATGGATGAACATACCGTACCTAGTGACACATGGGCAGTGTGCCCAAGTTGGCGTGAAGAAAGTTTTCTTGTAATATATAGCCTATGCCTTAATTACGATTCTCACGTAGTCTTTGTGTTTCCATATTTGTGGTATACTACTTACGCATGTGTTAAATCTAACATCGGCCTTTTGTGAATGCCAGGTGGGCGGACCGCCGATTTTGCGTGTCGATGAGTTCATGTTCGTGCAGGGCACGCGCCTACGTGTTCGCACTTATGTGCGCGTCCATTGCCACGATAACATTTACCGAGCACTCCGTAACAAACTACGCCCACGCGTTGCCGCCAAGCCAACATCACCGAAATGTCTTCAGGAGTCGTCGATGACGATTTTCGACGGGTCAGTGAACTTCTGTCGCCTTCCATGAAAGTACCGCATGGTACTAGCCGATGCCGCGGTCCTGTTGGTCTCACAGGCACTATGACATGCGATAAATACGTAAACTAGGCTGGTCGTTATGTTAGGGCGCGTTTGATCCGCCAACAATCCAGCGGTTAGAGATCTGCAGCCGATAGGCATGCATCTTCATTGGATATCTTCACACAATATAACAAAGAAAACAGTTGTTTGATTTCTACTTTTGAAAGTTTGGGGTTAACTGACAACCTGTGAAAGGCCTCTTTATTCTTGTCGGGAAAGCACGTGGTAATAGTAAACTTCTAATGAAGAGTGCAAGAGTCACCATAACCTCTCAGTTGCGACTTAACCACCATTGCTCTTAAAGAATTCTTTCTTCAATAAATTATGAATCATTTGAATAATAATTAGGAATAATAATTATGAATGAATTATGAATAATAATTATGAATTTGCCCCCACTACAGTAACTGTCATCGCATGCTTACGAAATGCAGAAAAAATCTATTGGTTGAAGGGAGACGTCCAGCAAAGGTATGGATTGCAGCAGAAACTGCGAAGCGTGAACAAAGACCAAGCGTAGAAAAAACATTGACGCTTGAGTACACGTAGGCCGACGTTGAGAAAGGTGAGATAAATTTGGGAAAAGTTAGGGATCTAAAAGCTTAGAGCGAACTAGACTCGCCTCGCTGTCGCGGCCGTTGTTTAACTCGACATCTCCAAACTACCGCGAACGTTTCTCTTGACGCTAGGCAGTTTCTCGGAATGCAGAGCAGAACAGACAAGGCTAAATAAAAAGTTCAGGTACACTCGACGAGCTTTGGCTGGAGAGACGACGCGTGGGTAACTAATGTGGCGCCCCCTATCGAGATTGTTCTGGAACGCAGTTCCCAAGGCGAAGTGCAGCGTGGGCGCTAGTTGGAGACGTCAGGTCCACTTTCGCGCTCCATTGATACGCGGATTAGGGTCCAGGCACGAGACGTAACTCGGACCACAGTAACTTAGGTTCTGAGTGGAGCTGCATTTTCAATCCTCAACTGCTGGCGTTCAGGTTTTCTTTGAGTTGTCGCTGTTTTATCAACGTTTATTTATTTTTTAATGTTTAAAGACAGATGCAGCAATATGCTTCTACTTCCCGTGAAAGATTACCCAAATTCCGTTTCACAGCATATCAGATAGTAGGGGATCATGGATATTCATAGCGCGCTATAGTACTGTTGCTGTCAGGAATTCCCTCGCAAACTAGAGGAAAAAAAGAACTCAGCTGTCGTTGACGAATCAAGCAAAGGCCGAGACGAGAACGGAAGGGGATGAAAAAAAAAAGAAACGTCAATAAAAAATTATGCGCAGCTCTGCTGTCGCAAACACCAGACACAAGTGGAGCTGGGGGAAACCCAGTAAAGTAGTGCCAAACCGCATGCAAGACACACGAGCGCCGGCAACGCGTCCATACGGCGTCCGCCAACTAACGCGTCTGCGATTCGCCTGGCCAACGCCGTATGAGACGCCGCGGTCGTCTCCACTCTGTACGGAGCGGCGGGCGAGGAGGACATCGAGGCACCATAGCAGCCGCCGGAGAAGAACGTCCCTCCTCCCTCGCCTGACCCTCCTGCCTCGCGCGTCACAGGAGAGGACACGCATCCGGTCAGCGTTCCTCTCTCGCTGCTTCTCACCCATGGTTTTAATCCAGGTTCTCACCCAGGTTCTAACAGCTCCACTGTAAGAGAAAAAAGGGATATCGCGCGTACTGATGCGCGCATCATTCTGGGAACAAAATTTGCTGTAAGCTCTATGGCTCTGTCGCGGGCCAGTCCCTTCGTTTAAAAACGTTACTAGAATGCCTGGTTGGCATGCCTCGGGAGAAGTACGATGTTCAACAGAGACCTGCCGTACGCTACAGTGAAACCCCGAAAGATCTAGTATATGGGCTACCTGGTTAGCCGGCTGTGACACTGTATTGAAGAATAAGTTATGGCTTGAATAAAGCAGAAGAGAATACGGGCTCCAGCCGTTTGATTTTGACACCGCAGTGCTCAGTAGAGGACGTCACAATAAAATTTGCACACCTGTAAAGCGCGTTTCACGGCATGAAGATACCTTTTGTGGCAGAGCAATATTTACGAGTTCCAGGAAGTGTATTACTCAGCGAGACTCGGTAATCTTCCTAGACGATATCATTCTTCTCAGCTCCTCGAAGCAGGACAATTTTGCCTAAGGAGTATTTGCAGCTGAGAAAATCTTGTCACTGCAAAGCACAGCGTTGCCTTACAAAGAAGTGTGGAACCACGCAAGGAACACCTCCTACAAGACAAACAAACACTGTTGAACTTCCTGCAGCAGGTACCTCGGTCGCGGACCCTGAAATGATATAATCGGTCCTATGGCAAACTGCCGCAAGGATAAGCCGCGCTATGACGGCCTCAAACGCCCATTACTCTTTTTCACGCATGCGCACTTCCTGAAAGAAATTTTTCTATCCGTCTATATTCACTACAACGGCAGGAAGTACGAACTCGTACAGCCTCTTTTTAGACACCAAATGTAATCGTTTGCACCGCTGCAAGTACAGTTGGCTCCAAAAGTTTAAAGACTGCCTGATCTGAGAAGCTGAATAGTCCTGCAGCCTGGCCACGACGCCTAAAGTCCGCATTCCCTGCCGGTGCTACTATAAGCGAAGGACACAATGTTGTACTGTTTCACAGGGTACGGTTAAAGCTTGGCAAAAATTCATCGTTGTATTAAATCCCGTAGTCCGCAAACTTTTGAGGTGAACTGTTACCTTCTTCCCAATAGCGAATATATCGCACAGTAAGGTGAGGTCGTGGCTTACGCTTATATATTTATAAGGTAAGATAAGGTCTTAGCTTACCCCTATATATATATATATATATATATATATATATATATATATATATATATATATATATATATGTGTGTGTGTATATATATATGTGTATATATAGTATTTGCATAACCCAAACAAGTTCGTGGTATCCGAATGCGAGACCGGCCGCTTCTTGCCTAAGAAAAGGCAATTTCGTACACAAGTGCTCCGAAACAATAGAATCTCGGTAAACGGACAAATAGCCTTTAATTTGGTTTGTTCTTTATTTGGAGAATGTAATAATTTTTTCCAAGTGGTAAGGGAACCAAGAGGCCAGCCCTGAAGTATTATTTTTGGGTAATTATTTTCAGAAACAAGCAGATTTTTTTTACGACACTTGTATTCTACGCCAAAAGCCGTCCCTAAGTTGTGGTGGCCAAGACTCAATCGCGCAAAAATAGTTAAATATTTATTACATAGCATATGTACATACGGCCAACTTGTGGGCACTGTCACTCGCCCCATAAACTGTCGAAAAAATAATGACTCTAACTTCAGGCGCCTTACCAAGTGCCGTTCGATAAGGTGGACTACACCAACATGACCTCGTGCTAGTTCAGCCGCCGAGTCAAGTAAAAACAGCGATTTTTCAGCTTTCAAAAGGCGCCGGCGCCTCCTCCTAAGCAAAACTAGCAAAGCCTAGTCAATCCACAAATCTCCGACCGTGCCAGAACCATGGGACCAACTAGATAATACATACACGTCCTCATGCCCAACATTCCTAACACTGCTAGCACGGTGTATTGCATATGGTGCTGCACATCAGCATTTATTTCGCATTAAACGGAACTCTTGCAAGTGGGAACATATGCATACGGTCTCTTGAGGTTCAGTTGAACCGAATTCTACTTACATACGTTTTTATACGGAACGTTTATACTCTCTGTATGTAACCTATAAATAATGACATTACCTACGTGTTCTAGGTGTTAAATTCCTTTACAGCAGTGATATTAAAAGACGACGCAATAAAGCAAGAGAAAGAGCTCTAATTGAAGGTATGAGCTGAGGCTGCTATGCGAAATGTAGTGTTGTTTCATGGTCATTTGATTTTGCCCTACAAAATATAATCATCAAGAGAAGGAACCGATCCAGGGACTGAATTTTTGTGAGTCGATATCACTTCAAGGCCGCGGATAGGTCAATGCAGCTTACTTATTCTACAGATATTCACATATGCATGTAACCCGTACGTACGTATGGCAAGTGCTTTGTTACATAGGTAACTATGTAAACAACGCAAACGATGCAAAGAAACTATCGAATCATAGGTGCAAACAAAGAAAAACAAAGATATCGCTTATCATACAAGGTGGTGTTAAACAATCATCCATTTTTTTCCCGTAGATCAACTCTGCTTGCAGTGCTGATTCGTGGCAAACAAAACACAAGTACACTTTCTGTTCGAACTGTGCCTGCACAAAGAAGCCCCATACCGTGAACGTCAATGCAAAACGCAAGAAAACGAACGGTGTAGTGCAGGCGCATCAGCTATGAAAGAATGATAATTTCCCGAGAATTACGGCTGTTTAGGTAGATATCTAAATAAGGCTGGTGGCTATGAAAAGCATGGGTATGGAAATAATGAGCCAATAAATTGTCTGTTGGGTCGAGGGTCTACATCTCTGCGGGAAACTCTATATAAGATTGCCGAAACACCATAGCGGCTCGTTAAAGACCACTCGGGCAAATTGTATGTCGATTCTCTTCGCAAGAAGACCAGAAAAAGAAAGATAAAAAATAACAAAGCCGCGAGTCCCACCCCTACTGGTGTCTGCTCACAGAAACCATGTTTATGTAGCAGCGTTATTTCTTAGTAGTGAATAAAATAAACGTTATAATAGAAGAGTGCGTATACCACGATGACGGTAAAGAGTTTAGTTTGAGACCGCTTTGTTTACGCACAAATAAAATTTTAAAAATAATCTTATAAAGAACAGAGACGCGAGCTTGGCACTTCACAATCAAACAGTTACAAGAGGCAAAGGTACTTGGAAAGTACTTTAGCACAAGCAGACAGGATCGATAGGGACAACATTGACCCCACGGTGCTCTGAAATCGACATTTTATTATCTGATTTCACACACTCATATCAGCCTGCGCTATGACAATTTCCAGTGGCAAGAGTAATTGCTTTCTCGGCAGTTTTAAGTCGTTCTCGGAAAAAAAATACCTCGTCAAGATTGCAACAACAACGACGACGACGACGACAGCAACAGCAACAGCAACAGCAGCAGCAGCAGCAGCAGCAACAACAACAACAACAACAACAAAAGTCCTAAAGAGAAAGCGTTTGGGATTTCATCGAGTAGCCGGCACTTGGATTCTACTGCAGCAACATTTCGCGACAGCAAAGTACCTTTCATTCCCTAATCAAAGTAGTAGGCGCTCGGCCTCGGCTCGTATAATATTCAGAGTGCAGATTGTTGGGCACACGCTCGGGTTGTGCTCGCGACAGCGGTGGCGAAGAGGAGACAATCGACCATTTCTTGTTGTCTTGCAAACGTTTTTCTATTGTAAGAAAACGACTACTCGAAATCCCGCTTCACTCTATTGGTCTAAGTTAATCAGTGCCTGTGATGCTATCTTTCGGAGCCTCCATTATGGGGTTCAGTCACAGAAATGTTTGCTTGGCAATCCAAAACTACCTGATTGAAACCAATCGATTTCCATGTTAGACTGATAGTTCTCCCTCCCCACCATAGCTTTTTTTATTTCTTATTTCTTGTTAATTTCTTATTATTTTTCTTCTCTTTTTTGCACCCAGTTTCTTTTCATAACTTTTTTTTCAAACACTATACGTTTGCTTTTAAACTTCAATGTTCAAATTAACTACCTTGTTATTAGTATTTTTGTGCACCTAATTTAACCACCCGATTCATGGGCAATTCCCCACTGTGGGTATGTGCCATGGCCACTCAGGCAACAACAAGAACAAGAGCAACAACAACGACGACGACGACGATGACGACGACATAATTTGTTGTTCGTTACATACATCTCCGCACATATTCCGCACATTTCTCTATCCCCTGAATGATAGTGTGAAAATGGTCTATTGTTGAGTAGTCTTTACGAAATCCAACCAAAGGACCAGACAGTATTTCGTAAAGGCTACTCAACAATAGGCCATATTCGCACTATCAATCAGGTGATGGAGAAATCTGCGGAATATAACCAACCCTTATATATAGCTTTCATTGATTACAAGACAGCATTTGATTCAGTCGAATCCTCAGCAGTCACGCGGGCATTAAAGAATCGGGGTGTAGACAAGCCATATGTAAAAATACTGAAATATATCTATAGCGGTTCCACAGCCACCGTAGTCTTCCATAAAGAAAGCAACAAAATCCCAATAGAGAAAGGCGTCAGGCAGGGAGATACGATCTCTCCAAAGCTATTCACAGCGTGTTTACAGGAGGGGTTCAGAGACGGGAATTGGGAAGAATTGGGGATAAAAGTTAATGGAGAATACCTTAGTAACTTGCTATTCGCTGATGATATTGCCTTGCTTAGTAACTCAGGGGACCAATTGCAATGCATGCTCACTGACCTGGAAAGGCAAAGCCGAAGGGTGGGGTCTAAAAATTAATTTGCAGAAAACTATAGTAATGTTTAACAGTCTCGGAAGAGAACAGCAGGTTACGATAGGCAGCGAGGCACTGGAAGAGGTAAGGGAATAGATCTACTTAGGGCAGGTAGTGACGGCGGATCCGGATCATGAGACTGAAGTAATGAGAAGAATAAGAATGGGCTGGGGTGCGTTTGGCAGGCATTCTCAGATCATGAACAGCAGATTGCCATTATCCCTCAAGAGAAAAGCGTATAACAGCCGTGTCTTACCAGTACTCACCTACGGGGCAGAAGCCCGGAGGCTTACGAAAAGGGCTCTACTTAAATTGAGGACGACGCAAAGAGGTATGGAAAGAAGAATGATGGGTGTAAGGTTAAGGGGGGGGGGGGGGGCATAAGAAGAGAGCAGATTGGGTGAGGGAACAAACGTGAGTAAATGACATCTTAGTTGAAATCAAGAAAAAGAAATGGGCATGGGCAGGGCATGTAATGAGGAGGAAGATAACCGATGATCATCAGAGGTTGCGGACTGGATTCGAAGAGTAGGGAAGCGTAGCATGGGGCGGCAGAAAGTTAGGTGGGCGGATGAGATTAAGAAGTTTGCAGTGACAACATGGCCACAATTAGCACAAGACCGGCGAAGTTGGAGAAGTATGGGAGAAGCCTTTGCCCTGCAGTGGGCGTAGTCAGGCTGATGATGATATACATCCATTCTATTTTTGATGTTTATTATTCGCCCAATTCTTATCTTAACCATATTGTATTTCGCAATCAATTACGATTATGCCCATCGGGTGTCCTTTGGCCGTCCTACGACGTACGAGAAGCTCATTGTATTCTTCAGAATTCTCGGCACACCACGCAACGGTGTTGGGCGACTCTCTTCCGATAGGGCCTCCAAGACAAGGTAAATTGGCCAATAAGACACTACCTGACGTCCAGCGGCTCTTTGCGGGCGAGATACGAATCACGCATTTGGGCGAGACGGGTCTGGCGAGCTTCGACCGCGTTCTTAGCGTGGCTGCCGCAGTCAGCCCACTTGTGATCCTTGTCGGCACTCTCACTGGTGCGCCGAACGCGTGTAGCCGCGGCGCACTTGCATTTTCTTTCTTCAACGTCAGCAGCTGTTTTTTGACGTGGTGGCACGTTGCCTTTACGGATGCCCCAGAAACAACTTGCATGACGAGGGTAGCGATATGGGCTTGTTGGTCGGTCGTCATTGACATGTTGTTGATAGCTAGCGCTTGTCTTCGTCTTCGTTTCTTCTTGTGTCCTTGTTGTGTTGCGCTACACAGATACCTTGCAACTTACATGGCTGCATTAGAATAGCCCCGCCCCACTACCTAAGATAGGGGTCCCCTAACGACTAGCGTCTCTCAACAGCCCACGCACCGAACCAAAACTGTATCTTTGGGTTTAGCTCTTAATTTCAGAAAAAAAATTGCGCGGAGGTTTCCAAACGCCACGAACCTGATTGGCGCCGTCTCGACGTCGCCACGAACATCTCGCCAAACACGTCAACGCCTCCTCATTGAAGATATTAAACTCTCAAATATATTTTTCAACCTTAAGAAAATATGACGGATTCCATTATTTTCTCTTTCTTCTTTTTTCTCTGGCATTATGTATTCATGTTCCTTCCGCGTGCAGGATGGGCGCTACAATCACGTGGCGCTGACGCGAGCCAGGAACCCTATTTAAAGTGATTTCACCGTGGGGCAGACAGCGAACGCAAAGTGATCGCTCGTTGCGGGGAACCCTAGGCTCTAGACCTTTATTTTAAGCCTAACTAGAGCCTGGCGTTCTCAGCATGCCAGGCAGTGGCCGGCGAAGTGTGATACGTCACGCCGGCGACGCCAGAATTGAAGGATTTTCCCCTGCGTAGCCCGCGGCGCGATGAACGCGGCTCGCTGTGGTGCAGCAATCAAATTGTTGCTGTAGCGCATGCGTGGAAGTGGGCGGCGATCGAGTACTTTTTCAGAGCGCTCCAGACTACTCCAGGTAAAAACTCGGGAAACGACCGGTTCCGTAAATCTGAGCATGTCACTACCGGCGGCTGCTACGGACGCCACATGGGCACCGGTATCTTGAAAGTGTTCCGCGATGTGCACGAACTGCGCGGTCGAGCGCACCCCATCTTAAAAAAAATTAAATTATCGGATTTTACGTGCCAAAACCACTTTCTGAGGCACGCCGTAGTGGAGGACTCCGGAAATTTCGACCACCTGGCGATCTTTAACGTGCACCTAAATCTAAGTACACAGGTGTTTTCGCATTTCGCCCCCATCGAAATGCGGCCGCCATGGCCGGGATTTGATCCCGCGACCTCGTGCTCAGCAGCCCAACACCATAGCCACTGAGCAACCACGGCGGGTGACCCCATCTTCAAAGCGATCGGCGGTGTGTACAAAGTGCGCCGAGTGCTGAGGTAGAATCGCATGCGCTGGGCTTCGTCACGCGTGCGTCCCAGCGCGCGCCCCTGCCGTTCCGGTGGAGAAGTGGTAGACGCTCTGCGTCTGCCAAGTTATCACGCGTCTATGAAGGCTTCCTTCGACTTTCGTCGTGAGGCGCCACCCAGATGGTGCTCTCGCCCACGATTGTAAAGCAGGCGCGAACACTAGCCGACGGGGGAGAGCAGGAAAGGACGGCAGAATGGAGTGATGAACGGTTGGATCGGCCGCATGTGGCTGGCATCGAAAAAAAAAAAAAAGAAACAGGAGGCAATGCCCCAGTAAGGAGTAGCAGGCTAGAAACACGCTCTCCAGGCTGACCTCTCGTCCTTTCTCTTCGTTAAAATATCCTCCTCCTCCTCCCTCATTTCATTATTTCAAAAGTTAATTCGGTATCGGTTAAGCAAAGTATTTTGAAAAGCAGGGAGGTAAGACGCACGAAAAATTGTATAGAAGTGGTTTAAGCCTGTTAGTTTTTGCACCAGATTTCGTGAAAGCCTACTTTAATTTCGTCCTAGCCATCGTCGCAAACAGCGGGAAGCAACACCCCGCCCGAGATTTAAATTACGACACACGAAAATCGAGCATGAGAAATCTGTATTCAGACAAATAAAGGCGGCGTTTACCGTAAAGAACTAGTGGGGATGATTTTGCTTGTTCATATACGCAGCTTTCATTATCACCGTGGCGCGTGAAACAAGCAAATGAGGCTTTTCACGTTCGCACAGTATAACAGTCGGTTATAAAAATCGACGTGAAAATCCATTACGTCCCTGACGTGTCTCCAGGTCTCGGGTGGTTAATTGCACTATGGTTTCGCTAACAACGTGTGCTGCAGCGTTTGCAGAGTAAGCCAACCTGATATTACGCTTAGCCGCCTCGATGCAAGCCATATCGAACGAAA
The DNA here is from genome assembly GCF_023375885.2 of Dermacentor andersoni. Classification (NCBI taxonomy): domain Eukaryota; kingdom Metazoa; phylum Arthropoda; class Arachnida; order Ixodida; family Ixodidae; genus Dermacentor; species Dermacentor andersoni. The sequence continues at coordinate 34,084,613 of NC_092822.1, read as the reverse complement.
TGCCGGAAGCATCTACGAAGCGCTCGTGTGAAAGCAATATCACATGCAGCAGAGCAGCAATACTACAAAGTGCGTCACAAACATTCCTTTACACCACAAGTCGAGGTCCAGGCAGCAAGGAAGATACAATGTCACTGCTCGGGAAGATAACTCGCTTCTGTTTCAGCGATGCGCTTAGTATGCAGCCATCGTTCGCCTGTACGTGTCTGACTTAAAGGAACAACGTGTTGTGACAGGGATAGAAGGAGATCTTGTTGCAAATAAACAGACATTTTTGGCAGGAAGCCCCTTATTTCTAAGTGGATGCCGTACGTGATAGGTGCTGCTGTGGGAGAACACTCCTGCATGCCTCTGGCATATTGAAAGACCGAATACTCGATGTTTATTTCAAAGTTGTTTCAGAGACCTCCTGTTCAAGTACGTATCCCTTGAAAGATATGTTGCTTTGAAACCTTTGAATCGAACACCATGGTGACGGTGTATTTTTGAACGGAAGGCTGCAAGTATGGTGTGCGATTGATTTTACGCAAAATGTGTTCAAGGAAAGATGAAACGCTGTGTTGAGAGGGAGTACAAGAGATAGAGAGAGAGAGATCAGTCCTTTTTGCCAGTCTGCACTTCTTCCTTGTTGTTCTTGTTTCTATTGAGCTGCATTGCCATTCAGTATATTTTGCCCGAGAGAACTATTTAGTTCTGGCGCTCCTACTCCTAATATATGAAAACGGACGTTTTTTTTTTCCAGTGTAGTACAGTGCATCGTTTTCAATTAAACTTGATGCATTTAAAAGAAGTTGTCGCCTAGTAACCTTAACAAGCGATTTTAAGTTTACGCCAACCATTTCTTCGGGAAAATTCTTGAACAGTGTGAAGTATAAAGAAACAAGTATCAAGTTTAAAACTTCGTCACTTACCAACAAAAACCGACACTAGAATTTTGGGAACTGCACTTATGAAGACATCTAAAGCGAATATTATTGATGAATTGCACGCTGCTTTTAAATATACCATTAATCTATAAGCAGGACTTCCGCAGTGCCCCCGTAACCATTGTAACAATTTGACATAGGCTGTTATTAAATCGCAGGCTTTTGATTGAGATGGTCCAACACATGTACTTTTCAAGACTGCGATATGGTGAAGAGTTTTACACTTGTAAAATTAATGCGAATATCTTTTAAGCTTACCAATCTTTGGCACTTTCTTCATAAATGTCGAAATATAAATAAGAACTTTATTCTGGTGGAGTAGCCATAAATTAACACCGCAAAGTCCAACGTATGACTTTTGACATGCTGAATTTGATGACCAACCACTTTGACTTAAGCGCTGAAAACCGAATGACGAGCCCATTATAACATTCTTGATATTCTGGAGGGAGGTTGCAATTGTGCATAGTTCAGCAACCCAATGACCAATTACTCGCCGTGGTTGCTTAGTGGCTATGGTGTTGGACTGCTAAGCACAAGGTCGCGGCATAGAATACCGGCCACGGCGGTCGCATCTCGATGGGGGCGAAATGCGAAAACACCCGTGTACTTAGATTTAGGTGCACGTTAAGGAACCCCAGGTCGTCCAAATTCCCGCAGTCCCCCACTACGGCGCCTCATAATCAGATCGTAGTTTTGGCACGTAAAACCCCACAATTTAATTTAGTTTTATTTACCAATTACTTCATTGCCCTAGTAGTTATTCTTAAGAAATTAATATTTCAAAGTTTTCTTCGTAACAATAGACTCTCCATTACGAGAATCAAATATCAACATCTTTTAATTTTCTTTCATGTGAAATCGCATTAGGGCTGTGTGACCGTAAACTTCTTTCTCAAATTCAACATATTTCATTCAAATAGGTCTTGCGGTTGTCTCATCGAAGTATTTATCTATTTTGTGTGTATTTGAATAGGTAAAGTGGAGTCAGCCCAGAGCTAAAGCCGCCTGCTAATGTCAAGCGTACACAATTGCTTACAGGATGACTAAGCTAGCGCAGGAAAAGGTTTTATTCAACATAAGCTATAGTACCATGACAACTGTGTGGTCGACTTCTGGAAGCATGATACCAGATTACGTTAGCTCCGATGTGGGTCTTCACACGTCGCGCAAGTCATAATAAAAGTGTCAGTGCGCGACTATTGTGGTAAAGTTTTTCTACATTCTTTCTCCGTCTTGTAATACGAGTGAACTTCAATTGTTTGCAGCAGCACTTTGTCAATATACCTTACTTTATTTTAATTTGTTTGTCATGTTATAGAACACGTCGGTTGGCATAACAACTGTTGTAACGTCTGTGCTTGTGGCACAGGTTTCCTTGCGTTGTTATTACTTTGCCCAATTTTCTGCGCCCATTTGGAATATTCTGGATTATTTCGCATAAATGGCTTTCAAAGATTAAAGAAAGAAACGTACGGCACCCCTTCCCATACGCCAGTCCAGGCCTTGCGGCTCTTTTTCTATGTAGGTAAATGAATGAAATAAAAGATACACGAACAAATAAGTAAGCGAACAAAGATATAAATATATAGAGAGAAAAATTCACTGGCAAACTCGTAACTTTGGTGCTTCAATCGCTGACAAGTATTTTTGTTTGCTGTGGAAGGGGCACGAATTACTGCTTCCTTTCAATGCCAGGAAGTTTGTAATGCACACCCAGCGTGCTTAGTGCACGTACAAACTTTATAACAAAACAAAACACAAGCACTTGAAACCTTGAAAAGCTAAAGCTCCTCTAGTGTAAGGAAGCTCAAGAGGAGAGCTGTTTGTTCTCGCGATCATTTTACCGGGGTATTGCGGCAGGTTTCACTTATTCATAAGAAAATGAAACAAGGCACCATATCCGAAGATAAGAACAATTTATTATACCGACAATGGCAACGTAGCGTGACAGCCCTGCGCGAGAAAAAGAAAGCAGTTCATACAGGGGGATAAAACTTTTTCCAGCCAATCGCCCGAGCACCTGAGCTGCGCTTTGTCGGTGGAGATGGAGTAGGTTCACCGTTTGGCGCTCTCACCTGAAAAAAAAAGAGATGAGAAAAAAAGGAAAAAAAAAGAAGAAAAGAAATTGAAGGCGTATTCAGAAGTGTGGAGTGAGGATAGTGCGGCCAAAAGTAAAAAAGGCTTTATCCACGATGATGAATGCGAAGCAACCGTCAGCTCTGGCGAAAAGGGCGTTCAATCTTTTTAGGGGGTGCCTCGTCAACAAAAGAACAAAAGCCGAATTAACAAAAGCTTTTCTTTCGTAAGGGCTCATTGTCACTGGGTGGCTGCCTTCGCTAATAATACGTCCAGCATCAGTATTGGCTGAAGCTTTCTATTACGAACTATTCTGGCGTAAGAGTTTTGAGAATTTGGGCCCAGGAGCTGAGTAACCTCAAGAGACAAAAAAAAAAAAAACGATGGAGTGGTTTTTAAGTTAGTTGGCTGGCTCAGAGATGAAGCGAATTTCATTCATTCATTCATTCATTCATTCATTCATTCATTCATTCATTCATTCATTCATTCATTCATCAAGAGTACCGGCGGAACGTTACATGAGGATGATGAACATTTTAGATGATAACTCCTGGTGGCCGTTTTAACTTGGTACCATACGTAAATACGGTACCAACATGGGAGGTAAGGTCGTTCCACTCTTGCGCCATATTGGGGGAAGAAGTACTTCAGCAAGGCCTTGCCCTTGCTAGGGGTTCGTTCGGAGTATAATGCGTTAGGATGGCCATGTCGAGAGGTCAGAGGTAGGTACAGAAAAAAAAGGCAAAAGGAAGGAATACCTTATCCTCTTCTGCGCGTCATCCGTGTTCGGTGTTTGAATTTGATTTAGTTTTGTGGTTATATGCACGAAAACAAGAAGAGTCTTCCGTAGTGTGGTGGGTTCCTGGATAATTTCGACAACTGTGGAACGAAACGAATGACAGGCAAAACGTTAGGAGACGTTATGACAGCGGTGTGAATAAAAGAGCAAATGAGCAAATGGCACCAGGGAAGATCGACCCTGCGGTGCACAGTGTATCGTGTACCTACGCTCCTTTGATACCTCGAAGTGTAGACGTTTAGTACGCAAAACTTTGCCGCGTTGCCTATAACAGCGTTTTCGATACGCTGGAGTAAATTTTCAGTAGTGAATGGTTTGGCAAACGCGTTACTAAATAATAAATCATAGTCCTATTTACCTTACAACACAAACAGGACTAGTTTTCTTGTTGTCTTCTTTCTGTGAAAATGTGTTGTACAAGGCCAGAAATAAAGCTGAAGTTGTAACCTAACTTTTCTTGGCGTCAATAGGTGTTTGAGTATTACATGGTCAAGATGGGAAAAAAAGGAGTTGGGCAGGTGTACCTAACGCGTACGATAATGAATGTCTGGTTAGAATTCGATAAGGTTAAGCTAAAGCTGTGCGGTTGCTATTACCCTCGGAGTCTCTGCAATGGGCTTCATGTAAAACACACCTTTGTGAGAATTGTACTGACGCTGGAAACACGATGGCTTAAGCAAGCTTCATTTGTCTTCATTTCTGTGACCGCGCCACCAAAGTGTTGTTTCCCGGATGGGATTAGGCCACAGAAATGAAATCTGTGTCATGTTTTATTTACTCATTCGCGATAATATTGTCGGGTCGGCTTCCTTTTGTTATCGCTGAAAATTATTGCGCTCCTGATGTCTTTTTTTTCTTAGCGAGCTTCTTCAACTAAGAATCTGCATCTTATTCTGTCTTCTTCAGTTTCTATATACCCTGTATATTCATTGCACGGCCTTTATTCTCTTTTATGATCGACTACTCACTTGCCTATTGCTTCTCTGGTGTTATCGCAGCTTTCGTTCTATAACTCGATTTATATTTTCTGCTCCCCGTTACCGCTGGGTCCTGAGCACCTAACCACCGCTCTGGTTTGGGCCAGATTGTCCAGCACAAACTGCCTCCCGTTTTTACTGCTCGTAAACCATGCATCCTTATATCGTGTTTACAACGGGATTGGGTTAGGCCCAGAGTTACGGTTTTCTTCTTGCTGGGCACGTGGCTGCATGATAAATCCAGCGCCGAGACCGACTGTCTTTTACTGCTTCCTTGGCAGGTAGCAGCTGAGGTTCGTATAATCTTCTAAAGCAAGTACAAAAGCGAGCAGCGCAGGTGTGTGGCCATTCCTTTTTAGTAGCGGCCAGACTTGGTAGGGGCTCTTTTGAGAAGGGCAAAGAAATAGCTCACGCAATGAGAAAAAAAAAACGAAGTGCGGTGATCCAGGGTGCGTGGCACGGGATGCTCTTCGTCTGCTTTCGAGAATAACGGGGCGGCGTGAGACGTGATCCCAAGGGCTCTCCAAGCGTGTTGCCTTTCACCTTGCTCGAGGCCTGGTCCTTTGAATAATGACGTCCTTCTGGTTTCAAATGAAACACGCTCTTCAAAAAGGGCACGCGTTGCTTTGTAAGGGCGTCGCTGTGTAATCAGCGTACAGAGCCCCGGAGCTATATTCGTGATCAGCGCAATTAAATACGATGTAGTTATCACTGAAGCAGGAGCTGAGATATAGAAAGAAGCTGCTTAAAGCTATACTGAAGACGATATTTCCCACCTGCTAAAGCAGTTACACATCGAACGAGAACAGAGGGCGCGTATCGGTGACCAGAGCTGATAAACCGGATCGATATCGATAAACTGAGAAACCGAAATCGGGGTGTTGATTTCCGAAACCTCCCAATCCAGGGGAGCCCGAATCCCTGCTCCTTCCCCGTGCCTCGAACTTCCATAACTTCCCCATGCCTCGAAGCAAGAGGTTACGCTTTGTAGCTTTTACTTACCTCACGTACTTTCGTTAAAATTCTCTCATGATATCCAATCTCGTGGGGAGACTAGCGAACATTGTGAAGCTCATAGTTTGTCTTAATTTCTTCGGCCACCGAGCGGATATGTACAGTCCACGTGACGTTTTCGCGGACTGAGTAGGGCGTGAGCGAATACATATTGCCCAACAATTTTTAGCTTTCATAAGGTTCCGTCTCGCTTTGCTCGTTTTCGTTTGAACGAAATCACAAGAAAAGGACATATGCTCATGTTGATTACGCAATTGAAATCAGCATTCAAACAGAGAAGTTTCAGAGAGCGTTATATTTTATCCGAAACATGAATTGAAACATAAAATTTGTTGACCAGTGAATTAGGGAACGTAATTACGAACGAACGAACGTATCACGAAAGTAAACATTCGTAATACTCGCTAGAGTTCAAGGCAATGCGCGCTTCTCTTGTCGCGACTGCAGTAATTAAGGCGGTTAACGCGACTCGACTCTGCACCTAAGCAAATGTCCAGTGGTACTGGAGCCGAAGCAATTGACACTAAATTCCTTCTATATTCGGCGTTCTTTGTTGCAGGCTTCCAGCCATAAGTCGAAGCCCACATGCGGCACGTAACAGGACTCCTTGTTACTACCAAGTTAAACAAGTTTGCTAGAAGCAAGTGAGCCATATGTTTGTGCTTCGAACACCCCGGCAACACTCGTTAGAGAAGACTTCGCTGCAGGCGAACCCTGCGCCGTACCGCTGATCTCCAAAGCACCCAGTGTCGCGTACGCGAATGATCGATGGACTGGAAATGCGCCACCGCTTGGCTTGATAACAGAGTTAATTACTGGGCGCGCTCACGCTGGAACACGCCCGCAATCCATAATGCTAGCCAATGATGATATCGCGAGGGATCTCGTGTGTTGGAGGAAATACTCGGTTGAGTTGCGGTGAGCTGAGTGGTTGTAGGCTACTGGTGGGATTAGCCGTGCAGTTGCTGCCGGCGATTGCTCCACCGTAGCGACACTTAAAATAAGTACTCCCTGCTTCGACACCGCTTGAAACTTTCGGCAGACACAGGCAGTGAGCGTGAGCAAAGGTGCACATAGGAAGGCGTGGATTTGCTCGCACGTTGTAAGACATCTGTTCGAAAGATTCCTGTAGCTAAAACAGTTGGTTATTTGAAAGGACAATCCCCGTCTTTTTTAACCTCCGATAAGGAAGGTGGCTTTGTTGTAATGCCGAAAGGATTGTTTCGCTCAAAAGCATCACAAGCTCTCTCATGGGTTTTTAAGAAGTGCGAAAAAAGTGGTCTCTTGCAAAAGTAAAAAGCAATGCCAAAAAGCTGTGTAAGAACCTGAATTTTACGAAACTGATGACCGCAATAGAATTGGAGAAAAACTGGAGCCGTGATGTATTCTTCACGGCGAAAACTCATAAATTTAATTGCCCCTTCCAGGTCATAGTCTCAGAAAATGGGTCATGGCAAAGACAGGTCTCCTTGTTTCTCCAGCAAAATTTGAGTAGACTACCCATTGACGACCCGTTTCGCGCGAACAATTCTGAAAGCGTCGTAAAATATATCGCGCAGAATCAAAACAAAACGCTATCCGGCTTCTCGGTTGACATAAAGACTTGTATTACTTGATACCGCAAAATGAATTGTTGGAATGCATCACTGACTGTATCGATAAATTTGGCGCAGTTGCTTTCCAGAACGCCTCAGGCATAGCAGTAGGTTCCTTTTGGAACTGCTGTACTGCTGGAACCTGAAGTCCACGCGCATAAAATGGAAGGACGACGTCTTTCTACAGAAAGAGGGCGTGTGTATAGGTACGTGTAATGCCCTTGTTTTAAGCGACACCTGTTTATGTTCAAAAGGCATGTTAAAGCAGTGCTTATAGGGGACAAATGTGATGCAGATCTTTAGATTTGTGGGTGTTTTTTTTAGTGTTCGTAGATTGTGACAGTCCAGCATGGGAGACCCAGTCATCATTAGTATTGTCAGAGTTTAAAACAGCCTTGCATCCTCTAACCATGAATCACGAGCTTCCGGCCGATAACTGTTTAAGATTTTTAGATGTGCAGATCACTTTCTCATCGTGTCTTTTGTTCTGGCAGTTCCAGCCAAGGGCTAGCAAACCTATCCTCTCCTACCATTCAGCCCACTCAAAAGTAATAAAAAGAGGCATCATTCAATCATGTCTAACCAACGCACTTAACAAGTCTGCGTGCATAGGCTGCAAAGCAGTTTTCATTGTCAGGTCAGCCGCCCGAAAGGGCAAGTTATCCTCACCATGTGATCATATCTGTTGCAGAAAAAATGCTCAGGCACCTCAAGGAACTTAACGTTGTATACCAGGGTCGAGCACGCCCTTCTGAAAGCAGGTGTGCTATCTCACAATCTGAAAAAAAGTAGGCAAACGAGCTGGTGTGCGGGTTTTGTTTACCGCTCCGAAACGTCTTGGCTTGATGTGTGCCAAGGTGAACGCAGGACATCGGAAAAATAAATAGGTGTGCGCAAAAAAAAAAAAAACATGGGCAGAAGCATGTAGGTTGTGTAAAAAAAGTAGTTCATTCGATTTCCTTGTCGTGTGGTTCATCTTATGTAGGCCAAACGGGCAGATGTCTGAATGACAGATTGTATGAGCATCGATATAATATGGAAAACCAGCTCTCCAGTCACATAACTACGCATTGTAAGGCTCACAAGTGCATTCCAGGTTTTATTAGAACCTGTCTCTTGAACAGAGCTGATGATCAACTGACAAGGGAGATATTGGAAGCGCTTGAGATCAAGAAGTGTGGTGACGATTGTATCAGTGAAGCCTCAGTTTCTCTTTCGACAAATGAACTGGTGTATCTTGGGAGCGGCACTTTGAAGTTGTTCTGTATCGTGGTTTCCCTGTGCGATGCAGATGATGGCCCTGTTCCTTCTTGTTGTTTTGAGCCTTGAAAGCAGCAATTTATTCATGTCTCAAGAAAAAAAAAACGCTCAATGGTTAGTGCGCCTAATTGGTTGTCTCGTGTCTCCTTACTTCGTCCGTTGTTTTATTTGGCGCCTTCGGTGTAATCATGTATAACCAACTCGTCCACCAGCCCGTGGTCAGTGCTAATATTGAAGATAGCCATGCGATGGGAAGAAATTCGTCATTTATAAACGTGCTTCTACGAAGTGCTTAAAGCAAAGTCTGTTCATTTTCTAAAACGCCTCAAGTATTCCAATCTACGCAGTAAATTCTTCTTTAATCTCTGATTGCTGTGCAAAATTGATTTGAATTTCTCATATTTTTCTTTTCCTTCAGGCTTCGGGCAAAATTTCGAATGAGATTCTGCCCCGAAAGGTGTGCGCATCACCTGGTGCGCAAGGCCAGGCATGTAAAAATTACCCAGGCTTGAAAATTATCACTGTATAGAAATGCTTAAATATGCTAATATATTAGACACGATGGAAGAAAGCTTGGGAGCATGCGCCACCATCTCGTTTCAATAGTTATGATCACGCAATCATCATTGTCATCATAACCTCCTTCGCCGTCGTCGTCATTATCATGATTGTCATCAAGCTTCTTGTTATGTTTCCACGATAATAGGCATACATTAAGAACTAGCAGTACACAAGATATCGCTCGTTAATCCGATCAGAAACTGTACACGCGGAGAGGTTCTCAAAAGCTCCTTAACCCTACCGAGATTTTTTATTGCGATAGCAATTACATGCACACTCCAGACGCATTTCTGCCGACGGCGTTGGCGTTGCTGTCGGCGTCGCTGTGAGTTTCCATATAAAGTCCAATGGCACTAAAATCATCATCGTGCGCCGTATGCCGTACGTGCGAGTGAAAACGTGCGAGGGTGAGAAGGCGAACGCGGTTCGATGTCGCGCACGCGAGCGAGGTACGCGGGCCAGAAGCGTACCCTCTCCTTTCGCGCACGAGACAGGGGCGCCAGGTGAGGGAGGAGAGTGGTTCTTTTCAGGCGGATGCTAGGGTGCCTCGACATCCTCCTCGCCCGCTGCTCCGTACGGAGTGGAGACAACCGCGGCGTCTACTACCGTAGGGACGGGTTGCCGGCGCTCGAGTGTCCTGAAAGCGGGCTGCGACGTGGATAAAGTGCGCGTCCGCGCGGGACTCGTCTTCAAAGCGATCGGCGATGTTTGCAGAGTGCGCGTAGTGCAGGCAGCTTCGTATGCGCGGCGATTTCGACGTTTCGCTCGCGTTGGGGCGGGAGATGCAAGAACGTCAATTCACTTGCTTCTGCCGCGATTCCTCACTCCAGCATTTAGACAGCGAGTTTCCGCGTTCATCGAGCGAGATGTGTTCATGTTTACCTGAGCGCGTGTGACAACACGCTTTTCAATTTAGTTAAAACACGTTGGCGGGCTGGTTGGTTTGAATCTATGATAGAAGTTCTAAACGCGACTGAACAAGGACGTAGAAAAATAGCAGACACACAAAGACAGTGCTTTTTGTGTGTCTGTTTCTTCTTACGTCCTCGTTCAGCCACGCTTACACGTTCTATCATTGTTAATTTAGTTAGTAAGCGAATCTTTAGAACATTATACGGCCTTTAATACCATCTTTACTTCGCACCGCTATCCACTAATTTGCTATCGCAACCGCTGCTTCGCCTAAACAGCCTCTTTTCTCAGGAAACAATCTGCTTTGAAACGTCGCTGAGTGAGCGACAAGCGCGAACGAACACACACAGAGAAGCGACGACAGATAGGCTTTTTGTTCTCATTTTCGCATTTATGCTTCTTGGCGCCGGTCATCTACGTAGTCTCGCAACAAATTTTGCCTCACGAAACAGCAGAACACATCTTTCCTGTTGAGCCTGCGTAGCGTTAAATAAAGCTCCCGTATATTACTTTCTGAATGTCCATCTGCGCTTTTCTAAGGATTTGCCGAGGGTGTCCGCTCTATTTTCCCCAACCGTCGAACCCCCCTTCTCCTCGCACCACACCCACAAAAACGCACAACACACCTTCGAGACGGCTGTCTGCCGGCGAGTGCGTCGGCACTTGATTCGCCATCTCGCCCTTGCGGAAACCACGTGATGTGCCCATTTCCCGAGACCCGCCTATCGCGAACTCGAGCGTCGGCCTCGACAGCCGTCTTTCGCGCACCTTTTTACACCGGAACAAAACGGAAGACGAGGCTCTTCGAGCCAGCATGCGCCGCCACGTTCAGCAGGGGGAAACGACCTTCTCTCTATGCTCGATTTGCGCTCACATTGAGAAAACGAGACCGCCAGCGGGCTTCGCGCGCGGTATGGGGATGTTTTTTGCGGCGGCAGAACACAGCCACCGGCTGAGCACCGCCTGGCTGATTGCGCAAAGGCTGCAATCTGAGTTGCGTGGTCCTTGTGTTTGTGTGTAGCTGCATTGGTGTATGCATTGGTGCATGCATTGGAAAGGGCATGCGTTTCCCCCATTTCATCGGGAAGCAAGGTATAATGACGTTTCCTGATTTCTTATACTTCCTTGATTGTCACTGACGCAGTTGCGGCTGCTTTTGTGTGGTTTCAGTTCCGTGGAAGGCTCGTAATTCCAAGCACGTGTTTCTTAATTCACTATACTTCTTTTCTTGTTCCGACGTCGCCCGTTTGTGATTTCTGCCACCGTGATGTTCGACAGGAGGAGAAGGAGGAGGAGTAGATTTTAATGAAGAGAAAAGAGGAGAGGTCGGCCGGGAGAGCGTGTCTATAGCCTGCTACTCCTCACTGGAGAAATGGGAAGTGGAAATATAGTGAAAGGTAGGTGGCAGGTGATTATGTTACGGTACAATGAGATAATATAAACAATGATGATGTTCAACAACCTGCGAATACACCCTGAACCTGCACAGCGAGCTCATTTTCTCCACACTATTCCATTTTAAATCCGCGGCGTCTTGCAGGCGATATTCCACAGAACGCAAGTAATGGCTTCAAGCCTACTGAAAACCTTTCGTGAGTATTGGTTCGGGTTAAATGATTCAACAAGCGAACTTCATCAGAATTCTATATCTGCCATTGGAGCACGTGTATGTCATCAGAAACTTTGTGGTGAACATTTTCTTACTTTCTGGCATCGAATTTGTTAAGTGGAGCTGTGCATTGCTTTTTTCGTACAGCGGCGTGGAAGCGCATGGTCATCACCAAATGTAAACGTAATGCATCTTGTGTTGCAGCCCCGAATTTGCTCTGTAACGTAATGACCAATGACTGTAAGACAAACAATTTTCTTGCGCACGTCTCACTCAAATACGAGGACGTTCCCAAAGTCAGCTTCGTCATTTATTTTCATATCGAAACTGTATTGCCAAAGAATTACACCATGGCATTAGGAACTATATACCTTGCACTAC